>NC_045608.1:90057362-90384862 GCF_009762305.2 Zalophus californianus | reverse complement strand
CCACCCCCGTGAACATTCATACACACGCACCCACGTGGAACACAAACTAGCCTTGGATGAGAACGTCCGACATTTGAGATAAAAATACCTGTGTCACTTTTGCAGTCTTGGTTTGGGGGTTAGGTTTGATTGGGGAGGGGCACTGTGTGGCTTTTTTAATTTTGGTAATCCTAGGTAAGCGTAAAACAAGAGGGTTTTTAAAATTAAAATGGATACCTTTAATAAACATTTTAAAATGGGCTCAGCTCATCATACAAAAATGTGGAAAATATTTAATTTGGCCCTTCTATGAAAAGTGAATTGATTACTTGGTCAATATAGACAATTAGGGAGAAAACTGAATTGAAGGAACGGCACATCTTTCTAGCTGGGTTAAAAAAGGAGGTCTTCATACATAATTTCAATGTCTCCAGTTCAATTAAGTCCTTCGGCATCCCCACCTAGAAGTTAAAATGCTTATGTGCTCTGAGAATTTGGCCCTCTAGTCTCCGATGTGTGTTCTTTCCCAATGGGAAACCTGTAACAGTCTTGTAGAGGCTACTTAAAACATTCATGGAAACACACGATATCTAGGCCAAAATACATAAAATGGCTTAGTTCGTGCAACTTGCTTGGGACAGACAGGCTGAGGGCAGAAAGCGCGGGCAAGGCGTTCCGGGAATGGGGGGCCAGGAGTCTGGGGCGCAGGGTGCTCTGGGCGCCCCCGCCCCGCGTTCGGTGCTTGTGCGCGTGCACTGGTGGCGGGGGCTCCCCGCGCGGCTCGGGGGCCCCCGGCCGTGCCCCGCCGCCCCGGCCGCGCTCGGGGTTGATTCGTACCACCTTGCAAGGAAGTGAACGCTTCGCACGGGAAGGGGAGGTGCCTGTGCCGGCCGCCGGGCGCCGCGCCGCTCCGAGGACGCCCGGGGCTGCAGCCGGCTCGGGGCCGCGGCAATCGCGGGACGCGCGGCTCCCCTCGCCGCCCCCCTCACCCTTTTAGTGGAGTCAAATCCGGCTTTTAGAGCGAGGGGAGGGTGGGGATATCCGGTGCCTCCCGGACGCCGGGAGAAAGGGGGAGGGCGGAGAGGATCCTTGGCCAGTCTGCGCCGAGCAGATTCAAACCAAAACAAAAAGATTAAAGGAGCAGCGGCCGGGGTGGCAGCGATCCCCAGGCCGGGACCCCGGGGGTGGCGCGTCCGGGAACCGCGGGGGCTGTGCGGACTGCTGGCGCTGCGCGCGGCGGGGGAGCGGGGGGGGGGGAAGCGGGAGCCAGTCCTTGTGGGGAAGCGGGGGGAGTCGAGGGGAGCACGCCGGCCGGAGGAGGGGCGGACCCGCCTGCTCCGCCCGCCCGCTCCGAGCCAAGCCGAGCCGAGCGGCCCGGGCTGGGCGCGACCCCGGCCCGCGGCGGCGCAGAAAGCGGGCAGAGGCGCGGGCCATGCTACGGCTGGCGCCCGCCGGGAGCCGAGCCATCGTGGACATGTCGTACGCCCGCCACTTCCTGGACTTCCAGGGCTCCGACATCCCCCGCGCCATGCAGAAGCTGGTGGTGACCCGGCTGAGCCCCAACTTCCGCGAGGCCGTCACCCTGCGCGGGGACTGCCCGGTGCCACTCCCCGGGGACGGAGACCTCCTCGTCCGGAACCGGTGAGCCCGGCGCGCGCCCGTTCCCCCCTCCCCCCACCCTGGCCGGGCCCGGGCCCCCGCTGCGCCGCTTCCCGGCTGTCCCGGGCCCGCCTGCGTCCCCGCACTCCGGCGAGCGCTCGGGCGCACAGCCTGACTTTGCGAGATCCCGGGAAGTTGAACCCGCCGCCATCTGGCGAAGGCGAATGTAATGTGACGGTTGCTGGTGTGAATATCCGATGCCACCGAACGTCCTCATAACTGAGGGTTATTTTAATTTGGGATTCCCCTCCCCTCCCCCATCCCTGCCTCCTCCCCCTCCCGCTCCCGAAATAAAACCGACGGGACCTAGAAGGGGAGGCTCCCCGCCCGGCCCACCCGCGCGCACCCACGACTCCTGCGTTCCCATAATCTTTAGTGTGGACCAGGAACGGGCTGGACACAAACTGCGTCGTTTAGGTAACGTGCTTTGGAGGAAAGAGGCCGAGGTCCCGGCTGGCTTCTCCTGTGCGCTCCAGGTTGGCAGCCGCCTCGGAATGGCGGAGCCTGTCGTTGGGTGTGTTGGTGTGCACCTCGCCGGTGTCGTCTGCGTGTTGTCAGTGCTGTATGGCTGTTGTCTGTGCCCCAGAGCCTACCGACAGGCGCGTGGCGCATCTGGGGCGGCTGGGTCAGGGCTGGGGTGGTGGCACGGCTGCATTTGCCTGCGCGTTTTGCAGACCTTTGGGTGGCACTCGGGTGGGTTGCCCTACCTTCTGACCGTCTCCTCCACCTCCACACTCCCTACCTTAATGTGTTTACAGCTCACTAGTCTTCAGTAACTGGTGAAGCGCAGGAAGGAAAGGGACCTCATTCTGTGGGAGCCCTGCCCTCCGGTCTCTGTTCGCTGGGTCCCCTAGCTGCCTGACTTGCAGGCTGGGCGTTCCCCATTCCTCGATCCCCTATGTTAGAGCAGGACTCGCCCGCCTGCTCGGGCGCATCCGAGGGGTTACAGTGTTGCATGTTTCCTCCGAATGAAGGAAGGAGTGAGTTCTGAGTGTAACTATATAGCAAATTGTTTCTTGGAAAGTACTGTAAGACCCCTGAAAGGCGTGAAAGACAAAGTGTACCCTACCCAAGTGGCTTGATGCAGTGTTTAATCTGTTTATTTTAGAGATTCATATCAGCCTTCCAAAGACTGCAAAATTGAATAATTCTGGTCATGATATAAAACTTTTGGAAACCTGTTGGAAACGTAAATTTGAGGGAGCCAAGAATGGGGCTGAGTGGAAGCTGGCTCTGGGCGCGGTGCGGAGAGCGCCTTAAAGGTGGATGTGTGTGTCCTAAAAGTTTTCATGGGTGGAAACAGGGCTGCAGAGGATTTCTTCATTACGGGATAAAGTGCTAAAGCTGTTGAGATAAGGACTTGCATCCTACCAAGTTAAAAAGAAGGAACACAGAACACAGAACATACAAGTCACACGAGTGATTTGCTAGAAGTTGAGATGAGAAGCAGGCTGAAAAGCTCAGACTTTAACAAGCAAAAAGTTTTACACAGGCTGTTTTCTTTTCTTGTAATGTTGGTGACCAAATACACTACTGACTGTGAGCGTTGATGTAAAAACACGCACCACTGCTTGAATAAAATCCCCTTTAGATACAGGGTGTGAAGTGGGGAGGGGACGACTGAGCAGAGCAGGCAGAAGAAGGTGTGAAGTTAGAGCACAACCAGCTGCTGCGGAGTGGGGCCACCGGCCAGCTCTCCATGGAAGCTGCTCCCGCCCGCTCCCCAGGCCGGCCGGCATCTCTACCTGTGAAGTGCCTCAAGTCCTCAGGTTGTCCTCCCCTCCTCTGGCTCCTCTCCCCGCTTGCTCACCATCACCCCTCGCCTTCCCTGCCGGTGCCCAGGCGCCCCCTGCGCCGGGTCGCCAGGGAGGGTCCCTGAGTTGGGTGGTCAGGATTCTGGAGCGCCAGCTCTCTCATGTTTGGAGCTCTTTGGTTTGGATTGCTTTAGGATCCATGCCTGTCTTTTCCCTCCACATATGCCAAGAGTCCCTTTAATACAAACCGTATACTTTTATTTACAACTTGACCTCTAACTTCTACGTTGAAGCCCGCATCAGAAAGAGAATGGAACCAGTTTTCTGCACATTGAGAGGAGATGAAATCTTTGCATCCCCTTTCCCTACTCTGTGGGAAATCTGCGCCCTATCCCCAAATTGTAAGGAGATCCTTTATGCTTGGCAAATAGTGTCAGGGGAGGAGGCATTTTTTTTTTTTTTTTAAGAGCAAACTGCAGGTCTGTTTACTGCAGGTTAGTTCATTTTAATCCTAGACCAAGTCTCCAGAACAGTGTTAATTGCATAAAAATTTTATGCAAGCGCTTTTCATTTTTACCGTAATAAAAATCTGCTCTGGAATGAATGGCATAAGCACACATTGACTTGTTTAGAAAGGTGTTTGGGGATTTTAACTGTGCACTGCCTGACTTTTCCTTTCATTTGGATATTTGCACATCTCATCCCATCTTAACAGAAAATACAAATTCTTCATTCACAGAGAGGGAAGTGCTTTAAGCCTGGCGCAGATTTAGGATAATCAAGTTTATTCCATTTAGGAAAAGTGTGAGAGGGGCGCTTAAAATCCCTGCAGAACATGTAATTGATGTTCCTTTATCCACTTCTCACTTTTCCCCATACATCCGAGGACAACTTCACATCTCCTCCCAATGCCCAGCCCTCAGCAAGAGAAGGAAGAAAGACACCCTCCTGGTTAAGTCAGCTTGCGTGCTATTTTTAGCTTTTTTTTTCCTGAAGGATAGTGACATATTATTTCGTTTCCAAATCTTTCTAACGATTTTCTGCTCAAGTGTAAGATAATGGAGCAAAGAGTTTGTAGGAATGGCAAAGAGCCGGTGGGGGATGGGGAAGGCGTTTTTTGATAAACGGTTTGTTGCTCATGGGAGGGTAACAGCATTTCTGCTGACTCTCCAGGCTGAGGTTTTCTTTTATTTTTCTTTCTTTTCTTTAATTTTTTCTTTTATTTTCTCTTACTTCTTCTCTTTCCTCCCTACCTTCTTTCCTTCTTTCTTTTTAAGAAAATCTGATCTGGACGACTTTGTTTGTCTCCCAATATTGAAGACTCTGGACTTCACGTTTTGTTTTTGTTCAAAGCAAGCGTTTCCCTCCCTCTGCCCGACTGCCTGTTTCATAATAAACATGACGAAGGGGTTCAGCACTTTTTAGTATAAATAAACGGGACGCCTCTCCAAGGATATATATTTGGGGAAAGCCCGCACCGGCCCCGGTCTTTTTCCTGGGGTTCCTCGATTTTAGGCTTCCGAGTGGATCATCCAGTCGGACGGCTAGAACCCTGCACTTATTCAGAGCATATATTTTAAATTAAAGAGGGTACAAGGAGAGTCTCGAAATGCGCGCATTCTACCAAAAGCGTGTCTTTCCTTTCTTTTTCTCGCTCGCTCGCCCTTCCTGTCCCCTGCTCTCCGACCCAGGCCCCCTTTCCCACTGTGTCCGCTGCTCTTGAACTTGTTTCTGGAGGAGCGCAAGGCGCGGCCTCCCAAGCCTCACGCAGCCCTTTCCAAAGCCCAGGGAAGGATGAAGGCGCGTGCGGGCAGCGGCGTATCCCCACCTGCTGCGGCGGCCGCGCGGCGTCAAAGCAGGGGACCGGGGGAGGCGGGGGGCAGGGGCCGGGCCCGAGGCCCGGGGACCCGGCAGTGGGTGACACGCGCCGAGGCTCGGAGTAGCGGAGGGCTGTAGCCATCAGCCCGAGACTCTTACCTACGACGCAGGCAATTTAGAAGGCGGCAGGACGGGGGGGGGTACGGGGGGGGGCGGGGGGGAGACACGAAAAACGGGGGTGCACCGGAGGCCAAGGTCACGGTCCGGCCGCCCCAGGCCGCCATCCTGGCGCCGCGGCGCTCCAGAGCGCCCTGTGCTCGGGACACCCCCCATCACCACCGAGAGCTTGACCGCCCCTGGGTCCGAGCTCCACGGCCTGCGCTGACTACACTTGCCCACCGGACCCCCACCTGGCCCAGAGAGGCCGAGGTCATGGTCGCAGGCCTGGGCGGCGGCCCCTACCCCCGACGCCTTGCCGGCTCGGCCCGGCCGCAGCCCGCTCCGGGAGTCAGAGGCACTGACGGAGCCTCGCAGTGGTGGCGGCGGGAGGCCCGCACCGGAGGTAGGGAGGCCCGCACCGGAGGTAGGCAGGCCGCCGAGGCCGGGCACTTCCGAGGGGACACAGGTCCGGAAGGACTTCTGGCGCCCCGCAGGCTGGCTGGGGCGCGGAGGGTGCCGCAGGGGAGACGCAGAGCTGTCTGCAACCTGGACGGGGCGCACCGAGGTAAACTTAAGCTGCCGCTGGTCGGCTGCAGGCACCCCAGCTCCCAGCAGAGCCCACTCCCACCTCGACTTGGCCGTCGCTCCCCCCTCTGGCGCTTGTGCCCTCTCCCCTCCGCTTTTCTCCCGTGTGTGCCCTGTTTGGTCTTGTCACCTCTCCCGGGAAAGTGGCAAACCACAGAGGGAGAATGGGGGTGGTTTTCCTCCAGCAGCCCGTCCCCCCTCCCCCGCAAGGCGCTCTCCTTAGAGGTGGGGAGGACCCCAGGGGCCAGCCACCACGGGGTGTCCCACCTCCAACGCTTGGGGGTTGCGCCGCAGAAGAGGGCCTCTCCAGTGGGGACTGAGACAGGAGGGGAGAGGGGCACGGGAAGGGTTAATTGCGGGCCCAGAGACCGGAGCTGGCGGTCGGGCCTCAGTCTCCCACCTCTGCAGCAAACCGCCGCCTTCCCTTCCACCCCGCAGACCCCTCCCTGGACTTGGCTTTACTGCCTACAGCAGGGGCAAGGGAGGCGAGACACTCCAGCTGGACTCTGCCCTGGCGGCCTTCTCTGAAGTCCGGAGGCAGCTCTGAGGAAGCTAGCCCTTTCTAAAAAGACCCAACCTTGAGAATTATGTAAATTTAAAGGGAAGATAGCAGGGGGCCTCCCAGCCCCAAAACAGAATGTAAGCATCTTGGTATTAAATCCCAAATAAAAAAAACAAAAAATCATTTTTTGCACTTTTCATTACTGCATTATCATCCTTGGCTATGGAATTCTGTAGTGTGTTCTTGAGGCTGTGTGGTGTGCTAACTTCTGAACGCAGCTTGACATGCCCCAAAGAAATTGTTCCCTGCTTTCTTCTTTCTACAATATGTAGAGAGCTTTCGGTATTGTAGATATACAGGGCACAATCATAAGGGAGCATTTATAAGTGCAAAGTGTTATGTATAATATGGTGGAAGTGGAGCCTTGTACAGGGCAGTTTTGGTTTATTAAGTTAAATTAAAAGTGAATTATTTTAAAATGACCTACTTGCCAGCTTTCCTCGTGCCACCAGACACCACCATCTTTTTCATTTCATTACAGGTGGAAATGACATTTTTAGGGTCCTCCATTATGTGTCTAAGCCACCTCCTGACATTTTTTAGTAGATGGCTTTTTTTTTTTCCTTAGGTATCAGGATATTTTTGTTATGAGGTATACCAAGATGAAAAAAAGCTGGTAAAAATACCGACCTCGCAATTAAATTGACTCTGGATACCAAAGTGAAAATAATCATCTGGTATTAATCAAGTTATGTCTCTGCTTCTTGTTGAGGAAAAATATAGTGACGATTTGCTTTCCTTTTCATCTGAAAAGGACTGTAAGATGTTGAATGTTCCATAAAACTCCCTACCCTTATGAGACAATTTTTGTTCAATTAATCAAAATGCATATTTTCATGCTGGACATAGTTACATCAGAAAGAAAATCTGCTGCAGACACTCTTAACAGTGTTTTAAACAACCCCGCAGTAACATGTAACAACCGATGACCTTGCACACTGCGTCAATCTTCAATAATATCATTGTCATTACTGTTATTATCTGAGGTGTTAAATTGTTGCCAGAATCAATGCAAGTCTATTTCTTTGAATATATTTTATCTCACTGTTGTTTTTTAACATCTTTGTTAAGAGGCCAATTAATTTCCAACTCCTAGGTCCAGTGGAGTTTGTATATAAGAGGGCTTCCTGACTTTTTTTTTTAATGCTTTATTTCTCCTTTTGAAAGAAAGGGGAGGAAAATAAATAGCATGTGAAATAAATAACTTGATGCTTAAAGTGGTATGAAATGATCCCTAACCTGATTTAAAAAATAAAATATACCAAATACTTGTTTAATTTCTCTTTTTCAACTGAATATCAGGACTGATTTATTTTTTATTTTTTTGGAATCCTACCAGGATAGATACCTTAGCCACCTGTCCACAGTCATTGGAATTAGAGGAATTTTTCTAAGTGGAATATCAAGGCCTTGACAAAGAGAACACCTTAATATATTTGTTTGTTTGCTTTCTTCTAGATTTGTCGGTGTCAATGCATCTGACATCAACTATTCCGCGGGCCGATATGACCCTTCAGTCAAGACCCCCTTTGACATAGGTTTCGAAGGTGTGGGAGAGGTGGTAGCCTTAGGCCTGTCTGCCAGTGCCAGGTATGCCGTGGGCCAGGCTGTGGCCTACATGGCCCCCGGCTCCTTCGCTGAGTACACGGTGCTGCCAGCCAGTGCCGCAGCTCCCGTGGCCTCTCTGCAGCCCCAGTATGTCACCCTGCCGGTAAGTGCTACCACTGCATACATCAGCCTGAAGGAGCTCGGAGGACTGTCGGAAGGGACAAAAGTTTTGGTGACGGCAGCAGCTGGGGGGACAGGCCAGTTTGCCGTGCAGCTTGCAAAGAAGGCCGGGTGCCATGTCATTGGCACCTGCTCTTCCGATGAAAAGTCTGCTTTTCTGAAATCCATTGGCTGTGATCGTCCTATCAACTATACCACCGAGCCCGTCAGCACTGTCCTGAAGCAGGAGTACCCCAAAGGTGTGGATGTGGTATATGAGTCCGTCGGGGGCGCCATGTTCGACTTGGCCGTAGATGCCTTGGCTATCAAGGGGCGCTTGATAGTCATTGGATTCGTGTCTGGCTACCAAACTCCTACTGGCCTTTCTCCTGTGAAAGCAGGGACATTACCAGCCAAACTGCTGAAGAAATCTGCCAGTGTCCGGGGCTTCTTCTTGAACCATTCCCTTTCTAAGTATCAAGCAGCCATGGACCACTTGCTTAAGATGTATGCGGGTGGAGACCTGGTCTGCAAGGTGGACCTTGGAGACCGGTCTGCGGAGGGCAGGTTTATTGGCCTGGAGTCTGTATTCCGGGCTGTTGATTATATGTACATGGGAAAAAACACTGGAAAAATTGTAGTTGAATTATCTCGCTCTGTCAGCAGTAAGCTGTAAAAGCAGAACAATGACATAAATCAAAGGAGAAAGAAAATGGGCACTTTATTCCTCAGAATTACTCAAATCAAGTTATTTGTAGTTGGTTAACGGGTATAATATTTCTTAAAACAAAAGTCAGGTGTTAATGAATAAGTTTCTTTTTTTTTTTATTTTTTTGGGGGGGAGGGGGTTTGCCCCTCCCTTGAAAATAATGCTAATAAAAACTTCTCTCGATGGCTCAGAGGTAAAACCGTTATATTCGATTCTTTGGTCATGGACAGTCTCATTCCAGATTTTATTATTCCAGAGAATTAAATTAATTCCTGATGCAAGATCTGATCAAATCAGTATGTCTTGAGCTTGATGAGATTTTAAAATCGGTCTTGAAAATAGTCCACAAATTCTTTGCTTTGGGAGAGTTTGGTCGTACACTAATGAGCAGTTAATAAATGAGAGATAGAGCAGAAAAGCAGCCATATATTTTCAGAGTCCATATTCGCAGGAAATGGCCCTTCCTTTTCTATAAATCACCAACTCTCTAACTAGAAATTTGGAGGAATTCTCCCAAAACTTTGATTTTTGTTAGGTCAATAGAAAAATGCCTATGTGAACGCAGACCTCTTTTTAAAAAGTGTCTATTATTTAATGCTTTATGCACAATTATCCCAGTGAGACCTGTGTGGAACCGGAAGTTTCTCTCTGCCCTTAAGAAGCAAATTAGGGTTGAAAACTGATAAGACAAAAGCAGGCTTTGGAAAGGGATACTACAGAGTTTGGGGACAAGCTTTAAAAACTTAGTACCTGCCCAGGGAGAGAGAGGAGGTGCTGCGTCCATGAGGAGAGTCTGCATAACAAAGGGAAAGCACTCTCTAGGCACTGGGCCAGAGGGTAATAATAGCATCCTTCCCAGGCCTGAAGTAGGATGTATCAGACAGCACTGTGCAGAGGAGGGACTGACGCAATCTAAAATAATCAGACACTCGCTTCGTGTTTCAGACTTTCGGACACGGTGTGTTTTATCTCTGATCTTGGAAGCAGAATAGTGTGTGTGGCAGAGCGCACTGTCCTGTGTCCCCATTTTACTTCCCCACGCGTTCTGCGGGAACGGGCTGCACCTCGTTACTAGCGCCCACTGCCCATGTCACACGTGAGAGCAACGTCACGAGCCTTCTCGCAGCCCAGCTGCCTGCCTCCTCACCTTCAGCTTGCCAAAGAAGGCTACAACTCTCATTGCGAAGTTGGAAATCCCGTAGTGCCTTTCTAATTGAAGGCAAAGCCCACCGGATTATTTTTCAAAGCCCTGGGTTTTCAGTGTCTCTAAATGCTAAATAAATGTGAACGCAATTAAAGATGCTCCAGGAAACTTGGCGACCATATTTAATTTTTCTTTCCTCCCATCTGAGGAGCGAGGAGATCCTACTTCTGAATAGCTGTTAGTATCTATTTTACAAGATTTACTCATTTTCAGGTACCTAATGTAGCTGCTAGCATGCACGCACAACAATACAATTTATATGGTAAATGGGACCAAATAATGGCTTCACTGAATGTTAGGGCTGCACTGAAGGGAGATGTCACGGTAAATAGCCGCCAAATTATGGATCATGCCGAAGTGTCACAACTGCACTAAAGACAAATAGCACCGGAGGCTATTGCCGCTGTGACGCTTCTGAGTTATGAAGAAGGGTAGCAGCCTGATTCGAGGCTCTTTGTGTCCTCATTATAGCAAGGGGTTAGTAGTGCGGGGTACAAGAGAGGTTGGCCCAACGTGGTGCTCGGTTATTAATCTGCCCCTTTCAGACCTAACAGCTCTGGCCAAACGGAAGGAGACCCTGCCCGGCTTTCAGATACACAAACACACACAGGGGAGGGGACAGGTTTTAGGAACAGAAGTGCCCAGGAAGGGACTGGTAATGGGCGAACATTGTAATCAAATCATCCCATCCAAGAAGATGATGAAATTTCACGTAGTATCTGTTGCTCCCCATGCAGATAGATGTGTGAAGTCTAAACCATAATGCACTTTCTCCCTTCGTCGAGACTCGAGGAGCAAGGACACTGCCAACTAAATTGCTTCTTCGAAACTGAAGTGCGTCCCGGTTTCTTTCATGTTAATGGGAGGGTAATAAAGATGAAAGACCAACATTTTAATGGATGGATCCCTTAAGCTACAGAATAGAAATTTATGATGTTTTGAAGGAATATACTAAATTCAGCGACATAAAAAAAAATTTTTTTTTCAAACACCCAGGTTTAAAATAAAATGTAATCTGAAAACCTCATGCTCGCTTTCCCCAAACTCAGGAACTACAGTGCATGCTGTTTTCATTTATTCTTAGAAAACAAGCATGAAAGATTCCGCCCATTCAGATAATGCCAAAAATATGTTTAAACTTTTTTTTTCTTATTCTGAAAAATGATTTGTAAATTGAGGGTCATAGTTCAGTATCAGTTTCATCTTCTGGGATTATCGTTCAGGACCAGCCTCTAATGGGAGGTGAAATGGTGCAATGCTCTCAACACCTTTCTTCTGAACTGTATTACATATCACAAAAAGTACATCCATAATTCAGGGCAATTGTCAGTCTTTGTTTTAGAGACAGGGCTGGGGCTGAGCGATCATGGTGGATGAATTATTTCTCGGTTCTCAGGGTGGCCTTCTCTGCACCTCAGCCTTGAGGGCTCTGGCTGGGCAGATGGAGGGGTTTGACTTTGAGAAGCTATTCTTTGCCATTCCATTGTGACTTCTAAAAAAGCAAATGCTATTCCTTCACATTTGTTTTGCATGCAAAAAAAGAAAAAAAAATACCAATGGTGTCATTCCGGGTCTCTTTGACGATGACTCCTGCTAGTAAATATTGTCAGCATTTAAAAAAAATTTTTTTTTCAGGGAATAGTTCATAAAGAAATGACACGGAAGTTTTGCTTGATAGGCTCTATACATTGTTATTATATGATTTCATCTGAATTGAGTTTCTCAAGAGTAGGATAGGGCCTCTGTAAATGGTCATTAGTATTACATTCAGTATTTATCTAATGAAAGTGCAGTGACAAGTAGCTGCTTCTTATTAAAATGAAAATCCTGCGTTATGTACTTAAGGAACATTCCAGCTAATGAGGATGTAATGTCCTCAGTACAACACAGACCTTCTTTTTGTGTTCCCCACCACAAGACGCTGGAAACTTGACAAATGATATCATTTAAGACACATGCCTGCCGTAGGGACCTGCTTTTTGGCTTCCTGTTTCTGGCTTTTATTTGGGTAACATTTATAATGGCCACCGGACTTGAAACGGGTAATGTTTTAACCCCTTCGTAGAGTTCCCAATTAGCATGAATTTACTACATTCAGGGTTTCTTTTAAAATGGGGTGTTTAGTACTGAAAATATTTTTCTTGATCACTTTACCACATGTACATATGGGATAAATACATTTTAGATTTATATAAAAACAGATGAGCAGCATGCAACTTTCAGAAAAAACACGATAGAAAAAGACCAAGCACAATCAACTGTGGACGATAATTTCCTAGGGGTTACAATACACGTTTTATGAATGTAACCCAGATGTGAAATGGCCTGATTTGATGGGCTCCTAATCCCTGTTCTCTATCCTTCCCTCTCTCTTCTTTTATTAAAGATTGTTTGTTATTTATAGTACTTATTTAGAGACACGAAATTTATCTATGCAAACATTATTCGTGGGGATTGGTTGGGGTTTTTTTGAAAGTTCGATTTTTCTGTAACTAATGTTGTAGTTATGGCCCAGAATTAAAGATTTAGGATCACATTTCAGAAGTCAGACATGAAACTCTGGATTCTCCATACCACGGATGTGGGCATTTTAAACTTTAAATTCTATTGCTTACTAGACCTTTAGCATTGTTATTTCAACTTACAAAGAGAGGAATGTTCAATATGAGAACCTTATTGCTGTGACCCTGAGCAAACTATGGGACGTTGCCAAGAGGAAAAAAAAAAAAAAAAAAAACGCTATCCAAAATACGTAAGGAATATTTTTACCAAGAAGTAATTCTTGAGAGTAGAGAGTTGATATTCAGGGAAGGTCAAATCGGGTAGGCGCGTGAGGTTTCTATGTAAGCCTTTCCCTAGATCTGCGTACCGATGAACTGTGACGATAAGACTGAGCTCGCATCTGTTCCCAATACGACGGCTTCTGCCAGCATGGACCTGCCCTTCAGGGCTGGCTCATGCTTCTCCAGGGGCGCGGACACTCCCGGGAAGCGTGTCTTGGATCCCTCACATGGGAGGCTACGTACTGTAGGGAGTAGTTTGGGGGAACCAGTATGTGCCCTGTATGTGCTGGAAAGCACTAAGCCTAAAGGACAGAGATTCCAACAGCCCCCCAAAGTAAGAGTTTCCCTTGAAGGGCACTATCTGACAGTGCCTTTCTGCCAACACGAAATTAAAATAATAATTAAAACACACCCTGCTGACTGGCGGTAGCATCCAATAGGAGACGGATTGCTGCTTTGAGCTCAGAAAAGGGTTCCATATGATCGTCAGCCACTGCCCTGCCTTACCCTCTCCAAAGAGCTAAACTGTATGTTAGAATGACTTGCATGGACGATGTCTTTGGTCAGTGGAGATGTAGGAACGTGTTCAGGGAGGCGAGGGTGTCCCGCTTAGAAGCGTCTGCCTCGCTGCCTGTGTGCCTGCCCCTGGGAGGTCGGCCAGCAGAAACTTAGAGCTGGAAGGAGCCCGGACCCTCTCCGCCCCTCATAAAGGAAAAGACTCAGTTGTCCTTTAAATGGTAAAATTTGGGATTTAATCAACAGTCTACTCCTACCCATTGTATAAATGAAGAAACCAAAGCCCAAGAAGGATAGGTGCCTCTTCTAGGGCCACGGAGTTCACCAGCCTCAGAAATGAAGCTAGAACATAGGCAGGTGCCTGTCCAGGGCACCGAGCAATCACTGGCTTATCCCCTTCGTAATTTGCCAAGGTCCCTCAGTATGTGGCTGATTAATAGTATTGCAGAATAACAACTGGCCTTTGTTATAAATCTTTTTGTGGATGAGATGACGATCAACCCAGGAAGAATATCACGGTTGAGACCGCAAAAGTGTGTTCACTCAGGACCCCCCTTAATCGAGCACAAGTCATGGTTCCAGATCATTTGATTCTGTGTCATCTAAATATCACACAAGCTTCTGGGGGGAAAAGTACTCAGTGGAATTAAGGATTGAATGCTCACAATTTTGTTTTAATGCTACAAGGAAGTCTCTGTCAATGTATTCCTGGATGTGCAATCATGAAAATCAAAATCTTTATCATCATGTGTTGAGTGGGTTTTTTTTTCTAGAGCCATTTCACCTGCTTATATTATTGCCTGTAGAAAGCTGATGTTTGACCATCATAATTTTTGTACCAGCAAAACATCTACAATCTGAATCTGCCGTTCTACCTGAAATCAACTCTGAATCCGGCAGACGCAGGGCTGTAATGCATGGACGCGTGTGCCGGCAGCGGGGGGGGGGGGGGGGGGGGGGGGGGGTGCTGTAAGGGGCAGGGGATGGGGATGGGGAGAGACACTAGTAGGTCCCACGTGTGCTCACGTGTGGCAGGAATCGCACGCTCAGAGACAAGCCCTTCAATAGCACATGACGTTGAACATTCATGCCTCTCTACATCATTCCTGTCTTCCTTGAACTCATGCGTAACAAGCGCAAACTTTCAACTTTACATGAACAAATCCTTTCCCGATAGAAACAGCTTCTTTTCACATTGAAAAAAACCCCTCTTGGGAACAGCAACAATGTCAAAGGCAATCTAATTTCATAGAAAACCTCACTTCTCACCAGGGGACTGGAAGCAATAGTGGCCCCTCTCTATGTTGTTGGAATTTACATTTGGAAATTGAATTGTCTCCTTGAGGGTCTTTGCTCAAAGTACCTTTTGGAGAATTTCTTATATCCAGGTACAGTAGGGTACTTGGAAGGAGACAGAGGTGAAGCAGGACCAGTGTCCCCCCCCCCTCCCCAGATGGAAAATCTGCTCATTCTCTAAGCAGTAAAATTAAATTGTCATTGCCGAAGAATATTTGTCGTTTCAACTTTTACATGCACTTTGCACGCCCTCTTGAAACTTGCTTACAAATTTGACTATTTGAAAACAAGGTCACTATCTTCCCCTCTTTTACTATTAGATAAGGAAAGGGGTAGAGGAGTGATACCCATCTCAGAGGTGGGAAGAGTAAGGTGGAGAGAAATGATTTGCCTTTGATCCCTCAGCCACAGGTTGAACAGAGCCTGGGGCCCATGGATAATTCTCAGACCAAGGCTGGTTGTTTTTCGTTTTGTTTTGTTTTCCCCCTAGAAAGTCTTGCTTGTCCAAGGTCACCGGGCACACACATCACCTGTTGCAATGCAGGTCCTGATGCTGCAGGTCCAGGGTGGGGCCTGAGAGTCTGCGTTTCGCGGGTGATGCCAAGGCTGCTTCTCGGGGGAACACACTTGGAGTAGGAAGGCACAGGGTCACACTGCTTTTGAAGAGATTTCCCGTGTTGGGACAGGCCGTGTCAGAAGGCACTTCTGAGCAACCGAAGGCTACCTGGTAGGAGTTACAAAGACGAGAACGTGATAACAACTCTGAAAATGGCTGCCTTTTATCGGCACGTTTCCAACTTCTTTAAATTAGTCTTTCCTTCTGAAATTCAGCTGTGACACCCGCCGTCTGTCTGCTCTTTAGGGTGCTCTGTAGCAACTATATCCAGGCAGGTCTGGAGGCTGCAGACAGGTAACGGGACTGTCCTGGGGCCGCTCGGCAAACGGTGACAGCAGACGCCTCACCTCTATGTTTTCACTGCCTTTCAAATAGAAGCAGATCTCAAAAGGACCAAAACTCTTCCCGTTTTCCTTCAGCTTCTACAGACAAACTCTTTGACATGCCACTGTCCTTCCTGCCCGGGGTCCCCAGCTAAACACAGTCCTTTTGTGGGAGCGCTTGGTGCAAACGCCAGCCGTCCCGTGTGGGTCTGCCCTCAGCCGGCATGTGCGCGTCATTAACACGGTATTTTACAATTCTCCTGAGGAAAGCGAGAGCACCCAACTGACATCCGCTTTCGGGTCAGGTCACTTGGAACAGGCACCGTGGTACCACGTGTAGCCTTTATGTAAAGATTGGCCCATAGAATTTACAGTAATTGAAGAGGCCGTGGCCTTCATCGGGGAAAAGTTACAATCCATCCGAGCGCTTCTTAACATACCAGCGTAGTAATCAGAGGGAGAACTGTCTGGCTGGGAAAGGGTAAGAAAGCATCTCGAATTCAAAAAGGAAGCTAATTGAGTTGCAGCTATGATCTAGGTTGGGAGCAGACAAATAGCCCTGGCGGGAGGCCGGAAAACAACATTCCAGCGCCCAGCTCCAGCGCGTGACCGTTACCGTGTGCGAGGGGACGAGCCCCCGGGCCACCCAAGGGAGCCTCTGGCCCCCGCCCTCCATGTGGGGCTCTGACTTACCCGAGCACTTGTGGCCAAGCCACCACCCCCACGGGAGGGGCCTCGGAGTTGAGCAGGAACAGCAAGAGCATCACCCCACTTGCGTTGACCCACAGAGCTGGGTGCAGTTTGGGGAATCAAGATTGGAGGCAGGGATCCCGATGACCTCAGATAATTCCCGGGGAGGACAGTGAGGGCAGGAGCCAGGTGGGGGCAAGGGGAAGTTAGACGGCTCTCGGGTTGGGCCAGGGAGCAGAAAGGTAGCACCTCTTCTGTATGTCAACTTCTCGGGGTCTCCGGAGACCCCCAAACGCAAATCCGAGAAATGCTGGAGACTCCAGGCTTCCAGGTGGGACCTTTTCCTTGATCAACGAGCTTAAAAAAATGCGGCTCTCAGTTAATAAAGGGACTGGCGGGTAATAACAGAGGCAGCTTGCTGCTTGCCTGCCTTAAGTGGCTTATTTATTTTCACGACTTTCCCAGTCCTGTCGAGGCAAAGACAGTTACTCTCACCTGTGGGCTCCATTAGTGCTCTGCTCATACTTCATTTCTAGCACTTTCCACGGAGCCCCAGGATCTATCTATTTGCATGTCTGTCTCCCTGGAGAATGTGAACTCCATGAAGGTAAAGCCTGCCTCACTGGCACTCCTGGGCTGGAACAGAGTACCTGCTGATAAATACCAAATCAATGTATACTTTGTATACTTTCCACATTTATTGGAAAATTGAACCAACAGAAACCTGGTCCAGTGTCTCACGAGTGTCTACTCCCGCAGGATTCCCAGACAGGCACCGGCCCACAACCATTTCTCCAGTTGCAAATGAGCCCTTAAGACAATTGCCATGTGTGCTCTTCTTAATCCCACGTCCCTGTAACTTCTCTGCTCAGGGCTGCTCACCTGGAAAATCAGGTGACCTGATCTGAGCACCTGGGCGCTCTAACAAGGGATGATGCTGAGTCTGTGATGCCCACCTGTTGGTGCAACAAAGAAATATTCTCAACAGCACTTTTAATGTTCTGTTGGTGTCAGCCCAGTGTGCTAATTTAGTGCTAAAAATAAATCCCCCAAACACTGGACTTTCTCAAAACTCTAAATGGCTCTTCAGCTCCCCTCTGGGGATGTGTCAGAGAAAGTTACAATCGAACTGAATAAGGTCCCAAGAAGTGCCCAGCACGTAGTAGGCACTCTCAATACAGTACTTGAATGAATGAATGAATACCAAACCCTTGGAAAAATAAGAACTACCATTTAAGGATAAAACTAAAAAGATTTTCATTCTTTAGGGAAGGGTTTCTTTAGGATTCTGATCCTGTGCATGCCTCATATGTGAGAGGACCCATTCCAGAGGGGCGAAGGCGCCCTCTGTGAGAGACCTGAGTTCAAATGCCTCCTCTCCCACCGACTACCACCATGACTCTGGGAAGATTCTTCACCTACAGGAGCCTCAGGCTCTTCCTTTGTTTCATTTGTCCCCCATCCGAGGGGACGACAACACTGACCTGTGGATGCAGTCGGATGAAGCGCAGAGAGCACTGGTCACAATGTCCCAGCCCCTCAGGACACCAGTCCCTCCCCTCATTGCCTTTGGAGCAAAAAAGGCACAGGGGGGCTCTGGAAACAGCATGGTCAGGGGGCACTCCAGGGGAGCCGGACCTGCTCCCCACACCCCAGGACCACTAGTTATAGCCCTTAAGGCTTTGAGAGGCTTGCACTTGGAAAACTGACGTGAAATACTACAAAGTGAATAGCAAAGTCTTGAGATTCATTTTCCCTACAATCTCTCACTCAAGAGTAGAAGAAGCTATATTTCCTTTTAGTGGAATAAAACTAGCCCACAGCAGGTCCAGAGTGGGTTATTTTTTAAATCTTTATTATATTCATGTTAAATATATATCACATTTTATATTTATTACATTAAAAGCTGCTAGGTGCTTTGGGGTGCAAGTATCAGAAAAGCCAACTAAAACTGGCTTAAACAAAAAGGAGGCTCATGTAACCAGAAAGATCAGAGGTAAGTCAGGCTTCAGGTGCAGTTTGATCGGGGATTCAGCTCCGTTTTTCTGGGATCCTTTTCTCAGACTGCTTCCTCAAAAGACTTCCTATAAGGGGCGCCTGGGTGGCTCAGTTGGTTAAGAGTCTGCCTTCAGCTCAGGTCATGATCCAGGGTCCTGGGATCCAGCCCTGTGTGGGGAAACCCTGCTCAGCGGGGAGCCTGCTTCTCCCTCTCCCTCCGCCCCTCCCCTTGCCCGTGCTCTCTCGCGCACTCTCTCTCTCTCTTAAATAAATAAGTAATATTAAAACAAACAAAAGGCTGCCTACAGGAACAGGTTCTGCTTCCATTCCGTATACACTGCACCCCCTGACAAAGGCCTCCACTTCCCTTGGATTGGGCCAAGTGAATCTATAAATGTGTCGAGAGGAGTATATGTCCCTCTGGGGAGTGGGCCAATCCCACCCAAACCACAAGAGGACCCTGATGCTATCCAGAAACAGGGAGGGTCAGGATGGACACTGGAAGGGTGACTGTCCACCACCCTGTGGGACAAGGGCACCGCCAAGGCCCCCTGTGGGTGAGGTGAGTCCTCATGAGTCCTGCAAGATCCTTGAAGCCAGGGACGGAGCAAGTCAGGCATTTAATGACAATCAGTGTGGGGCCTGTCCAGGAGCCAGCCTCTCAGTTCCTATGGTCACTTGTCACTGCAGTCTTGCCTGAGTGGACCTCCCACAGGATGGGCGACGTAAGGCCAGGAAGTCCAGCACCTCCCTGGGTGGGGGGCTGAAGGAAGCCCCTCCTTCCACATCTCAGGCCTCCACGGGGATGAATGCTCACCTCCACACCCCAGGCCCTGAACTCCATGCAGGCACTGACCTCCCAGGTCTGCAGGGCTAGCTGGTCCTTACAAGATGCACCACCCGAATTCTGGCTTCATCTTCATGCAGCCCTTTCTCCATGGTCATGTCTGTGTCCAGATTTCCCTCTGTACAGGGACGCAGTCACATCGGGCTGGGTTAACCCTACTCTGACCTCATCGACTTCATTTGATCACCTGCAAAGGCCCTATTTTAAATCAGGTCTGTTCACAGGTACTGGGGACAAGGCCTTCAGCGTCTTCTGAGGGACACGATGTGCCCCGTAGCGTGGGGTGATGCGTGAGTGTGCATCTGGGTGTGTGTGCGGAAGGAGACAGGAGACTCGGGTCCTGCGGTCCTCACGCTGGCACCTCGCCCAGGGCCATGTGGACAAGCCCTGGATGCCGGGTGGGAAGACTTTTGGGGTGTTGTCACCAGACTCCAGACAGATGAGCCTGGAACCCTCGAAGCCACAACTTAGCCCATCCTGGGCCAAACTCGGCCTTCCTTCCTTGCCTTCTTCTTCTTTTTTTTTTTTAAAGATTTTTATTTATTCGACAGAGGGAGAGAGACAGCGAGAGAGGGAACACAAGCAGGGGGAGTGGGAGAGGGAGAAGCAGGCTTCCCGCCGAGCAGGGAGCCCGATGCGGGGCTCGATCCCAGGACCCCGGGACCATGACCTGAGCCGAAGGCAGACGCTTAATGACTGAGCCACCCAGGCGCGCCCCCTTCCTTGCCTTCTTGCTCACCTTTCTGTCACCCTATAATACACCCTAGAATAGTCCCAGGCCTTGTCCCCACCCCTCACTGTGTAGCCTCAGGGTGAAGAGGCTGCTTTGGAGCCGGCAGACTCTGGGGGGCTTCGTAGGACACCTCGAGGTGCTCACTATTCCTGCTCAGGATCCCCACTCTTTTCTTCTGCAGAGGAGGTATTATTTTCACATTATTATTGTTATTTCACAAACGACTCAGGGAAGCTTAAATGCTAACCGCACAGGACCCATCGCTGCTGGCCTCCCACAGGGCAGGTGGTTAGGTGCCGGGGGCAGGGACCGCATCTTGGCCTTCTGCACCTCTGTCCTGAGTTCAGTCTGGGGCCCCATGTGGGTGGTGGGGATGGGAGTTCCAAGGGGTCAGTGAGAAGCCCTGCCCTCTGTCCACCTTCAGCTCCCCCCCGTTGGAGCAAACCACCAACATGCTGGGGGCCTCTCAGTGGCCGGCTCCTACCGGCACGGACCCCCCCAGCCCACCATGCCTCCGACCCAGCCCACGGCCCAGCAGCACCTGAGAGACGTTTTCACGAGAACCCTCACCTCCCCACGCAACAAGTCTTCATCTGAACTCTCTGTCTGTTCATTCTAGAACATAGAGATTACCTTCTAGTCCTAAGATGCATTTGCAGGTAATCACTTTTCCAAACTGAGTGAAAGGCTGCCCAAAGGGAATCAGAACTAGCCCCTCTTTGATGAAATGACTAATGGCTTGTTTTTTAGTCATTTTGGGGGATGAAACTGTTTGTTTCTCATACTATTTCTTTGAAGATAAGGAGGAGTTTTCCGCTCCACAGAATTTACATTTACTTGCTTTATTACCATCCATTTTCCCCTATATTGTCTGCTTTTGCATTTTTCCCCCATGGAGGGAAGAATGCTACTTATTATTATTATGGTTTAATCCACCCCCCCACACACTTTGTCGGGGAGACCCTGAGGCCCAGAGGGGCATGGCAGCATGCCCGAGGACACACAGCTTGGTGCCTGGCGTCCAGTGCCTACACCCAGGCTCCCTGCTGCCCCCTGCCCCCACCACCAGCACATGCCAGCATGGCATAAAGCATTTTCACGTGATTTCTTTGAGATGATTTAAAACACCCTTTTCTAGAGCTTTTCACTTTAAGGTAATTAACCCATTCTGTTAATGGCAGGAGGTCTGTGCTAATATTTGGTGGAAAATTCTCATTTAAATGCTCAGCACTATGAAAAGCAACTTTGCCACATTTTAAAAGCCAGTTGGGTTTCATTTAAATATTCCATTCAGTTTTCTGCTTTGGAGGTGTCTGTAAGGAAATGTGATGAGAGGCAGAACAGCACTAAACTCAATCAGCCATGGGTGTGGCCACCAACCAGGGACCTCCCCCTGGGAATGGGGTTTGGGGGGCCACCCTCAGTGGGAACCGAATGGCCAGAAGTGTGTGCCATCGGTGCCCTCAGCCACAAGTAAACACTATGCCCACAGTCGTCGCTCATGGACATATCACCTTTCGCCTGTCAGGAGAGACCTCCCGACAGAGAAGCCCACGAGAATTGCAGCGAGTATATGAGGCCTGGGGAGCCCGCTACGCCCAGCACGGCCCAGCCCGGCCCAACCCGGCCTGGCCCAGCGCGGCGCGGCCCAGCCCAGCCCAGCGCAGCCCCCAGTGCAGCCCGGCCCAGCCCCCAGCCCAGCCCAGCGCAGCCCCCAGTGCAGCCCCCAGCGCAGCCCCCAGCCCAGCCCAGCGCAGCCCCCAGCCCAGCCCAGCGCAGCCCCCAGTGCAGCCCGGCCCAGCCCGGCCCAGCGCAGCCCCCAGTGCAGCCCCGCCCAGCCCGGCCCAGCGCAGCCCCCAGTGCAGTCCGGCCCAGCCCAGCCCAGCGCAGCCCCCAGCGCAGCCCCCAGCGCAGCCCCCAGCGCAGCCCAGCGCAGCCCCCAGCGCAGCCCAGCGCAGCCCAGTGCAGCCCCCAGCCCAGCCCGGCCCAGCCCGGCCCAGCCCAGCCCAGCGCAGCCCCCAGCCCAGCCCAGCGCAGCCCCCAGCGCAGCCCCCAGCCCAGCCCGGCCCAGCCCGTCCCAGCCAGGCCCAGCGCAGCACAGCGCAGCCCAGCCCAGTGGGCAGGAGCAGGGAATGAACCACACCCTGGGAGCAAAGCACTGGGTGCTGCTCAGCACTTCCTGGTGGCTTCCCCCTCGTCCTTCTGTGGACCGAAGGTCCCCAGTGTTGGGAGGAGTGAAAGGACATCAGCCGACTTCACTGGGAGCTGGACCCCGTGGTCTGCATGAGGGGCATCAGCACAGAGCCAGAAAGAACTCTGAGGCTAACGGTTCATCGGGGATGGGAGGCAAGACAACAGGAATGTTATCTGCCATGGAGGAGAGCGGCCTCAGAGCAGGGGCCTCGGCGTGCGGTCCTACCTCCCTATTATTGTCAAAAAGGAGCCCAAGCTGAGAGATGAAGGAGAGCAGTATTTGCAACCTCAAGCAGGATGGACTTTCTCTCAGGCTTCCTGGACAGGAGGGTGTGTGTGCGGATTTAGGGGGCAGACCCCAGGCCCCGGTACCCAGTTCATTCGCCTTGTCTAAGCCACCAGGAGGCGGTCACTGCTGGTGGCACCCTTCCGGTCACACTCGGTGTGGGGGTGGTGGGGCTCGCAGAGCCCCTTACCACGCACCCTGCTGGCCCTGTCCCCTTGCGCACATGCAATCCTGGTCCGTGGCAAGCTGGCCAGACCATCAGTCTGGGAGGAGGCTGCATTGCTGGCCAGCGCTTCTGGAGGCATGGACAGCCTGCTCATTCTCCACCTGGCATCCTTAGGTATTCAGTTAAAATTGGACGGGAGAGTCCCGGGTATGAATACATACTCCTTCAGACGAGGACTTTGCACGGAACTAGAATCTGTGGACGCGGGGTGTGCTAGCAGGCAGGGGCGCCATGAGCAGGGGAGGGGGGGCGGGGGGAAGGCCCGGATCCCCGGCCGCTGACAGCCTGCTCCCCTGCA
Source organism: Zalophus californianus (assembly GCF_009762305.2). Lineage (NCBI taxonomy): Eukaryota > Metazoa > Chordata > Mammalia > Carnivora > Otariidae > Zalophus > Zalophus californianus. The sequence continues at coordinate 90,361,921 of NC_045608.1, read as the reverse complement.
TGCAGCTGAGCCAGCCGGCCCTCCAAGAGGATGCGGCAGGCTGGCATGCTGTCATGCCGGCTTCTGTGAGGCAGCAACCTTAATTGCTCCTGTTCTTTCAAGATGACTCTCCACCAACAATCTCATTATCACGCACACATGTTTATTTCACATTTCCAGGGCCCTTCGTGCAGCCTCGGATGCAAGGAAGGCAGAGAGAGTATTATGTTAACCAACAACACTGTTTGTTCTCCTCGCCCGCCCCTCAGAGCGGCTGGGCGGCCAGGTGGGTGGCTGGGCCGGGAGGCCGGGCCCCGAGGTTCACCCCGCGGTGGGCTTGCGCAGTAAGAGGGTGTCCCGTCAGGGCACCCGCCGTGAGGCCTGCAGGGCATGCCCATCTCCAGGACGGGGCCCCATTCGCCCAGCACAGGTGTTCGAGGCTCTACTGTCAGGTGCTAAGTGGCAGGAGCAAAGCGGGCCACCCCCCTCATTCCTGCCTGGAAGAACCTCACTCTTCATGGGGAGGCCACACGTGCACAAAGGGAGGGGTGGGGAAGGGGAGAGATGGGACATTCAAACAAGCACCTGCTATGCTCCAGGCTGTGTGCTAAGTGCTCGATACATTTATTTCACCAAATCCCCAGAACGGTGTGCTCTAGACCAACACTGTCCAAAGGAAATAAAATGAGAACCACAAATGCAAAATGTTCTAACGGCCACATTCAAAAGGGTGAAGTTAATTTTCCTAATATGTCTTATTTAGCCCAATAGATGCAAAATATTATCATTTAACTCATAATCAATGTAAAAATTATTGATATTTTATTCTTTTTTTTCCAACTCCGTTTGAATAAGCCCCATTTCAAGCGCTCACGAGGCTTATGGTTGTCATGTTGGACGGTGGGGTTCTAGACAGTAAGCTCAGGCACCATTTTTTTTAATCAATAAGGAATATCTGATATTTCTTATATAATATACTATATACACATAACTACTTATGTAATAACTTTTTTAATCTACATAACCACCCTGCAAGGTAGGATTAGTATCACCTTCATTTTACAGATGGGGAAAATGAGGCACAGAATGCTGCAGGAATGTACCTGAGGTCATAGAACTAGTAAATAAAACAGCTGGTTAGGGACACGGCAGCCTGGCTCCAGGACCTGTGGCTTAACCAGCAACTCCCAAGGCCTTTCCAGACCTGACACAAACCAGGTGCTCAGTAAGTATTTGTAGGATAATTGAATAAGAGAGATTTAGCTTCCATTTACTGATTCAGTTGTGGCCCAGAGAAGTTAAGTAAATTCCCTAATGTCACACAGCTCGAAAATAGCCGAGTTATTGCTAAACCAAGTGTGTCTGATTTGGAAAGTTGGGGAAGGTTCCAGAGAGTATTCCAAGGGAAGAGTGGATTGTTTCTGGCCAATTTTATGGAGTGTGGGGGCATTTGAGCTGCACGTTGCATACATGGAGATGGGGAGGCGATGTCTAGCTAGAACTACGATGAAAGACCCAGCAGAAGGTGAGCTCCATCCATTCCACCAGGTGCAGGGGCAAAGGTGGGAGGAGAGGATGCAGGGTGTTGGGTGATGACCCCAGGGGGCCTTGGAGGGGAGGGGTCTCAGGGATCGGGGGAAGGGTGCCCCAGCCAGACCCCACAGGGGGAGAAGCTTGGGGTCCTCTAGATTTCCTTTCCCACTCCTGCGAGAGCCCCTCCCCACCTCCCGCACTCCAGGCCCAACCACGGGGACAGCAGCCCTCGGAGAAGGATGGACAGAAACCACTCAATGCACTGGGGAGTTCAGTCTATCACACACAGGTGAGGGAAGGCTCAGGCCAGCTGCTGGGAGTTTGAGGCGCCAGCCAGGCAGGCGAGTGGACACAGCAGGCAGGTTCTCATCTGGTCCCACGGCGGCTGCCCCTTGCTGCCTCCTGGCGCCTGGCAAGGTTTGGGAGGAGCCGCGGTGACTGCCCCAACTCCTGAACTCATCTCGGGAGTAGCAACCCCCTGGACCACAAGCTACCCATGGAGACCTGGCCCTGGGGCCCTGAGACGTGGACTGCTGTACCCCAGACAGGACAGGACCTGGCAAGGGTCAGCCTCCCTCTTCCTTCTCCACCTTCATCTGCTCTAGGAAAAGATGGAAAGCATGAGAAGCTCATTCCCCACTCATCCCTGTGCAATCAGCTATGGGGTTTAACATTCAACACATATCCCAACCCTAGGATTCAGATCTTAATTTTATTATTCTTACATAAAGGAGAAACTGTAGGTACATTTTGTTTGTTAAAAAAAAAAGTCACGTGTAAAATGGCACTTTTTGCTTGCACAAGTCTCCTGGTATATTATTTATTGCGAGGGAAAATTATCGTGCTAAGAAAATAGTGTCACTTAAAAATTAGGTGGTTCCCAATCAACTTATGACAGTAATTGCTGTAATGTCCTCTTTGATTTAGATATAGTAATATCAATGTAATTGCCACTGGGAAAAAATTATAATGGCTGTTAATGATAACTAACACATAAATGGCAACGAACAGGAACATGTATTTTATATTATAGGATTCAGCCCTAGAGCAGTCGTAAGAAACCCGGTACTTTCAACAATCTGGCACGGTCCCTCAAGGAACCAAGCGCCCCGTTTGCCCATGTCATCGCGGGGGCGGGTGACATGCGGCAGGCAGGTGCAGCCTCAGCCTCCCATGGGATCTGTAACGGGGGGTCCTCCAGCCCTCCAGAGGCAAAGGCAGGGCAGCACCAAGAGCGGAACCTGCTTCTGCAGCAGGGCCGGAAATGGCGCCATGAACGCTCACTTGGAGATCCTTGGCTATACTCATCCCACTGAGCGCCATTCACTGTACTAACCCGAGGAGCCACAGTCCACAAAACGTGGTCTCTGTTTCCTAGCTGTAAACCCCAGGGGAGCTAGCACTGATTACTTTTGTAGCATCTGAATTTCCCTCCCGTGCGCCACACCAGACCCGTCCCCAATAGCCCGTCCAGAGACGTCTAGATGCAGTTGTTCACCGTGGAGTGGGACAAGACAAGTGGCCTTTGTTGGCTCTCATTGTCCGCTCTGTGGAGTGCTGTGGGAGTATAGCCCGGGCCAGTGTGGGTCACCAGCATGTCCACTGGCAGCACAGGTTTGTCATCAAGCAGAGGCATTATTTTAGCTCTTAAGATGACCAGCTTCCTGGATGACATCAGAGACGTGCGGCTTGTTCGTGCCCATCACCACCTGGTGAAGTGGGAGAGCTGAGGAAAGCAGGAGACAGTTTGATAAAGTGAGGGTATAGGAAGGACCGCCCCGCCAGGGGCCATGGCAGGGTCGGGGGCCCCAGTGCTAGTCTAGACTCTGCCCACGCCCTGGACCTGGGCAAGCCGCTTGGGCTGGACAGTGGCAAAGGAGGGCTTGGACTGCACGGGGGTGCCACGGTGTGCTGGGGGTCCAACCCTTCCGTGGAGGTAGCGGGGCATCCTCTCTGAGGACCCCATCAGATCCTCACTCTGCAGGTCTGAGGGATCTGGGAAAGGGCCTGACTGCCTGCGGACCAATGGACCCCTTGGGGAATCTGATGATAAGAATGCTGATAGAAGCAACGATCGATCGCTGAATGGTGGGGCAAGGCACGGTGTTCACTTTTTATCCTCAAATCAAACAGTTTAGGTGATTGCTAATGTGTGTCCCCTTTCCAGAAGAAGTAGGTAGGCACAGAGGGGCTGAGTCACTTGCTCACAGTGACACAGTAAGTGGTGAAGCCAAGTTTGGGGCTAGCCTATTGACCCCAGAAGCCACACTGTAACCCAAAATCACATGCATATAGTGTTGATGGGAGGTCATGCTTGTGAACCATTGGCCTAGATGACCAGCAAGGCCCCATCTAAGTTAATATCCTATGATAACGTGAAGCTTGATGGAAATAAGAGGCATAGATATTTCCTGAGACTAGAGTCATAACAGCCTGGAGCATAATAGTTGGCAGCCCCAGGCAGCAGGAGGCCACCCGGACACCCCTAGAAAGGAGGCGGGTGGGACTTCCGGTCCTGATAACACAGGGGTTGGCACCAACCCTCCCACTGCAAACCCCTGAACCGTTCCTATAAAATTATAAAAATCCTAAAAATTGGGAGAAGCTGACAAAATGGTAAGAAAAAGAAATTACTAGGCCAAAATCCAAGAGGAAGTAGAAACACGGAAGGAGATGGAACACTGAAGCCGCTTCAACTGTGAAAAACAACTGCTAACAAGTGACCCTGGGGTTTCAGTTACCACAGCTTTCAAAGTGCTTGGGACCAAGGATAAAGCCCGGGGCCATCGAGGTGAGGAGGCGTGGCGCTGAGCATAAAAGAGGAAAAGGAACAAAGTCCCAGAGCACTGTCACCACAAGCCGATGCTTGTCTGGATTTGTAGTTCAAATTCACATGATCCGGTTAGTCCAAAAAACAAAAACCTCACACCCATGAATTTCATGCATTGTGGATCCCAAAGTGCCTGGCAGAGGAAAACATACATTCTCTCTGAAGGAAATAATCTTCGTCTTAAATCTCAAAGAATTCCCACAAGAAAAATGATCAGATCACAGTTAGAAATATTTAATAATAAGGAGAAATCATAATTTCTCGCCATGAACCAGAAACAACACAAGCAAAAGAACACAGACAGACATAAAAAGACTTCAGGAATTAACAAGTATGGATTATAAAATGACAATGCTTACTACATTTAAGAAACGAATTTCAAGAAAAATATTAAAACAACCTTGAATATTTGAAAAAGAATGGATGTAATTTTAGGAAGTAAAAAAAAAAACCCTGAAATTAATGTAATTAATGGTTTAACTGCCGATTAGATATACCTGAAGAGAGAATTCGTGAATTGGAATATAGAGAGGAAATTGTCCAAAATGTATCACAGAGGGTCAAAGAGATGGAAAATCTAACCAGTTATGACTCCAGAAATTTCTCCCAAACATGAACATTCTCTGAGTTTACTTGATCTTATCAAATGTCAAGGAAAGATTTTCACGGTTACAACTCATTCCTTCCCGGAATGGTTCTTAACATTTTTGGACTAACGTTGGGGGTTTGCAGGGGTCCAGTCATGCTGCGAGGAAGAAGACCCGAGTTCAAGCACGTGTGAACCACAGCCACACATCACAAATGGCCTGCAGCATTGTGTCCCTGATGGCAAAATGCATCCCCATTCCAGAGACATTAAAGGGGAAACACAGAATCAGTGGAGCTAACTGCATCCTGACTCAAGAATATCAGGCTCTTGTCCTCAGGGGAACCCTTCCCAAGCAAGGCATGGTCTGGGCATCCAGAAGACAGAGGCCTTGTGTGACAGAGTTTGTGCCTGCTTCCAGGAAAAACGTCCAAACATAGGACAGGCAAAAGAAAGGAAGAGCAGAGAAGCGGTGAGTGCAAGCTTGGCGCTCTATGATTCTGGCTGGAGCTGGTGGTATGGTGCATTGGAAGATGTACAGGCTTGGAGATCCCCAGAGGTGGGTTCAGAACCTGACTGTTATCTAGTACTGAACATTAGACATGGTGTCTGTGAAATGGGGACAGTGCCCACAGGGTCATTCTGAGGATGAGGATCAGTTCTTGTTATTCAAGATAGTTATGCCCTAAGAAGTCATGCGAGCACTGAGTTAGCAAACACCGAACTGTTGCTCCTAGTAGGAAACACAAGGTTAGGTTCCTGCAAGCCCCTGGTTACACCCTTCATCAACCAATCTGCACACAACCTTATTTGATGTGATTCTGCTTAAAAACTCCTTATTGAATATATATTTTTGATTCATTAACACTGATCTCATGGCCAGCAGCAGCATTATTCAGCCTGAATGAAGCTGACCCAATCAATACACATGCTTTCTCCATAAGGCACATCACAGTCTTATGTTAAGAAGACTGGACAGCATTTCAGCATGACACTCGGGTATCATTTTGAACTGTGAAGTCAACAGAAAGCACAGAAATGAGAACAACACGGCACTTAGTAGATGAGGGAAAGGACACATGTTTGCAGTATGAGAGCTGAAACAGGAAGGCAGGGTTTGACCTCACCTGGCATTGTGCACATCACATTTTTTGGGTGCTTTGCACATATCCATGGATGATCATGGAAGCACCATGAGTATTGATTTGGGGGGTTACAAATAAATTTTAGTGAGAAGGAAAATTCACAAATATGGAATCTGCAAATAAGGAGGATCAACTCCCATATGAAGCACTGGGTCCTTAGAAGGCATCCAGTGTATAGGGATGCCTATAATTACTGCTACGTAACATCACTGGGGTCCCTTTGAAGTTCTGCCATAGGGGGGCACCTGCAGAGGTGCGCTAAGTGGGGACAACGGATGGGCTTACCAATTTGTCATCGATCCATCCATTCACTCAATAGACATCTACTGAGTATCTGTTTCGTGCCATGCATAGAGAGCAGAGAACATGATACTATCTCCAGCAAGTGATTTAAAGAGATTATCATGCAACTGGGCTATTTCTGACATTGTGCCACAACTGTTTATAATATCTCAAATGGCACTTACTCTGTGTTAGACGTTGTGTTTAGCACTTCACACACTGAAGCTCATCACTCCTCGCAAGCACTATGTGAGGCAGGTACTCACGTTATTCTCATTTTACAGATGAGAAACTGAGGAAGGTAAGTAACGGGCACAAAATGACGCAGCTTGAAAATGGCAGGTGGCTCCAGAGTCCTTGCCCTCAACACACCATATCATCTAAGCACATAGACTATGGCTACTAAATATCAGGGATATTTAGGCCAAATTCTTAAAATGTCATGGTCCAAAGACAACTGATTTAGGGTTGATGCATGGGCAATTTCCTAAATTTGGTCTCCATCACACCGAGGAACCAAATATATTTATTTTAAAATCATTCAATTTAGGGGCTCCTGGGTGGCTCAGTTGGTTAAGCATCTGCCTTCAGCTCAGGTCGTGATCCTGGCATGATCCCACGGACTCTCTGCTCAGCGGGGAGTCTGCTTCTCCCTCTGCCCCTCTCCCTGCTTATGTGAGCGTGCTCTCTCTCAAAAAATAAGATCTTCAAAAAAAAGATTTAAAATCATTCAACTTAATAAAAATAACTAAATCCTCTGGCGAAATCATGTGTTAACCTAATAAAAGTTTCATGTTACTTTTATTTTATTTATTTGAGAGAGAGAGAGAGAGACAGAGATAGTGAGCAAGGAGGAGGGGGAGAGGCAGACTTCCCGCCGAGCAGGGAGCCCGATGCGGGGCTCGATCCCAGGACCCCGGGATCATGACCTGAGCCGAAGGCAGACGCTTAACCAACCAACTGAGCCACCCAGGTGCGCAAGTTTCATGTTTCTAACTGCTTTTGGGCCTTGTGCATGGACAGGGAGGTAGTGATTTTGGAGAAAGAAAGGGCACCTACATGGCACCTGGGGTGTGAGTGTTAGCTAGACAAGTGATGTTGGGTGAGTCTTCAACCTCTCTAAGTTTCATTTCTCTTACCTGGGAAATGATTTCCAACACCCATTCCAGCCTGACCCTCTGTGTCCTACACTCACCCCTGCTCTTAGTAGGTGGACACAGGGTTTTCAACAGGTCTTCATTTCCCTTTCCTTCACTCTCTCCCACCTGCCCCCACGCTAACAACATGGAATAATCATGCATTGCCGTTGTCTTATTGACCTGGAAAAAGTTTCTCTTCCTCGATCATAGTTTCAGGGTCTGTCATGAAATTCTGAATCATCTAAAGAGTATATTGCTCTTCAAGTATCCTTCCCGTGTGCCATAAAGTTCTGATTTATTAACAGGATGCTCATATCACACACAGTTTGTTGAATATTCTGACCCAAGACTGGCCAATTGGATGGAACTTTTGACTTCATTAAAGACATTTATCTGACTGTTGGTGGGGGGGGCGGGGATCCAACACCCTGCAGGCATTTGGGCAACAGGTAAACACTGTTACTGCATACTACATTTATAGCCTTTATCAACACGTGGATGCCATTTGTAGAAATCTACCCAAGAGAAATAATCAGAGATACGCACAAATATTTGTGTATCAAGCTTTCTGTTACCATGGAGTTCATAGGGGAGAAACTATAGTATGTATCTCTGTGAGGGTATATAGTGTGTCAACTACAAATCATTAAAGACATTTCATGATGCATCATTGGATAAAAAATATCAGGTTATAGAGTAGTGTGTACAGCGTGACATGGATGTTTGTAAATTACATATGTACTGAAGAAAAGCCTGGAAGGAAATGGTCTAAAGTGTTAACAATGGCTACCTCACAATAGCAGGGGCAGAAACACATAGCTACGTTGTATGCTTTTCTGTATTCTCTAAATTTTCTTTAATAATCATGTGTGTTTTATAAAAAGATAGCCGTTAACCATTTCTACTTTAATAAATGCATTTGACATGGCTTCAAGTCTTCTTATGGTCCCGCATGTCATCAGTAATGAGGTGTGGGGCCGTCCTGGCCTAGAGGGGAGGGTCTTTCAGGGAACAGCAAATTTCATGGGTGGGGCCATGCAGCTGCCACTGAGCATCGACCCTGTTACCCTGAAGAGACCATCCTCCCCACCTTGTGCTTAAGAACATCAGCAGGGCTGGGGCGCCTGGGTGGCTCAGTCGTTAAGCGTCTGCCTTCAGCTCAGGTCATGATCCCAGGCTCCTGGTTTCGAGCCCCTCCTCGGGCTCCCTGCTCGGCGGGAAGCCTGCTTCTCCCTCTCCCGCTCCCCCTGCTTGTGTTCCCTCTCTCGCTGTGTCTCTCTCTGTCAAATAAATAAATAAATCTTAAAAAAAAAAAAAAGAAGAAGAAGAACATCAGCACGCCTTTAGCACTTTATTCGGGGGTAAGGTTGAAAATCCCCAGCCTCCTTTGCCAGCACCTAAAGCCCTAACCACGTTCCAAATGACACACTGAGACTCTGGGAAAGCAGAAGGCCCCCTCCCACTTGGGGGTGCCTGACACAGATGGAAATGCACTCACCTTGAAAAGAAGGAAGTGACACGTTAGAAATGAGAATATCACCCTCGGAAAATTGGCCAGAATGTCACACTCTATTACCAGTAAGGAATACATCCTAAAACCCCAACATTTGTTTAGTGAAAATAAAAGGGTGAAGAGAGTGTCGTGTGCATTCAGAACATGTGACCATAAATGGGCTGAAAGTTAGTTCTGGATGGAAAAGTTAAAAAAAATCCCAGATTTAGGTCCTGAAGAAATGCGTCCATGCTGACTGCTCTGCAGCTCGAGTTTTGAATAACATCTTTATTTATTTATCACTATAGATCACCTTTGTTTGGGGCCTATTAACTCGGTACATGTTTAAATCTTAGCAACTCACGATGTCTTGTCACAGGCTTTTGCCGGATCAATCCATAAATTCAAGCAACCAGCTAAAAGCCTCCAATTTCAAAAACGCCTGCTATTTCACTTATTCTAGCCCTGGAGGGGCGCCGAAAATTCACGTGGCAAGGGCTACTGGCCGATCCTGTCTCCTCTCCTAGTTAGGAACACAGCTGGACTACAGTTCCCAGGCCCTCTGTGGTTAGCAGTGGCCATGGGGCTGAGTTTGGGCCAATCGCTTGGGAGCAGGAGAGCTGTCGCCACTTCCGGGCCAGGCTGATGAAGACCCTCCCTCTCCCCCAGTGCCTGGGCTCACTGCCCATCAGAGAGCCTGGAACCCTGCGACCTAGAGTGACCGGACTGTAGTGTCCAGGACACTTCCTGCTCCCCTCCTTTGCCTCTTGTCTCACTGTTTGTTGCTCCCTGTCAACTCCTCCTGCACGCTGCCCTCCCCCACTCTCCACTCCTGCACGCTGCCCTCCCCCACTCTCCACTCCTCCTGCAGGGCTGGCCCTCCCCCACTCTCCACTCCTCCTGCAGGGCTGCCCTCCCCCACTCTCCACTCCTCCTGCACGCTGCCCTCCCCCACTCTCCACTCCTCCTGCAGGGCTGGGCCTCCCCCACTCTCCACTCCTCCTGCAGGGCTGGCCCTCCCCCACTCTCCACTCCTCCTGCAGGGCTGCCCTCCCCCACTCTCCACTCCTCCTGCAGGGCTGCCCTCCCCCACTCTCCACTCCTCCTGCACGGCTGCCCTCCCCCACTCTCCACTCCTCCTGCAGGGCTGGGCCTCCCCCACTCTCCACTCCTCCTGCAGGGCTGGCCCTCCCCCACTCTCCACTCCTCCTGCACAGCTGGCCCTCCCCCACTCTCCACTCCTCCTGCACGGCTGCCCTCCCCCACTCTCCACTCCTCCTGCAGGGCTGGCCCTCCCCCACTCTCCACTCCTCCTGCAGGGCTGCCCTCCCCCACTCTCCACTCCTGCACGCTGCCCTCCCCCACTCTCCACTCCTCCTGCAGGGCTGCCCTCCCCCACTCTCCACTCCTGCACAGCTGGCCCTCCCCCACTCTCCACTCCTGCACAGCTGGCCCTCCCCCACTCTCCACTCCTGCACAGCTGGCCCTCCCCCACTCTCCACTCCTGCACAGCTGGCCCTCCCCCACTCTCCACTCCTCCTGAACTGCTGCCCGGCCCCGCCCCCGCCCCCGCCACCTGTCAGGCCACCAGGCCCAGCCGTCCCAGCTTCACAGCCTCCGAGCAAACACTGCGGTCACTCCATGCCAGGACTGCGTGGGCGGAGGAACGCAGGGAAGCGAGAGCCCCCAGGCCCAAGTGGCCTCGAGCGGGAGGCGGCAGGAGACGCACACACACAGTCACACTTGGGACCCGTGGCCTCTGGCCTCCATGTCCCTTCCCTCCCTGGCGGCTCCTTGGAAATGTTGTCTTGTGCTGAGAGTCCGCCCTGCTGTATGTCCCATTCCCTCTCTGCCTCCGGCACGCGACGTCTGTCCCCACCAGCCGCTGCGGCCACACGGGCAGACTTAGCCCCAGCCTTGACCTTCACCTCGTGTGACCTGTGTGGACTTGCCTGCAGGGGGACTTCTGAGGAGCCCGCACTCACAACCCTCCACCCCACCCCGAGGGAGGGCCTGGCCTCGGCATCTGGCCGTGGGCGATGACCGCGTGGACACCCTAGCGCACAGCCACGGCCGGGAGTGTGAGCGGCTCGGTTACCGCCCGAACGTGTCCGTTCTAGAGGGACGCGATCAATGGCAGAAGCAAGTGTCGTTTTTAGTGTGATGGGGCCAACGTTTTCACTGAGGAGGAAATAAGTTTCTGGACTTATCATTAAAAGTCAACAGGAAAATAAGACTTTGCATACAGAATTGCATTCGCTTGCACAGATTATCACTTTCTGGTGATATATTTGGTATATGATGTGAGGCTTCTTACTCTGAAGCTGACCATTTCCTGGGTAATATTACTGTAATTGAGTTCCTAACTTTCGAATTTTGCCTTTATTTAAAAATAGCCAGGTAACTTGAGAAAAGGCAGCATAAATCAATACGGTGAAATGAATTCCTGTCCCTTGGATCATGGACAGTGCTGCATCTGCGATAACGGAGTGGCCTCTGGGCTTGCGCTGACTGAGTGTGAGCGCTGGAGCTCAGCAGCGGCGATGGTGCCCTGAAGAACCAAGCAAGGCAGGGCAGCCTCACCCAGGACACTGGGCTGCAGGCTCCCCGGCTTCCCCTGTTGCCCTATCAGTGGCAGGAGGAAGCTGGCCTGATCCCGACTCCTCCTGGGGAGGCACAGACCAAAGACACTAGCTGAGTCCTCAGCCCTGTTGCACTGGCTCCCCACAAACCAAATCACAGGTGACATTTAGAGTATGGATCGGGTTCCTAGTGGTACCATAAGTGAGTCCCCAAGACACAGCTTAAACAACAGAATCATAGTCTCTTACAGTCCTGGAAGCAAGAAGCCCCAAATCAAGGTGTCAGCAGGGCTACACTCCCTCTGAAGGCTCCGCAGTGGGCGGGGGGGTGGTTCTTCCTTGCCTCTTCCAGCTTCTGGAGGTTCCTGGCAATCCTTGTCATTCCTTGGCTTGGAGATGCATCACTCCAGTCGCTGCCTCTGCAGCCACACGGCTTCTCCCGGGTACCGGTGTCCACATTCCTCCGTCCTCAGGAGGACACCAGTCTTACTCCATGACGACCTCATTGCAACTCGGTTAATCAGCCAAGACCTGACAAGGTCACATCCACAGGCACCAGGGGTTAAGACATCAACACATCTTTTTGAGGGACACGATTCTACTCGCAACAGAGTATATTTTCTATGCCAGAGAGTATGCCATGTTTTTTTTTCCTTTGATTGTTTTATTTCATCCTTATAACCATCCTGTGAAGTGGGAACACCCACTCTTCAGGTGAGAAAACAGGGCAGGCACATCTGTGCCCACGCACACGCAGCTCACACACTGTAGAGCGCGGTCCAGGCCCCTGCCTCCACCCAGCTCTTCAGCGTGGGCTGGGGGCTGAGAAAACCCTGCCGGTCATCACAGCCTAGCTGGAATCCTTGTGCTGAGTCAACTGACCAGTCCAATCTGTGACTGGGACGTACAGGGGTGTCTCCAAGGCTCCTGGCTAGCGAGGGCGGACTTCAGTCTGAGAAAAGCAAGCATTTTCAGTAGAAGAACCCACACGTGGAGGGCATTTGCCAAAGCAACAGAAAGCTCCCAGCCCCACCCCAGGCTCTTGCCCATAAATGACATCGGAAATGGCCTGTGTATACCCCCCAGTCTGGTGCCACATGGGGTGACAGAGCATCCCTCCTCACCCCACTGAATCCCTTCAGTGGGCTGGGCTCAGGCCCCCAGGTAGGGACGCCAGCCGCCCGGCACTTTGCTGGCCTGATTGTAAAGCTAACTAAACTAATTAATCACACCAGATTAATAAGAGTGACAAGGTGAGAGAGGTGACATTCTCCAAAATCTCCAATTTGATGTGAGTGCGCATATTTTTTTAATCCCCACAGCAATTTATTTTCTGTATAGCAAACTTTCTCCAAGAATGTCCCAAAATGTAGTCAAGGTTAACTGTGCTGTGAGCTTATTCAATATTTATGATTCTTTTTATTTGTATTACTAGGACTTTTTGGGGACTCCAAAGGGTCCATTAATCAAACAGAGTGACAAAATGAGCCATTTGACAATTGGAACAAGGGCTGCATATTATTATGATCATATGTCTATACATACACATACGTACACACGGAGATATTTTGGGGGGGGTGTAGGAACAAAGGAACCAACTTAACTTTATCAACAGCTCCTGATTAATTGTTACAAAGTGTCATCCATAAATTTCCCTTCGATCTAATAATCCTCTCAGACGATTTAACAACATCCCCGGCGAGTTGACGTTACCAAGGCTGAGTTTCTGAGACAAGAAGGGGTGACACCCACGGCTCGAGTGACTGGCGACGGGCGGTGGACAGCGTGCACGGAGCTGACAGTTCGGTAATACAATTATCAGTGTGATCTGCTTAAGGATTCATCATCAGCTCCTGCCTTCTGAAGACTTAAAAAAATACCAAGACACACAGAGAGAAAGAGGTGATAAGAAGGCATCATTTTCCTCCAGCCTCATAACTGTAAATTGAAGAAAATTATTTTCTTTGCCTCCAGCTCATTGGCATATAGGCAGCATTATATTATAATTTCATAAGCATAAATCCTTTGAATAAATTTCAGAAGAATAACTGAATTAGAAATGCAAGTAAAGTATCTAAAAAACTTAACTGTCCCAGGCAGGGGAGGGGAGGTGTGAGGGGCACGGGCGAGGAGAGCAGCCCTTTCTGGGTGCCTCCTGTGGGTCCCCAAAGGCCCGGGAAGAACTCTGTGTCAGGGAGAGGCTGTTTTTAACCCCCTTCTGAGCCTGATGGCGAATAAAATAAGCCCCTCTCCTGTCCCCATGCTCGTGTTCCAAGGAATTTGAGTCATAATTCATCATAAATTAATTTTGGAGAAACAACAGGCTTGGGGCGTGTTATAATTATTGTTACTTGTTTATTTATTATCGTGTTAACCATTATTTATTATTATGTTAAGCATATGTGAGATCACAAAGGTTGCTCCCTGCGGTTTCCTAGCAACAAGTCTGTGCGTCCTCTACACAAGTTTCCCGACACCCGACTCCAGACTCCATCTCGATGGGGGCGGGAGAAAGATGTCGGGTCAGGGGCCCGTGGTATCTGTCCGCTCCTGAGGGGACCCGGTGGGGCGCAGTGAGGAGGTGAAGGGTCTGCCTGGCCCCGCGGCTATGGCTCACTCAAGGCTTGGCAGATCGTTTGCACACAAAGACCGCTGAAAGGCAAAACCCTGGCCCCAAACAAAGACCCCAGGGGCTGGCTCAGGTTGGAAAGGATGTCCTTTCCTAGGCCCATCTTGGTCCTCAGGGAGCTGGCCACCGGGCCTCCTCCATGACCAGGGGACATCTGGGAGGAGGAGACTGAGGGTCAGGAGGAGAAGGAGAGATTCCCTGGGGGCCTCCACACCCCCACCCCAGTCTGGGGCAGCCCCCATGCAGCTCCCCAGCTCCCCAGGGCAGCCTGACCAGCCGCATGAGCCCAGCACCATGTAATGGGAGTGAGGGACAGAGCCCTGAGTTTCAGCTGTGTGCAGACAGCCTCTCAGAACAGGAATATCCATCTGCAAAGTCTGTTCTTGCGTCAGGGCAAAAGTTCAGAGAGGGACCAGGTTTTCATTTTTCCTGCATGGGGACCCTCCTGTGTAAAGGAAACCTTCCTTGGGGGCCCACAGAATGGGATGGGGGAGGGGCTGCTGAACCCGAGTGTCCGGGCTGGTCTCCCTTCTCCGGTGTCCTCAGACAGCCCTCCACAGCTCCCGTGTGGATGACTTTCTATCGCGGTTAAGAAATGTATTGCAAAGGGGCCTGGTGATGTGGCCCAGTCTCATTATGGTGGGACCCCTTCACGCTGTCTCTGATGCAGGGCCCCTCCCTCCTGACAACCATACAGTGAGATCCCCCAGGAGTGGCATTTTTTTCCTAATAAACTTTTAATTTTAGAATAATTGGATTTACACAAAGAAAAAATTACAAAGACAGTACAGAATTCCCATATACCACACACCCAGTTTCCCTGCTAGTCACGTCTTCTATTACTGTGGTACATTTGTCTCCATTAATGAACCAATATTGATGCATTATTATGAACCGAAGTCTATAGATTATTCAGATTTTCTTAGCTTTCACCTTTTTCTCTTCTGGGATTGCATCTCCTTAGGCTCCTCTTGGCTGAGACAGGTTCTCGGATTTCCCAGCGATTAATGACCTTGACAGTTTTGAGGAAGACCGGTCATGTATTTTGTAGAATGTCTCAGTTTGAGTTGGATGTTTCTCTTATGGGTAATGTTACGGACAGCATGTCTCCCCCAGATTCATATAGGGTAATCTAATCCCCAGTGTGGTCTTATTTGTAGGTGGGGCCTTCGGAAGGTGATCAGATCATGAGAGTAGAGCCCTGATGAATGGGATCGGTGCCCTTGTAAGAAAAAGCCACGGAGTGAGTTAGCTCCTTTCCCCACCAGGCGGGGACGCGGCGAGGCGTCAGCAGTCTGCCAAGGGGCCCTCGCTGGACCACACTGGCACCCGGATCTTGGATTTCCAGGCTCTGGAATCATGAGCAATACTTGTTTGCTGGTCACAAGCCATCAAGCTTGTGAGCTGAGACAGACTGCATTTATGGGTTCAGGGGCAGAAGGCCACAGAAGTGCTCTCAGGGGCACACCCTTGTCAGAGGACTTACTATTGTTGATGTTAAATGTGTCCACCTGGCCAGGCCGGTGTCTCTCAGGGTTCTCCACTGACAGGTCGTGCTTCTTCCCGTTTCAGTCCTGTACTTGGGTGCAGGAAGCCCTGAGGAGCAGCCCACCATGCTTAAGGAGCAAAGAACTATGTCCCACCTCCTCAAGGGTGGAGTTTCCACACAAATTATTTGAAATTCTGCAGAGAAGATTTATCTCTTCTCCTTCATTCATTCATTGATTCTATCATTTATTTATAGCAACATGGACTTGGTTTCAGCTGAGTTATATTGCAGCACGGCTTCACTCACGTTGCTCAAATGTGTTGGCCAGTGGAGGCTCCTTCCACTGCCCCTGTGTCCTCTGGACGTGCCCCCGTCACGGTGGCACGATGGGTTTGGTTTTGTGTTTTAGCACTTGCTTACTTTCTGGCACTACAAGATGCTCCTGTCTCATGTCCTTGTCCCTATCCTGCAACTGACCCGTTCGCCACAGTCCTGTGGTTCTCTTTATTGGAGAAGGGTATTAGCAACCACACTCTGGGTGCTGGGTGTGCTCACTGCTACCGGGCTGGGAGCTTTCAAGACTCTGCACATTTAAGTTGCAACCAGGATCAGTTACCAGAATCTCCGGAGATAGGACCAGAACCATTATTTTAAAATCTTTGTCTGTCAAGCCATCTCTACTTTGGTCAATAGTTGATAGGCTCCTTTTGGGGCACCTGGGTGGCTCAGTCAGTTAAATGTCTGCCTCAGGCTCAGGTCATGATCCCAGGGTCCTGGGATTGAGCCCCACCTCGGGTTTCCTGCTCAGGGGGGTCAGTTTCTCCCTCTCTCTCTTCCCCTTCCTACTGCTAATGTGCTCTTTCTCTCTCTCTCAGATAAATAAATAAATAAATAAATAAATAAATAAATAAATAAATAGATAGATAGATAAATCTTCAAAAAAGTAATTGATGGCCTCCTAATTTTGGGATTAACAGCTTTGCATAAAGCATATGGATACAGGGTGCCCCTCCACACTCCAGAAACAGCATGGAACTTTACCAGGATGTGTGAGGCTAAATGAAAGAACATTTTTGAGAGACTGATTCCTTTCATTGTTTGGCGCGTGTGGGGTGAGGAGTATCTGCCTCTCCCTTTCCGTTATTTCTTTTTCCTCCTTAATCCCTTGAGAAGTACCTGCCCTGTGCTCAGACTGTTAGAGTCCCAGAGGCTGGGACTGGCATCCAGGCTGCATCCCTCCCTCCCTAGCTGGTGACCCCAAGCAAGGGGCTGCATCTCTCTTCTAACTGTAGAGGGTGTTACACTAAGACCATTGCCCGTTAAATCGGAACTAGGTGGACAAATTTAGCACAGCCTGTGGCACGTAGTAAACACCTTCCTTTCCTCCACCCCTAACCCCAGGGAAACAAGACAGGCCTGAAACGGGGGCGAGAGACCAGCTTCTCATCCTCCCTGGACAGAGCTCGGCACCCCAACCAGGGGCCTCCCTGGAAAGCAGTACCCAGGTGGATCTATCCATGCATAGCGGCGAAACAATCCTTCAGAGTCAGAGCACCCATGCCCAGAGATTGCTCCTGCAGTGTGGGTGCTGTTTGCACCTCAGGTCCTGAACCTATTTCCTCCTGCTCACTCAGGCACCCAGGGAGGGAGCACTCCCGCTGAAGCCTGCTCTGTGGTGTCCACTGGCCAGGGACAATTGTTTAAATCAAAGGAATCAAATTGCTCATGAGACATTCTTCCTTGGAAGTCCTTTTCAGAATAAGAGCCTGCTTTGTTGGCCAAGGCCACTTGGGAGGCCAGCCGCCAGGTCCACCCCGGCAGTCTTAATCATCCAGTGAAACCTGCAAGAGGACTTTGGGGTGGTTCACAGAACCCAGGGCTAAGCAAACAACTGAGCCTTGGCCCCCGGCAGCTCCCCGGGGACACTTGGATGTGGCTCCATGGGACTCCTGTCCACATTTCATAGTCTGGGGAAAGAGACTTTCGCCCCTCCAGTGAGGCATCGCTACCGTGGGTAAATCAGCCACAGAGGGAAGGGAAGGGCACAGGGCAACGGGGCACATGGGGTCCATGTAGGTAATTAGCAGTTTCTGTCCTTGAAACAGAACAATAAAATTATATCAGCAACAAGTATCACATGCTAGGTACTCTGGACTTTATCTCTTCCAGCTCTCCGAACAACCATACCATGGTTAAACCCTCACAGATGAGGAAGCAGCCTGAGGGAGGTCAAGTCCTACTGCCAGAATGACAGAATGGGGTCCTGAGACTGCAGTGTGCACTGCTTTCTTTAGAATGTGACACTGGCACCAACAACCCACGTGTGCCCACACAGACCCGGGACGATGCAGGAGAGACGCTGGCAGCCATTCTTGCCCGGACTGCCAAAGGATAAATGCCCCGATTCCGACTTCCAGCACCCATTTCCTACACCAACCTCAGGAGCTCTTCCAAAGCCGGACCACTTGCTCTCTCCCACACATGCCTTTGTTCGTGCCGTCTCCCTCCTTTCTCCCACCTGTTGGACCCCTCAGGACTCTGCATAAATGCCTCTTCCTAGGAAGCCTTCCTGAGTTTTGCTCCCTACACGTCGTGCTCAGATACCCTCATGGTTTTGAATATTGCTACTGACAATATTTGCTTCGAGTTGAGTTTTGGAGTTCACCTCTTACTGCCATTCTTCTGTCATTCCCTTCAGACAAGATGAGGGTCTTCCTCGTCACATTATCCTCTATCGTATATAGCCTGGGATTGGTCACTGTTGAGTTGAGTTGATCTGAGGCTAAGTGACATCTGTGCCAAGTCCTTCTCTGTGGGGAGGAGAGCCCTCTCCATCACGTTGGTTCCCACCACCTGGAGAAGACATGTTGAGCAGATTCATCACCAATCCTTACAGAGATGGAAAGATACAGAAAAATCCCAAACATGACTATGGCCTTTGCAATCTGTGGACAGGTCCTCCCTGTTGCCCTGAAGGTGGGTGCAGCCACAGAACTTGCTTTGGGCAATGGAGTATGGTCAGTGATGAAAGGGTCTCTCCCAGTTGGAAAGGAAGAGTCGGGGCACTCGCTGGGCTCCCATGCCCCCTTTATCCTGGCTGGGCACTCGACAGAGCCTGTGTCTAGACGGAGCACCCTAAGCAGGGTCCCCTATGTGACCCCAGTGAGCAGAACTCTCCTGAGAAGCAGATAGAACTCGCGTGTTAAGCCACGGAGACTTTGGGTTATGTGTTGCCATGGCTTAACCTAGCTTTTTTGACAAGCAGAGTTACACACTGTACCTTCTTCTCAAGATAATCAGGCTCTTGTTTGTTGATAGAAAGAGGGATCATAATAATGACACTGAGTAATTGAGGGTGGTAACAAAAACAGAACGCGTATAGTATGGCCTCAGCCCTATTGTGCAGTGTGGTTCTGAGCATTCGCGCACATAGGCTAAAGCAAACGGTATGGACTTTCCTTGGAAGCAATTTTTCATGCTTCTATGAAAGCTGTTAATTTTTCTCATTGGAGGTAGGCCAGTTCGGCTCAGTTCATGAAGGCATCCATTGCAAAATTCATCTACCATTGTTTCCTAAAGCTACCTAAGGTGCAGACTAGAAAAGTGGGTATTTTCTCTTCATGAAAAGATAGTCAGACTAGGGAAAAAATGCCTTTCCTTTCTTCCTTTCTCTTTCTTCCCTTAAAAAACTCAGAATGATGTTGTGATTAACTTGCATTTTGCAGCATAGTGGATATGACAGTCGACCAAATTAATCCCATTATGCAAAACCCAGTTCACAAATGGTTTTGCGTTTTTGCAAAATTATGTCAATTTCCCTATAAATTGGAGAGACTCTGTCAGTTTTCCGAACTGCATATAGACGCGACTCAGTACTGTATATCTATATTCCTCTAATTCAGAAAAATACAGATTTTAGCTCCATGGCACAAATTAGGATTCATAACTTTAATGTTGATATTTTTGTTTACATGAGACTCACATGAGAATTACCATTCGTTTTCATACTCATTTAAAATCTTCCTCCCGATCATACTCATCGTGGTGGGAAAAAAGAATTAGGAGCTTGAAGAGAAGATGGGGAAAACAAAATTCTTAATTATTGCGATATTTGCACCACGGTTCATTCTTCCCTTGCACTTCCGGAGCTCGCAGCTCCCCCGGCCGGGCTCCCGCACCCTGGCCGGGCTCTGCTTCTCTGTCCGCGTCCTCACGGGCAGAGCAGGGACGCCCGCCCACCTGCCGTCCTCTTGGCGAGCCGCAGACGTGCTGGTGGTGGCCAAATCGGCTTGGCATGGACTGCGATCTGTGAATTCCCTGTAACTGGACCAACTTGTCAAATTAAGCCCACTCCTGCGTGGAACAGCAGAGCAGCCGGGATCTGGAAGTCCCTGCTCTCTGACCCCTGTCACCAGCCCTCCGAGCCTCTAACATCTGCTCTCTGGGAGCTGCCTCTTCACCTGCTTCATTTCAGATGCAGCCGGGCCCTTCTGATCTCAGCTCGGCATTGCTCCTCTCTCTCGTACGGGGAGAAAGAAAAAGCTTCCTTGTTTTGAAGACTGGCGCTCTGAGGGCTAAATCACTTACTGAATTCAGAAAATCTATTTTTTAATGGTTATTCTTTCTCCGCGTAGCACTTTTTATTCTGGTAATGCTTTCTTGAACAGTGAATTGTTGACTTTTTATGCTTTAGATTTATTAGACATGTGTCAAGTTGTCAACCTCCTACCGTTTGCATTTGTGTCCACCTTGCAAACAGCAGGGAAAAATACTTTTTTTTTCCATGAACGCTCACTTCTTGGCAGTTCTGAAACAAATTTTTGAACAGTTGCTGTTCCTATTGATAGCAATAGTTTGATGTTTCAAAAAAAAACCAGGGTTTTATTTTCCCCTAAATTTTTGACATGTTCTGTCATATCATATCATATCATACCCTGATGCATCAAAAACAAAAAGAAGGGAGGTCCCAGCCTGCACTGTTCACATAGATCACGAGTCTTCGCTAAACACCCTCCCATCTGTTCACCACGTCCATCCTTTCGTTCCATCTCCAGTGCTGGTATTCCTCAATAAAATCTGTTCTTGCTTCTTTCAAGACGCTGCAGGCTCTCCAGCAAGGCTTCCTCATCTTGGGGAGAAAGAGTCTCAAGGAATTAGGAGACTGTTTGCATTTTCCTACTGCTGGCTGGCTGGGAGTTGGATACATCCCTGGAACCAGCAGCAAACAATAATACAAAAGAAGAATATACAAATGAAGTGATCACCCAGTAGCCCCAGGCAAATATCCCCTACAGTGCTGAAACTGGGGGGGGGGGGGGAGTCATTAATGAAAACTCTTCCTCCCAGAGAGTCTCCCTGCCGGTTGGCCAGGACCTCCATGCTGTGACTTTGAAAGGAGGGATGGAGGCAGGGTGACCCGCTGCCTCCTCTTCTGACCCGGCAGCTTGTCGGTCATCCCAGCTGCCCGGCTTGCAGAAAGGGGAGGTGGGACCGGCCGACCACACGCCGGCTGCCCGGCCACTCTCGGGCTCCTGCCTGGACGCAGCCTCGGGTCGAGCCTCATGGAGCCTCTCTCACACTAGCTCCAACTGCAGGGGAAGGGCCAGCTTCCCACAGAGCAGGTGTCCGCGGAAATCCGCGAGCTGTAGGTGGGCCAGGGGCACTCAGGAGGACCCTACGAAGATGATGGCCCCTCAACCCCGCGCATCAGCCTGGGGTTTCTGGGCGCACGGCCTGGTCAGGGCCCCCGGTGGATAGCAGCCCCTGATGGGACCCCAGCCCAGCCTCCCACAGGAGCCAGGGTCTCCCAGAGCCATGGGAGCGTGGCCCACACGCGTCCGTTCTTTGGCCAGAACTGCCCCTTCAGCTTGGCGCAGACACCACGGCCTCTGGGAAGCTGTGTGGCCTTGTGGGCGGGCTTAGCGGTGTCCCTACGCCTTGCGCAGGTTACTCACTCCCGGCCCTCCCCTGGCCTGCCAGGCCACCTTCAGGGCGCCGGACTCCCTGTGTCCTCAGAACTTGAAAGCTTATGGGCCCTGAGCCTCTAGAGGATTTCACACGGGGACCTGAGTAGATGTGCATTTTGGAGAAATTGTGCTTGGGGCATGAGGAGAGATTGCGGGTTGGGGTGCGGGGGGAGGTGGGAGAGGGTGGTAATCGTTCTGGCAGGAAGCAGGGAAGGTCCAACCTAGGGACTCGGAATAGGGACAAAGGCGGGGCCAGTCGTGGAAGAATCAAGAGGACTTGCTTGTTGGCCAAGCGGGCTGGCGGAGCCGTGTGGGAGACCCGTCAGGGTGGGCCACTCAGAAGGGCAGGCAGGCTCTGTGTGCCCTGGGCGGCGGAGGGGCCTGGGCTGAGAGCGTGGGGCTGGCTTTTGCAGTCCTTGGCAGAGGGGGCACTCGGAGGGCACCGAGCTCTGGGCTCCGGGTTCCCATTTTGTGTAAGAAGAGCGGGCGTGGCTCCTTCCAGGACCCACATTCTAGAACTCTTCGGGGTTTCTATAAGGCGAACAACATGGCACTGGGTGTAATGCTGTTACTTAGGTAAAGTCCCAGGCCTCCTAGAGCTGCATTCCTTTCCTGGGGGTTGAAAACAATAGAAATGTATTCTCTCCTGGTTCTAGAAGCCAGAAGTCTGCAATCAATGTGTTGACAGGGCTGTGCTTCCTCCGGAAGCTCTAAGGAACAATCCTTCCTTGCCTCTTCCGTCTCCTGGCGGCTCCTGGCAGCTCCTGGTGGCTCCTGGCAGTCCTTGGCTTGAAGCTCCGTCACCCCATCTCTGGCTCCAGCGTCCTCTGGCCTCCTCTGTGTGTCTGTGTCTGTCTGTGTCTTCTCCTCCTGCGAGGACATCAGTCATGGGACCTAGGGCTCACCCTAACCCAGTGTGGCCACATCTTAATGGATTACATCTGCCAAGACTCTATGTCCAATCAGGTCACATTCTGAGATTCCAGGTGGACTTGAACTTTGGGGGAACATGATTCAATCCTTATACCTGCACTTTCTTGCTGATGTAGGAATTCTTCCCTGAGCCAGGGCTCCAACGCAGGCTGCTTGTCTGCGGGCACCACCGGTCAATGAGAAGAAAATGTTGAAGTTCCACTTCCTTGTGTTTAAAATTGTTAATTTGGGGTAAGTTGTATTAACATACATAATCTAGTAGTACTGTGGTACATGTATATAATCAACAAGTAAATTTACATTCATTGCGGGACTCACAGATCTGTTAACAATCGGAGATGCTCCATGATGGAGGAGCCTGTCCAGGCGTTGCTGGCTACCTGGCACCTACAATTACGTAATGTGCAGGAAGGAAATGGGGTTGAATAAAAAGAAAACACTTGCTCATCATTTCACCCTCTGAGATGCTGTATTAGGTGGTGGTAATGAGCTCTCGCTCTGGAGCTCATTTCCATGGCTCGGCCACTATCTGGCCTTGTGATCTGGGGCAAATTACTTCACTGTGTCGAAGGGGGTCGAGAATTCTACTACCATCTCGGCCCACCGCAGAAATCTAGGATTCGGCGCGATGCCCCACCCCCAGACATCGGCTATGGTCCTCACCAAGATAGCAGCTGGGGCTGAGGAGGCGAAGGCCGGGGCCACATGTGGCGCCAGCTCTGCCCCAACTGAACCCATGCCTCCACGAAGCTTGTCTGGCCCCCACCGGGCACCAGCGCTCACTCCTGGGGACCCTCAGGCCGGCCACGGCATGCCTTCCGTGGAGAAGGAGGGACTCTGGGGGGCAAGGTTGAAGGCTCATCTGAAGCTCTGTCACCCTCTATTCTTGAGTCCCCTGGCAACAAGAGCATTCCAGATGACGCAGGTTGAAGTGTATGCGTGTGTGCCTGCGTGTTTGAGCGCGTGCACGTGTGTGTGTGCACACGCGCAGAGAGGGTAAGGAAAAGAAAGATGAGGAGCTCCCACCGCAGGCTAATGAGGCCTGTAAGTACGGGGCGAAATCACACTGCGCCATTTTGCTACAGAATTGCACAGTAGAATGATAATTAATTTGTTGTCCGACATTACCCATAGGCCTTTTTCAGCATTTCTACTTTCCTGGCTGTTACTGCCCATTGAATTCCAATGTTTTGGATTAATATCCTCTGGTTAAATCTTCCTGCAGTTTTGCACACTGAGTCTCATTTTATTTCTTGTCCATATTTCTGGGCTCTTTGAATGATTCCTCTGTCGTTGCTGGTCTTCTTAACACCTCCCAATTTTGTATAATCTGTGAATGTAATTAACAAGTCTTTACCTTCTCCTGCAGATAATTAGCAGAGATGTTAAATAAAGCCAGGCTTAGCACGGGTGGTTAGGGCACCATGCTAGACTCCCCCCAACATGTGATATACAGCTATTTATCATTATCTTTGTTTACAGCCTTCCCGCCAACTCTAGCCAACACAGTGGAGCTCACCTGCCCGGAGGAGGGAGTTGGGTCGGGGGCGCTGGTCAGAGCAGAGCCAGCACAACACAGCAGCTCTGGGACTGGGCGCTTCACCCAGCCTGCGCCCGCCCCCCCCCCCCCAGGGCCTCCTGCTGAAGGGATCCCACCAGGAGCATCTTCCTCCTTCCCCTCCAGTGCCTGAGCCTCCTCTGTTGGCTGGCTCCCTTCCCCGGCCCCTCCTTCCCAACGTTACATTTACATGTAAAGAGGCCTCTCAAACCCCCCACCCCTCCAACCTGATCATCACACCATCCTCCTTTTTCGGGAACAGCCCCTCCCTCCTGGCCCAGCCCAAAACTGTCAGCATCCTCCCTGACTAGACACTTTCTTGCACACTCCACAGCCAATCTGCTAGCGATCCCAGTTGGCACTGCCTTCAAAGTGCACGGAGATCTAGCTGCTGCTTCTCCAGCACCAGCTGCCCTGCCTGACGACTGCGACCCTCCACAAGACCGCCCCTCTTGCTGCCTCAGCTCAGCAGCTGGAACCTGCTAAAATGCAAGTCGGAGAGCGCCCGTCCTTCCTCAAACTTCTCCACAGCCTTCCCAACCACCCCGAGGAAAAGGAAGTCCTCGTGGTGATGTGTTCGCTTCCTGCTGTTGCTATAGCAAGTTCTCCCAACGTCAGAGGCTTCCACAACACGAGTGTGCGATCTTGCAGTCCTGGAGGTCCCAAGTCCCCAAACGGTCTCATGGGCTGCCCTCAAGGTGTCGGCAGGGTCCCGTTCCCTCTGGAGGCTCCGGGGCAGGATCTGTTTCTGTGCCCTTTGCGGCTATGCAGAGAGGCCGCGGGCACCGAGGGGCTTTTGGCCGCATGGCTCCCAAGTCGGCTTCCATGCCCCAGCTCCTCTGACACTCCCGTCTCTCGTCCACTGACAAGGACTCATGCGATTACACCGGGGCCACTGGATAATCCGGGATATTCTCAGGATCCTTAACTGGATGACACCAGCAGAGTCCCTCTTGCCATGCGAGGTAACATGGCTCGTGGCAGGTTCCGGGGTTTAGAATGTGCACATATTTGGAGCCCTTCTTCTGCCTGCCACAAACAGCCTTCAGGATCCACACCACCAGCTGGCTGATTACCCTGCCGACTGTGTCTTCTGCTCTCTGCCCATTGCACACTCCCCTCCCGCCAGACTGGCCGGGGCACGGGGCGGGGGTGGGGAGCCGATGTGAAATATTTGCTGATTTTCCTGGTGGAAATACTCCTACCCTGGCCGATTTTCACCGGCCGACATGGTATCGCTGAGCACAGAGTTGGAGAGAGGTGCCAGCAGGACCCCAGGAGGGCCACTGGGCTTGCCCTCCTTCCTCTCCGTCCCAGGTACTGCGGCTCACATGGGGGCCTCCTTCAGGCCTTTCTCCAAATACCACCTTCACAAAGAGGCCTTCCCTCCACCCTCTCACCCCATATTCCCTTCCCTTCCTCATCACCTTTTCTTTGCACTTCATCACCATCTGAAATTGTGCATTAAACTTATTTATCCCGCGTATTTCTTATCTCCCTGAAGTAGAATGTGAAAGCCAGGAAGGCAGAGTTTTGCTTTGTGCAGTGCACTGCGGGCGGCCAGGTACCTCCAGCACCTGGAACAGTGCCTGACACACGCGCTCCTCACTTGATAATGCTAAGGGGTAAGCGGGTGAATGAATGCTGGACCCCGCTGAAGACAGGCTGGAGAGACTCCTCCTGCCATTGCTGAGCCATCAGAGCAACAATGCAGTAGAAGAGTGCAGCTCATTGCTTTGAAACCCATGCTGTGTCTTTCTAAGAGGCCCCTTTTATTTTAGCGTATGCCCTTGTTCTTTTCCTTCTCAGTATCTCTCTGTTGTTTTGCTGGGTATCTGTTTTAGATTTGCTAGGGACTCAATGAAATAATGGTCATGTGCTTTGCAGGAAAGCTAATCAATTACTATTTACTAATTTCATAGTAAATCCCCAGCCTACGTACTTCTTTATAATAATAATGTATAATTCAAGGAGACCAGAAGGAAAAGGGTTAATCCACGAAATCTTCAGGGAGGTATGTTGACAAGGATTCTATGAAATGCTCATATTTATTTAGGGGTGGGGCAGAAGGTGTAGGCATAACATTAAGGTTGTCACCCTAGATAGTGGAGATTAGAGGGAAAAAAAAGTGATTCTTATGGGATAGGAAAGTATCAAGAATAGTTTGGAACTAAAATGATATTTAACATTTATTCATTCCTTATTAAATGTCAGGTGCCGTACTAAATGTTTTACTTACATTATCTCCAAACAAATGAGAGATGTCCATCCAAAGATAATGGTCAGGTATTAGACAAGAGCAATTTACAATCACTATAATTATAACCATATTTAACCATTAATAACTCACTCCACTGTGCAACACAGGAAACGTTCCACTGTGTCATTCAAACTTTTGGCCTTAAGCATGGTTGTGTTCTTTGACATTTCTTCTCAGACCTCCTCTTCCATGCTGACTCCAGCCTGACCCAGGGTGGCTCTGTCCCCTCCAAGCTGACCCGGGGGCCCTGGATCTTGTAACTATTAGTAGAGGCTTCCACCACCCACTTTCTCAGGGTTTCAGGATAGCTATAATATTCATTGTATTTCTCAAAGTGGCTTTGTGATGGTATTGGGAATTTTAAGAAAGGTTTCCATGATCAATAGGAGCAGGAAATAATATGTTCAACAGTGTTTTTCTTTACCACGTGACACCTCAGAGCTCTTCATGTGTATCATGTGTGGCAAATCATCAAAAAGGGGGTATTATTTACACAGTCTCCCAGATTTATGTCAACATGTTGAAGTTTGTTTGAGCAATGTCCTGGATACTTTCTGTTCTCTGGAAAGCACTTGGGAAATATGGTTTTACTTGTCCCGTGACATTTCTTCTGTCTCCAACCAGTGACTGGTGTTCAGTTGACCATTTGATGGGAATATGGAAGAGGGCATTCTAGCAACAATCGAGTGAAGAGCCCTAGCTTGGGCAAATGGTCCTGCCAAGAACAATTAGAAAAGATAGATAGATAGATAGATGGATGGACAGACAGACATGGATGATAGAGGACAGATGACAAAGGATCAATAGATGATAATAGATAAATAGATAAGATAAAGATAAGAGAGAGATATTGGTAGATAATAGATAGATAGATAGATGATAGATAGATGATAGATGATAGATGAAAGAGAGAGAGAGAGAGAGAGAGAGGTAGTCCCAGATATAGCTATTTCTTTTAAAGGCAGTAGAGGGCTGCTGAGGGGACCAGGACTTAGGACTCATGACCCTAAGAGGAGGAAACTTCAGAGAAGTGAGCTGACTTGATATGAGCCACACTTTCTCTCAGGACTATTGCAGATTCTTGATATAAAGCAAAATCTAAGAATCTGGGTCAGGGGCTGGGACTAAGAGGCAGAGAAGCTGTCAGAGTTTCTGGAAATCTTACAGGGCTACAGAGATAAAAGCTGGATCTCAAGGATGCCTGAGCAGAACCAAGATCCCAGGAAGAAAGAGGAGACAGAGAGGTGAGTTTAACATTCACGGTTTTCCACTCGAAGCATTTGCCAAATTCTCAATCTGTGCAGAAAAAAACACTAAGAAAGTAAATAGAAATGGACTGAACCACAGACCCATGATGTTTGGCCAAGCAAATAGGAGACACCCCATTAAATATGCAGGCTCTCATTTGGGATTTTTGGAGACATACACCCTTAAATCAGAGATGAAGAAAAGTGAGATAGATGATAAAAACTGTGAGTCAGGCTGGAAACAGCTCAGTTATTTTTTGGATTAGGATGATATACTCCAGGGGCGCCTGGGTGGCTCAGTCGTTAAGCGTCTGCCTTCGGCTCAGGTCATGATCCCAGGGATCTGGGATCGAGCCCCGCATCGGGCTCCCTGCTCCTCAGGAAGCCTGCTTCTCCCTCTCCCACTCCCCCTGCTTGTGTTCCCTCTCTCGCTGTGTCTCTCTCTGTCAAATAAATAAATAAAATCTTAAAAAAAGAGAAAAAAAATGATATACTCCATTGTAACTGACAATCAGAAGATAGTGAGCCATTTAGTGGTTCGTACACTATACCTGGCATTCACCAACAATTACTAAGCTACCAAAAAGCAAGGCCAAGAGAAAAAACAGGCTATAGACAGGCAAAGTGACTTGACCTAATTATTGGAGTTCTCAGATATGCACTTTGACCTAACTGTGACTAATATAGTGAAGAAAATAGTGGAAATATGGAAAATTTCACCAGAGAAACAGAGTACATAAAAGGCAATTAAATAAAAACTGTAGAAATAAAAAGTGAAATGATTAAGAAACCTATGTGCTTCACACAAGATTGAACTTGGCAAGAAAAGATTCATAAAGTAGAAGATAAATGAATAGAAAGCATCCACACTGAATCACAGAGTGCAAATATAGTGGTAAATACTGAGACGAGAATAAAAGACATATAGGACACAGAGAAAAATCCAACGTATGCACGACTGGAGTCCCAGAAATGAAGAAGAGAGAGGGGTATTAGTGATGTTGGAAGAGAAAATGGCAGCCATTTCCCCAAAATGATGAAACGACATCAAGAAGCATTATGAGACTCAGGCATAACTTGATAACTATAAAACCAACCACACCCAGATATATCATGCTAAAACTGTTGAAAAGCAGAGAAAATCTTAAAGCAGAAAGATTACAAAGGTGCATTAGGTTCAAAGGGGCAACACTGTTACTGATGGTCGCTTTCTCCATAAAAATTATGGGAGCCAGAAAACATTTGAATGAATTAACATCCTTAAAGTGCTAAAAAAGTCTAACTGCCAACCTTGAATTTTGTATCCAGCAAAAATATTCTTCAAAAATAAAATAAAATAAAAAATATTTTCAACAAATAAAAGCAGAGGAAATCTATCAGCGGAATTGCCCTAAAAGTTTTACAGTAGTATCCAGGCAGAAAGGAAATGATGCCGGGTACATTAACAATAGTACAGAAATTAAGGGAATGTGGATACATATATTTAAATATTGAGGAAACAAAGCAATAATAATCGTGACAGTCATGGTCTAAAATGGCAGTAAAATGCGTGACCTTTTTGGCCTTATTTTCATGAACACAAAAGTTAGGAGTGGGAAAATGCAGTTAAAATGTTCTAAGGCCCTAGCATTGCCTGACAAGTGACAAAAGTACTAATTTGTACTCAAACAATATAATCTCTAGAGTGATTATTAAGAAGACAATAAAAGGACATATAACCAGCAAGCTATAAAGAAGAAAGATAAAATAATAAAAATATTTTTAAAACTTGAAAATATTTTGAACGGAATTATAATAAAAATGTGACATATCAAAGTGTGCGGATTTCTGAGCAGCTAAATCTGTGCTTCGGGGAAAAGGTATAGCCTGAAGTTCATAGACTAAAAAAGAGGAAAGCTGAAAAACCTATGATATAAATGTCCATCTCAAAAAGTTAGAAAAAAAGCAATTAATTAAACCCAACTACAGTAGATGGGAGGAAATAGTAAAGATAAGAGCAGAATCAATGAAATAGAAAATGAACCTACAATAGAGAGAATTAACAAAATCTAATTATTTGAAAAGACTAGAAAATGATAAATTTGTGGCAAGACTGGTCAAAATATAAAGAAAGAAGGCAAAAGTTATCAATATCAGTAATGAAAAAAGAAGTATCATATAGATTCTGAGTCTATAAACATTAAAAGATAAAAGTGTTTTATAAAATTACTTTGCCAAATAATTTAAAATTTTAGATAAAATGGACAAATTCCTAGAAAAAACTTATATAAGGAGAAATAAAAATTTGAATGGCCTTATATTGATTTTAAAAATTGAATCTGTAATTTCAAATCTTCACATGAAGAAATCTCCAAGCTCAGAATGCGTCAACATTTACAAACATTTAGAGAACAAATACTAAGACAAAGATGTTATACAAAAATATGTGTGGCAGGGGAGAAATTGCCCACCTGATTATATAAAGACAGGATAATCTTGATATTAAAACCTCATAAAAATATTAAAAGAAAGAAAACTTATAAGCTAATCTCTCTCATGAACATAAATGCAAAAATCTTAAAAATTAGCAAAGCAAATTTCATGGCATAAGAAAACACATCATATTCAAGTTGAGTTCATCCCAGGAATGCAAGAGTAATTTAACATTAAAAACTGTATTTTACCACATTGATAGAATAGGAGAAAATAGTTATTTTAATAAAAATGAAACTAAAAAAGGATTTAATAAAATTCTACACCCAGTCTTGATAAAAATTCTTAGCAAGTAAGGAATGTAATATTCTTTTTTTTTTTTTAAGAAAAAGAGAGAAAACACATGCAACTGGGAGGTGGGGAGGGGCAGAGGGAGAAGGAGAGAAAGAATCTTCAGCAGGTTCCCTGCCCAGCACAGAGGCCGACATGGGACTTGATCTCACAACCCTGAGATCATGACCTGAACTGAAATCAAGAGTCAGAGGCTTGACCGCCTGAGCCACCCAGGGCACCCCTGGGAATATAATATTCTTAGTATGATACAGAGTATCTACAAAATCCTTACCAGAAAAATCATGCTTCACGGTCCAATATGGGAATGAATCTTTCCGCAGAGACCAGAAAGGGGACAAGGTTGTCAAAACCCACCACTTCTACTCAACATCTGATTGGAGATCCTAGCCAAGGCAAAAGGACAAGAAAAAATATAAAGTGTAAGGACTGGAAAGAAAGACACGAAACTGTCATTATTCATTACTATAAACTTGACTGTCCATGTAGAAAATGTTATTCAGAATGTATACATATACATGTAAAATGTATACATAGAAAATCTAGAAGAATCTTCAGATAAAACTGAGAACATAAAAAGAAATGTAGCAAGGTCACTAGATACAAGATAAATATAATAAAAGTCAATTATATATTATATATGTATATATATAATATGCATATATGTGTGTGTGTCTATATATATATGTGCAAAAACAAATAGAAAATAAATAAATTTAAAGATACCATATATAATAAAACATATGCAGAAATAAACATCCAGGAATAAATCTAATAAGAGATGTACAAGAACACTAAATTGAAAACAACACAATAATATGAAGAGAAATGTAAGACTTCTTCCCAAATCGGTCCCAAGATTGAGACAGGATAATTACCAGAATGTATGAAAATGCAAAGGACTAAGAATAGTCATGTCTATCCTGAAGAAGAAAAGAAAGTTAGAGGACCTATAATTTCAAATAACAAGTAATGAAGACAATATAGGAATGGTGCAAGAATATTCAAAAAGACCAACAAAACAGAAAACTGAGTTCAGAAAGAGACCCACATATATATACTCCTTTGATAGATGACTTTACTGAAGTGGGAAAGGGCGTTGGTTTTCAATAAATGGAGTTGAGTCAATCACATATCCATAGATTAAAAAAATTAATAATTTTAACCTCCACTCATGCTAGACCTAAAAATCAATCTCAGATACAACATACAGATTTAAGTGTGAGATGTAAAGCGCTTTTGGAAGGAAATACTGGAGAAGATCTCGGGGCAAGCAGGTGTTTGTTAAACATGACATAAAAAACATAGGTCATAAAGGAATAATTGATTAAGTGAGCTACTTTAAAGCTAACACCTTCTGTTTGTCAAAAGTCACCATCAAGAGAGTGAGAAGGCAAGCCACAGATTAGGAGAAGATGCGTGAAAAACAGAGAATTGTATCTGTAACACATAAAGAACTTGTACCAATCAATAAGAGAAAGCAATCCAATAGAAAAAAATGGGTTTAAAACAACTTAAGTCCTTCACAAAGAGGATATCCAAATGGCCAAAAGAACATATGAAGAAGATCAATCTTGTTAGTCATCGGGAAATTGAAATAAACACAATATATCCACCTGAATACCTACAATGAAAGTCCCACAAAACCAAGTATCAGGGAGGATCGGGAGCAACTGGAACTTCCAACGCACCACTGATAAGAGAATAAAGAAGTACGATCACTCTGGAAAACCACTTGACAGTATTCAGTGTAAAGACCACATGCGTGCATATTCTATGACACGAAATGTGTACTTAGGTGTAGCAAAAGGGATGTACAAAAATGGGTGTTGCAGCTTTACTTGGAATAGCTCCAAACTGGAAACCCCCTAATGCCCCTCAACAGTAAGACAAATAAATTCCAGTACAATCCATCCGTGAAACACTATCACACTATGACAAGGAACAAACCGCACAAAGAAAATGGATGCATCTCGTAAATATAATATTGAGCAAAGGAAGAGTACAAGAATGACAGAAGAGTACAGAGGGAATATTCCCTCTGATGCCATTTCTATAAAGGTCAGATAGACAAAATGGATCTCTGGCATTACAGTCAAGGGTGGCTACCCTTCTGGGAGGGTGTGAGGGGGCGTCCGGGACCCTAGTTGTGTGTTACTTTTTGATTGGATGCTGGTTATATAAGTGTGCTTACTCTGAAAACTCACTTAGGCTTATACTTCAAAAATGCATTAAAGCACCTGCTAGAATGGCCCAAATCCAGAATGTTGACCACACCCAGTGCTGGCAAGCATGTGGAGCAGCGGGAACTCTCCTTCATTGCTGGTGGGAATGCAAAACAGTGCAGCCCCGTTGGAAATCAGCTTGGTGGTTTCTTTCTTTCTTTTTTTTTTTTTTAAGATTGTATTTATTTGTTTGACAGGGAGAGACACAGCGAGAGAGGGAACGCAAGCAGGGGGAGTGGGAGAGGGAGAAGCAGGCTTCCCGCGGAGCAGGGAGCCCGATGCGGGGCTCGATCCCAGGACCCTGGGACCATGACCTGAGCCGAAGGCAGAGGCTTAACGAGCTTAACGACTGAGCCACCCAGGCGCCCCGTTATTGTCTCTCAAATAGCAGCATATTTAAGTATTTTAAATAGAAAAACGTTTGTGTCCTACCTTCACACCCAGAGGCAACCCTGTTAAGAGTGGGTCTCTACCCCCTCTGTCCTTCTTCTGTGAGCAAACACCCAGGGCCCGGTGCCCAGGAATGCCCACCATTGCAGGGTTATATCACACGATACACTCATGTGATTCCTCCGGGCTCCTGTTCACTCATCTTTAAATGGCCAGTGTTGGTTAGATTGGGATTAGAGTATCGTAAGGCCTCTGGCAGTCCTGAAATTCTGAAATTCTACAACTCCCTTCCTCTCCCGGATTAACTGGGCAAGTCTGGTAAACGAAGGACATGCGGGCGTGAATGAGAGAGACGTGGGGCCAGTGCTGCCTTCCAGGCGGCGGGCTCGCTGGAGGGGGCTCGCCGGAGGAAGCCCGCCGCGGTGAGCGGAGGATGGCCCAGAGTGCCTGGGCTGTGAGAGCCAGGAGCAGAGGGCGCTCAGGAGGGTGGGGAGGCCCGCCAATGTGGGGCGCGGGTGGCTGGGCGCTCAGAGGGGGTGTCCTATGAGTGGCTTCTTGAAGGTCAACAGATGTAGCCCGCCCTGGGTGGTGGTGCAGGGGGAGCGGGGAGAGGAGCGTGGGGAGGGGCCTCTTCGCAGGGAGGCAGGATGTTGACGTTCATTCGTTCCACCGGCTGAGCTGAACCGCTCCTGCTGGAGAAGGCACCCTGCACCCCTCACTCGGCTTGCAGCGGGTCCATGAGTTCATCGCTGATGGTGGAATTCAGGCCCGGAGAGCATCTGGGAAAGGAGGCTTTGATGTGATGCTCAGGTCTAGCCCTGCCCTTGCTGCTGGACCCGCCTCTGTGCCAGGAGGGCTGAGGCCCAGGCGAAGTCTCCCACAATCCCCTGCTCCAGGCTCCAGCAGCACTGTTGGTGCGGTGCCCGGGGCTGACGCACAGCCAGCGGAGGTGCTCCTCCCACCCCCCTCCACGCCCCACTGTGCACCCGCAGCACGGCAGAACGGGCCCCGTCTGTGCTGGAGCCTCTTGCAGAAGCACATCACAGCTCAATCTCTTGGTCCCTGCTAGGACTGAAGTTATAAGCAGCAAATTAGAAAGTCTTCTTTATTTCTCCCTGAGGAGGCTGCATCCTCCAAGGGGTGAGAAGCCCATCCACCTGACGTTGGCACTGGGGAAAGAAGGCAAGTGAGAAAGGGAAGGGGCTCTGCATTTCCTAAACCCCACACTGAGGGACACATTTTGCTCATTTCCCCAATGAACAGAAGGCTTTGCAAAAAGATGGTGTAGAAAAAAAGGAAAGAAGGAAAAAATGTAGAAGCTGTGCTATTGATTTAGCCAAAACGACCGGAAGAAGCAACAGCATCTCCCTGCAGGAGCACCTGCACCCCCAGGCACATCCTGAGAAGGGGAACAATGTTCCACCGCCAGAAGGAACAGAAGAGCAACTAGCAAAATAATCTGTTGGCGAGGAGGTGTTTTTATGAAAAATGTGATTGTTGTGGTAGTAATCGATGGTAATTATCATCACACTCACCGAAGCCCAGCCCCACGCCTCTGGGGGGGGGGGCGGCTGCCTTTTTGCGAGGACACACTGTACTGCAGAGATGAGGATTAGCATCTAGCATCGCCACCCAGCAGGTAGCCTGCTCCGAGTCCGCAGACCTCCCCGAGAGGGGAGCTGAATCACTTGCAGCAATATTTGAAAAACAAGCCAGACATAGCTCAGACTCAGGAGATATGCCTGAAACTAGCAAAAAAATTGATTTTCCCCCCATATTCACTGCCAGATATTGCTGCACAGCACGGCTATATGCAGATAGAGGACACTTTGCAGCTTATCATGCCAGTGATAGATCCCACACTGTCTTTAAAGGAATAAATCATTAATTTAAATCGTGCAGGTTTCTTCCATTTATAGCATAGCTGTTAGCTTTTTAACCATTTTCTCCCATTTGGGAAGAAATTGAGTGACTCGTGGGTGCGTGGGCCTAGGAATTCAAGTGATTTCTTTCTTTTTTTTTTTTAAAGGCCATTGTTGATGAGTCATCGAAGTCTTGCTGTTTACATTGTCATTTTTGAATAAGTTCTTATTTTGAAAATTAATATTATGAAATTAATATGTGCTTGTGGGAAATGCCAGTAATTCCAGAAATGTGGAAAGGAAAAATGTGTGCATCCCTGCAGGAGGTAAGTCATTCATCCACCTAGCTAAGCACTCACCGTGGGTACATGAGGTCCTTTATTCTGACAAAAAGTGTGGGCGAGGCCCTGCTAGGTGGGAGGGTTCCCCTGGATGTGGGAGGAAGCCAGATCTGTGTCCTCCTGGGTGTGTGATCCGGACTCCAGACATGAGCTGGTCACCATCTGAGCTGCCACTCCTGAGTCCCACGAGGGCCCCCGAGGGCCCCCACAGGGGAGACCAGAGACCAGGGAGGGTGGTTCAGGAGACGGCATAGAAGAGAAGGCTGGAGCACCTGGTGGGTGCTCGAAGCAGGCCCAGGTGTAAGGAGTGGCCTGGTGTCCTCAGGGTCGGTGGGCCACTGACCACTGGCTGAAATGAATGTGATGGTGGAGGTGATGTCTGGGAGCCCCGGTTTCAGATATTCTTCCCCACTGTCAATCAGCTTGTCGGCCTGAGCCTTCTTGCAGCACCTGGAGAGATGCTCTCTGTTTTAGTTGGGGAAGGCCAGGCTTTTAGCAAGTGGGTCCTAGCACCCTGTGTACCCTTACGGAGATCAGAACTTATCCTGTGGGCAGTGGAGACCCATCAGCCGCTGCTGGCCAGAACTGTACGAGTTTCCTGGGGGGGCTGCCACAAATCGCCACAAGCCTAGTGGCCCAAACAACCACACACTTACTGTTTTATGCTTCTGGAGGTCAGCAGTCCAAACCCGGCCTGCAGGGCAGTGTCTCCTCTGGAGGCCTAGGGGAGAATCCACTTTCTTGTCTTTCTGAGCTTCTAGAGGCCTCCTGCATTCGCTGGGGTGCGGCTCCTTCCCCAGGTTCAGAGCCTGCAGGGTGGCGCCCGGCGGCCCCTCGCTTGCTGACTTCTGCTTCGAGTCTTGGATGCTCTCTGCTCTCCTGCCTCCTCACAAGGACCCTTGTGATCACCTCAAGTGTCCCAGCATACTCTCTCCATCTCAAGACCCTCAGCCGCATCCTCAAAGTCCTCTCTGCTCAACAGGTAACATACACCCAGGCTTTGGGCATTCGGACGTGGCATCTTTGGGCGAACATTACTGTGTAAATCACAAGAATGTCTAATAAATACAAATGACAGTAATAATGAGTAGAGTGAGGTGAGCTCTATTTTGTGTAGGTACTTATTCGAGATGCTGTCCAACCATGGTAGACGTTCCTCCCATTTCACAGGAAGACAGCCCATGAGTCAGAGGGACTGGTCAAGGTCTCCTACTAAGAAGGACCCACCCTGGAACCCAGCATCCAGCTTCAAGCCAGAGCGCTCCAGCAAGGCAGCGCCGAGAACTGGGGGGTGTGCCGTGTGCTCAGCTGTGGGGACAGCTCCTCTGTGTGGCTGCTCGCGACTCGGCCTGGTGCGGCCTCTGCCTTCCGTCGAGAATGGCCTTGTCTCGGCCCCTGTCCACCAAGCCTGCACCTGGTGCCCGATTTGTGCCGGACTCTGCGAACCCCAGAGACAGAGAGCGCAGAGCCCGGACCCTGGGGGGTGCTGCAGCCAGACGGCCGTGCACCACGCGCCCCAACGAGACAGCCTTTCCCTCTGTCTGGAAAGGTTAGGGAAGATTCCCAGAGGGGGAGACATTCGAAGGTGAAGAATGAAGAGGAGTTTATCGTGTGCGTGAGGCTTGGGGCAGAGTGGGAGGAAAACGCCTCCAGGAGGAGGCAATTTCCTGTGCAAGAAATGTGTGGGTGAGAGACAGACACAGTGGGCCCGAGAGACAGAGAAACAGACTGAGACAGACAGAGAGATGCACAGAGACAGAGACAGAGACAGAGCCAGACTGATAGGGACACACAGAGAGACAGACATAGAGACAGAGAGACAGACAGAGACACAGAGACAAACTGACAGTGAGAGATACACAGAGAGACAGAGACAGAAACAGACAGACAGAGAGCCTGGGAGAGAGACACACACAGAGATAGAGACAGACTGAGGCAGGGACTGAGAGAGACACACAGGAGAGAGAGAGATAGAAATGCAGAGAGACTGAGAGACACACAGAGAGTCAGAGACAGAGACAGGCTGACAGACACCGAGAGAGAGGGTGGCCCGTGCTCCGGAAAGGGAGAGAAGCCAAGTGTCCAGAGATGGGAGAAAGCAAAGGCGGGGGGCGGGGGGTGGATGCGGGATGGGGAAAGAGGTGAGAGTGTGGACCCACACCAGGTCCTGGCGAGACTCTGGGCTGTGCTGAATTGAGATCTGGAGTGTAAAGAGCGCAAGCAGCTGAGGGAGTCTGTGGAAGCCAACAGGGTGACGGCAAGGACACCTGCTTTAAGTCCTGCTGCCGCCACAGGCCAGCCTCCGTGTCTCCCCACCCAGCGGGGGCCTAACAGACACCGTGGGGAGGTCTCCCGGATGCCCCACCATCTGGTCTGAAGCGCCTCCGAGCTTTGCCGGGATGCAGGCGAGGGCAGTAGAGCCCCCCGACGGCCCCGGCACGGCAGCGGGGGCCCTTCTACAGCAAGACCCCAGAGCGGGTGTTCAGGGGGCGGTGACGGGGGCATCAGGGAGACGCGG
This sequence comes from Zalophus californianus, assembly GCF_009762305.2. NCBI lineage: Eukaryota > Metazoa > Chordata > Mammalia > Carnivora > Otariidae > Zalophus > Zalophus californianus. The sequence continues at coordinate 90,324,172 of NC_045608.1, read as the reverse complement.
GGTTCCTGGGGCGCCAGACCCCCCCTTCCACCCAGCCCTGACGGCACCTGGGAACAGGCGAGTCCCCAGGCTTGGATGGCGGGTGGCTCCTCCCCGCTTCGGCCTCCCCGGGGACCACTGGCAAACCGACCCGAGGCCGGCGGGCAGCAGGGTCTGCGCGCTGAACAGTGGAACCCGCCCGAGCGCCTCTCCACGCGCAGGTGGCTCAGTCCGACACTTGCACCTACCTGTACGTGCTACATTTTGGAGCCATGGAAAAAACACGTTTATAAAACGCCAACGGCCGGAAAAAACACTCACAACAAAATGTTAGGGAAAAAAACAGTTTCCATATTGTGATGTTTAAACCATGAATATTGGTTAACCACTCAAAATTAAATTAAAAAATAATTTTAAAATGTGAGTGTGATAACCACACACACGTGCGTGTATATATAATGACACGTGTGTGCACGCGTGCGCATGAACGAAAATACACAAGAATGTTAAAGATGTGATCTCCAGGAGGGGGAATTTGGAGGACTATAATTTTCTTTTTCATATTTTTCTGTATTTCCAAATGTTGCCGTAAGCACGTATTAATTTTTTATTCTGAGAAAAAGCTACAAAGACCACACTAACAAATGGGGGTTTGTGTGATGCTGGATGGGACGGTGAGGCGTCGGCTTGAGTTCTAGACCCCAGGTTGATACCAGCCCCTCATGGTGTGCTTCCCCAGGTTGCCTGCAGACATCCTGAGATGCTGGCCTTCTGCTCATTCCTGCAGACTCTCAAATTAACTGGAGACAAATGCAAGCTGCTTCCTTTTGCCCAAAGCTGGTGAATACTAAGCTATGCACTCCCCATGGCAAAGAAACACCTGTTGGAAAAGCATGGTGAATGTGTTTGCAGCCCACCCAGGCTTCAGGCTTGCAGACGGGATGAGGCTGTCCTATGGGGAGTTGGTCGAGACTGAGCAAGGGCACCAGGAGGGAAAGCTAAACGCACACATTTCAGCCCCTGGTCTCCTGGGGGTTCTGTTCCAGGAAACTGCTCCCTGAGAAGATCTTGCTGGGTTGCTGATGCTCTGAAGCTAAAGAGGTGAAGGGGAAAGATGAGTGTCCACAGCAAGAGTGTCCACAGCTCGCCCCAGGACCCCCTCTCCCCCACCTCAGGCCTAGACACCTCACGGCAGTGTCCACAGCGTCCCAACACCCTTCTCTGGACTCATGGGCTCCAGGAGCACGTTCTCATCTTGAAGATAAATTTGCACAGTGTCCATACTGTGCTCTGTCTTAAAATTTTGCCTCTGTTTTACAATAATTCAAATAGAGACTTCAGAGAAATACTGCCTTCCATGAAAAAGTCTCAGTAAATACACTCCTCAAAATTTTCATTCTTAATATATCAGTAGCTTTTCAGTTCATTATAGTGTTATTAGTCAGTCTTCATAAAAGTGCTATGCATCTTTATTAAAAATGGAAGTTCACATCATTTTATGTTCCCATAAAAATGGGTGGTGGTAGCTTTGATTAATTTCTTCACATACAGTGAACTTTACAGCAAATTGGACAGTGTAATTCAATTCCTATTTCTGTAGATTTTTTTTGTTGGTAGAAAATTGATATCATTCATATGTAATCATATTGCCTTTGCAAGAGATATTTAAGAAATAATATCCTGAGGTAATGATCGCGTGGCTTAATTATTAATACTGTGCTTCCACACATGGTCGTGTGCGTTCCTTTTCCCAAGCTTGACTTCTATCAGAAAATATTTCTCCAATCTAAATTCAGCTATGTGCCACCGGTGTGCACAAGTAATGTGTGTGTGAGAGAGAGAATCAGCTTTCAAAGTTGTCTCTTTCCTTAACAGCTCGAGCAACATTTCTAGAGTAATTATTGATTTTAAGGGGTTTAGCAACCTAACGAAAACAGTCCAACCAGAGGGAAATTTGAAAGGTAAGCCTTCAAATTCAAAGGTTCCCTGCCCCCCCACCCCCGCCATTTCCAAACACCAAGGAAATCCATTGGGTCCCTCTTGAATGAAACAATTGCCAACGAACCAAATAGGAGTCTTCTTGCTTTGGATGCTATATTAAGGAAGGTTCTCCAAAAAGAGAGCAAGAGAGGGAGGGAGGGAGGAAAGAGGGAGTGTGCTGGTCTTGAGCTGGAGAGCCTTTCCTAGACAGAAAGGTCAGAATCCACCTTCAGGACGCATACTGAGGGGGTTGGGGGGCAGCTACAGAGGCCTGAGGGGGGGGGGGGCCGGTTAGGGAGGAGGCCCCAAGCGGTTGGTGACTGAGGTTGGCCCTGGGGCCTGCGGGGTCTGTCTGGATGGACACATGGCTGGCCAGCATGCTGTGTGTGGACTCTGCCCCACAGAGGCAAGAACGCATCGTGCTACTAGAAAAAAATGCATGAATAAAAGATCGCTTTGATGGATGGAAAAGGTGGATTGATGAGCTACAAGCCTGTGAGCCCTGTGTATTTATTCTACTTTCCAGACTAGGTTGGGGATCTAGGGTCTATGCCAGGTGGTAGCTGAAGGCCCAGCCCCAGGAAGAAAGAAAACTACATTTTACTGAGGACAAGGGATGGGGCCTGAAACTGGGGGGCCCGTGCTCTGACTTGGGTTCTTTATTGAAGGGTGCAACTGACGTGCTGAGTGGCTGTGGAGCATGGCACGCTGCTCACTTTCACATGTGCGCATGTGCACACTCACACACCACACAAACTCACACACACAGTATTCTCCGACGCGTACACCCACTCACACACACCCCCACACCCCCACACTACACACGCACATATACACACATCTATACACACGCATGTGCACACACACCCGGAGGCACACACACGCAAACATGTAGACACGCGCATACATGGACACACGCACACAGGTTTACACAAGCGCGTATATACGCACACACACTCATGCTCACTCACACATCTGGGCACACTGCACGTGTACCCACAACGCCCCCTTCCCTGGGTTTGCTTGCACAGCACTTGGGCGCTGCCCTCCGGCTGTGTAGGAGGCGCCTCCCGTCACACCTCCAGAGGATGGGGCCCCTGCAGGACGCCCTCTGCAGGCTCGGCCCTACCGCTCCACGATCTGTGCAGATTCGGAACCCCCCTTCCCGACACCCAAGCAGGAGGTGTGCCGCAAAGCCCTCCTCCCGCCAACGTGCCCAGAAACACATACCGTGATGCTCTGCTTGTCCTCTTGAGAGGGGGCCACGGTTTCAGAAGCATGTGTAGACCCTAAAGACAAATTGAACTCCTTTGCCCATTGGGCAGTCTGTCCTCTGCCCTGCCCCTACACAGATGGAGGACCCTCCTGCATGGGGACAGCATGCCCCCGTCCCACCGTGTGAGCCCTGCACCCAAGAGCACCGGGACGGCTCTGCTGAGCACAGGGGCCAGGGAATTGTTTCCTTCTCCGTGGATGTTGTCATTGTTCTCACCTGCCTGGCTTCAAAGGACCCCTGCCCTCCCTTCTGCACATCCCAGCCCTGGCCTCGGGACACAGCCCTCCCTGCATGCTCCTGTGCTCACCCCACCCTCGGGGGCGCCCCAGACAACCACGAGCACAGCTCCACACTGATGAGGCACTCCAGCACGAGGGCCTGCACTCGTTCTCAGAGCCCCTGCGTGTCCAGTTCGTGGACAGTAGCGAGGCCTGTGGTTGGAGCCCCAAATTGACGGGGAAAGAATGATGATCCACTCCCCATAAGTTGTCCTCAAAACTGATTGGCAAGTTGCTGAGCTGTTTGCCGTGTTATGTGGAGGTGCTCTGTCCTTGAGCGTTGAACACGTGAGAGAGAGTGGCCTGGGACGTTCCCAAGTAAAGGGAATCATGAGAGAGAATAAGCGTGTGACATAAACAAATCAGGCAGGAGTGTGTCAGCCCCTCGCTCAAAGGGAGGATGTCTCAGGCTGGGAGCAGCCGGCACCTGTGGACGAGGGGCTGGGCACTCTGGAGCGACGGGACCGTCTCTGCAGCTCACGGGGGAATGTCTGGAAGGAAAGGGGCCTCTAGGATGACAGGTACCTGGCAAGGGGAGGCAGGCACCTGGCAGGTCCCCGGAGCATGCATCCTCTTGGGAGAGCCAGGCTCCAGATCACGTCGCCGAGTGTGTGTGAGCCTCCTGGCGACCCCGGGGCAGGTGCTGCTCTTCCTGATGACAGGTGAAGCAGCGGACCCCCAGAGACTGGGCGGCTTCGAGGCCGGACCACTGCTAAGGGGCAGAGTGGGGTTCTGCCACCAAACAGCGGCACTCTTGTGAAGAAAACGAACCCTCCTCAGGGCAAGAAACATGTAAGAGATTCATGTCCCGACATCCTCTAGATAGATTGCAAGATGTCTGAACGATGAAAATGTACACCCCCTCCCCGTTTGGAAGCAAGCCACCTCCCCAGGGCTGTCTGAAAGGGTACCGGTGGTCCCTGTGGCCGGCCCAGGGCAGGACAAGTTCCTCGGGCCCATTGCCCTCAGTGGAGCCGTGTGAGGGGGTCCTACCCGTGTCGAAAGGACAAAGGTGCCCGCGGACGGGGACACAGCTCCCTGGGGGGTGCCCCGCGAGGCCCCCTTGTGCCTTTCAGCAGCTGGAATCACAGAAACTGGAACCCCAACCCCGGACGGTGTGGAGCGCGTGCTGTTTCGGAAGCCGCTCTGGAGGTCCAGCTGTAAATCGACTATAAACCCTCACCAAGTGCAAGGGGAGTGGTTTCCACTTTGGGTTTTGTGTTTATCGCTTCCATGCTAGAAACAGAATTGAATTCTTCACAGCAGAAAAACAAAGACAGCTCTGAGTTATACTGTAATTCATGGTGAGAGATTTATGAATATGATTTTCCTGTAAAATCCAGCATTTTTCTCTTTACTCCTTGCAACCTGTAAGTGGCATAAAGCTGTGCACCTAGCAGGCTTTGCTCCCGGCCGTGCCAGCTGGCGCCCACAGGCCCTCGAGGGCAGGCGACCCGGACAGCCTGCCTCCATGTGCAACTCGCCCCTTCAGATCTCCACTGGTAAGCAGTCCTAGAAAACAGGGACGATCGTGTTATAACTACCTGGTTTCGAAAAGCACGTCGAATAGTTTTAGAGAAGTGGCTGGGGGACGCTCGTGTGGTTCACTCACAATGGCACCCGAGGCACAAAGCAACTCGGGAGCTGGGCAACTTGGAAGCTCATACCTGACCTCGCTTTTGAAGTGAGGACAATGGTTTCTACTTCGTTAAAAAATTTTTTTAAAAATCAGCTTATTATCCCTGCGACATTTCGACTGAAACCTTTGGACGAGAAAGGAAAGTGGAGGATTTTCTTTGAAAATAAATACATAGGCGAGGGCCTGCCCCCAGGCTGGGACACGTCTGTGGCCGTGGTGAAGGGTGGCTCTTGCTGGCAAACTGGGGGACTGCGTTTTCTCCCCAAAGCCAACCCATGAACATGAGGTCCCAGGCAGGGTGCTCGGAAGCTGACAGGGTCTCCCGGCTCTTCCTATATGACCTTGGGAAACGGGCTCTGGTCCCAAGTAGGGCAACCTCCTCGGTGCTCAGCTCCGGGATGGTGGTCCCACCTCAGACGTTAGGGAGGACACAGAGGCCTCCGCTGAGGACAGATGAGAGTGTGCATCTTTTTATCTACAGAGATGCTGCCGGCCAAACCAGCACATTTTTAATGTGCATTTTTTTTTTTTGAAAAATGAAATCTCAGATTTGCTGTAAATTCCAGCCAGGGAGGATCTAGCAGATGGGCAATGTTTAAGTTACAAACCTAAGGGAAGCTTTTGCATTAAAAAAAAAAAAAAAAAGCCCTCTTAAACTGCAGCTCTTAAAATAAAGAAAGATTTTCTGTTTTCCATAGTGACTCACTAAACCTTTATTTAGACAGTTGGTAAAAACACCACATCACATATTTCACGTGTTTTTTTTTTTTTCACTGCTGCAGCTTAAAACAGAATCGTGTTTTTTCTTCTAGAGGGAAGCAGAAATCTACAGTAAGGCATTTTGCCTTTTTTTTTTTTTTTTTTTTAATGAAACCTAAATGCATTTTGGAATGTTCCTGTTCCCGGCCAGCCCCGCGGCACAGCACCCTCTGGTGCACAGATTAAGGAGAAGGATTAGGGCTGTTGCGGGGCTTTGTTCCTTTGCTGTTCAACATTTCCCACAGATGAATTTTAATGCTCATTCAAAAATACAACAAAAACATAATGATTTGAAATCCATCATCTGACTGTTCCAGCAGTTTTTCTCATTGTTGTTCTTGCTCCGTGGCAGGTTAGCCGTGTGATGGCGAGGGGGAGGCTGGTCCCCTGAGGCTGGCAGGTAGAATGCGCCGGGATCCAGCAGCCATGTGGGCGGGGTATCCAAGGTCCACGCTGGAAGCTTGGACGCCAGGTCCTCCTGGGGCTGGAAATGGAGCTCCAGGGAGTGGGGCCAGGCAGGGGGAGAAGCCTGAGTGGGGAGAGGGCCTCCCCCTCTCAGGGTGTGCACCAGGAGCGGGGCCTGTGCCCCCTCCCCGAGCCCAAGGACAACCGGCGCATACAAGACCCTCCCTCAGCCACCAACACCGTCATGCCAACCAACAGTATTTCTAGTTCTCCTTGGGGAAGAGGAGGCCAAGCATCCCAGTGCATGTTCGTGGAACATACCCACAGAGGATCCACATGTAGACACACATGCAGACATGGCCACACGCACACTCACACGCAGACATGCACAGAGCACACACGCACACAAACACACAGACATGCATGGAGCACACATGCACCCTCACGCAGACATGCATGGGGCACACACGCACACACACACAGACATGCACGGAGCACACACACACACTCTCACGCAGACATGCATGGGGCACACACTCACACAAACACACGGAGACATGCATGGAGCACACATGCACACTCACACACACACAGACATGCATGGAGCACATACACACACTCCCACGCAGACATGCACGGAGCACACACCTACACTCACGCAGACATGCATGAGCACACATGCACACTCACACACACAGACATGCACAGAGCACATACGCAACTCTCACGCAGACATGCACGGAGCACACATGCACACTCACACACGCAGACATGCACAGAGCACACACATACACTCTCATGCACACATGCACGGAGCACACACGCACACTCACACACACACAGACATGCACGGAGCACACACGCACACTCTCACGCAGGCATGCACAGAGCACACACGCACACATGCAGACATGCACGGAGCACACAGGCACACTCTCACACAGGCATGCACAGAGCACACACTTACACACACAAACATGCACAGGGCACACACGCACACTCACACACGCAGACATGCACGGAGCACACACGCACACTCAGACAAGCAGACATGCACAGAGCACACACGCACACTCACACATGCACACATACACTCACAGAGCACACAACTGGGCCACTCTGGGCATCCAGGGCAGGAGAAGAAGAAACCTCTCCCCTGCTCTCTCCCCAGCACTCGGGGATAATCATGAGTCCCTAACCACTCCCCCAGGGCACGAGGCCTGTGCATAAGATGTGTGTGTGGAGGGTGAGCACAGGCCCCTCTCTCTCTGCCACGCGGGCACTCGCTAGCTTACATGGCAGTTCCTGGCCTGGGGTCTCTGCCCACCATGGAGAGTGAGTCCAGGGCCAGGCCCCACTCCCACCATGGAGGCTTATGCTCCCCAGGCCTCCATGATGCCCACACAACCCTTTGGTCTCACTCTGATGACTATTTGCTTGTTATGAGCTCCTATCAGAGCCAGGCTTCCTGTACCCATAAGGAAGGACTGACGGTGGACCCCCGAGAAATGTTCCCATTAAAGGACTTTCGGTGATTAATCTCATGTAGCATATCATTTCTTATTTTCCTTTGGCCAGAAAACTACTTTTGTGCAAGTACAGTGGTCCCGTGGAATAGGAAATGTATCCTTTTTCCTCTAGGGCTGTGATACCTCCAGAGTGAAGGTGCTGCAGCCCCCACAGGGCCCAGCTCCCGCGCTGGCCTCCCAGATGGCTGTTAATGCCCAGACAGCCTCGCGGATTTGCGGGGCTTGCCTTTCCTCCTGTGAGTCTGGCTTTCCACCTCCCAGCCTGAGCACCTCCATCTCCAGTCTCCCCTTCGCCACATCACGCACTGCTGAGCAGAAGCCTTGTCTGCCCTTCAGTCCTAGGACGTGACACAGACCCACGGCTCTGTTCTGAAGTCCCCACCACAGTTGGTTTTCCCCAAAGACGCCCCAGTCTGAACAGAACTCCCTAGTGATGACTTTCTGGGGACACATATCACTTTTCTATTGTTCTAAGCCGAGCAATGACATCCTGTGACAGCCCTGAGGGTCAACTGGGCTTCAAGGAAGAGTCTAGCATTTTACTTCTCCATCCAATCTGGATCTAGGGGTTGGTGTACATGGTCCCCCGTGAATCCAGATGTGGTGCTGGAAGAGCCAGATCGCCAAAGGCCTGCGAGACTCCCCTCCCGCTGTCAAGGGACCTGCAATGTTTTGCCTCCACTGTGTCAAAAGCTCTTGGTTTTACATGGCTCTGGTATTCACCCGAAAGTCCTAACATTTGCTGTCAGGGAAAGGAGCGGTATTCTAGGTAAGGCCTGCACTTCTGAGTGCACTGCAGGGAGATGTGCCCCTTCCCCTTTACAAAGGTCACTGACTGACTGCTTTGTACAAGCAAAGAGGCCCTGTCGGTCATGGGCAATCTGTCCCCTGGCGCAGGGACCGCAGGTTGTGTGGCTGCAGGGCTGAAGGATGCAACAATTGCTGGCAGGCTCTGGGGTGACGCAGACACGCTCAGCTCCAGCCCCATGTTGGCCCCCTGCTCAGGCAGGGGCTGCCAGCGCCCACAGGCCCCCCAGAGTTGCTGGGCCCCCAGGCAGGCTGCTCCGGGGGCTCTGCAGCACTGTGGGGGAGCAGGGCCAGGATCGCCCATGGCCAAGGGACACAGGCAGCATCTCCCACAGGGCAGGGCCTGGTGGCTCACCAGGTGGCTGTGACGTGGACAAATCTCACGGAAACTGGACAGTCAGCTTTTAAACCACTTTAAATTTCAATATTCCATACAACAGAATGCTTGACCACACACAAATCATACTCACACAAGCCTACATACTCACACACATATCCAAGTGCCCAAGTAATATAATAATTCAGATTCCAATGGGCTGTAGGGCAGGAGACGTATCTTTTCATCCACTCAGGGACATGTTTACTGAGGGCCTACTACGTACCAGGCGCCAAGTCCAGTTCCGGAAGCACAGCAGACAGGAGACACCAGGTCGCTGCCCCCAGAGTTTACATCTATTGAGAGGTGGACCATAAGCAGAAGACTTCACCCGAGTCCAGTGACGAACCCGTCCTCATACCCCTGTGTCTAGCCTGGCTGCCAATAACCAAGTGGATTCTAATTAAAAACAATGAATCATGGAACACTGCACCAAAAACTAATTAAAAACAAAACATGACGTCTAAGCACATGCTACACAAGGAGCCTGCTGACCAGAGCGCGGCCATCTTCATTGACCTGGTTGTTATGGCTGGGGAAGGAGCCCTGGGCTTTGGACTGGGCAGCATTCACCCCAGCAGTGGGGGCGGGCAAAGAGGGAGACACCTAGATACAGTTCTGGATTTGTTTCAGTGCAAAGGCAGACACCATCTCAGCAGCAGCCTAACCTGCCCTCTGATCTCTCGTCAGCCATTTCTTGAAAAGCACCTGGAAAATAACGGCAGGGCACCTGTCCATTACAGTTCCAAAGTGTCCATGTTGTCGGTTGTATATTCATTGATGAGGGCCAATCGTTCATTGCAAAATCTAAAATAATGAGACACCATTAGCTAATTGCATCTTTCTTCCTTCATATGCCATCTTAGATATCATTTTAATAAGCCAATATAAAACAATAACAAGTCACGATACACATGTATATGTATATATACCATTTGGCAAACACCGTCCCATTCTCCACAAAGACACAAGTGGAGGGGAGCAAACATGATTATTAGGCTGGTTTTTATCATTTTGTCATCTGATAACAAAAACAAAAAGTAGGGGCGCCTGGGTGGCTCAGTCATTAAGCGTCTGCCTTTGGCTCAGGGCAAGGTCCTGGGATCGAGCCCCTCCTCGGGCTCCCTGCTCCGCGGGAAGCCTGCTTCTCCCTCTCCCGCTCCCCCTGCTTGTGTTCTCTCTCTCGCTGTGTCTCTCTCTGTCAAATAAATAAAATCTTTAACAAAAAAAAAGTGTTTCTCACCAGACAGAGGAGGAGATGGAGCTCTCTGTGAGGAGACCCTGGAATGGGGGAGATGGAGCTCTGTGTGAGGAGACCCTGGAGTGGGGGAGATGGAGCTCTGTGTGTGGAGCTCTGGGGGCTCCTGGATGGTGTTTCTGATTTGCCTTTGGCCTGAGCCCTCTTGGTCTGATGTAGGGCTTGGGCCCCTCACGCCTCCCATTCTGAAAGGTCAGTGCTGACCTCCGTCCTGGGAGATCCTCTGCTCAATCACCTCCTTTGTTCCCGGACAGTGCAGCATGTAAATCTGTGCATGTGTCTCCAACCTGGGACCCTCCAGGCCACCACTGCTCCCAGCTTGGACCCCAGGCTTCCAGCTTCTGCCCGCTGTGAGGGGGGTTTCCTGCCTCATGGGCGGAAGGCCCCGGCGAGGAACATCTGCTTGGCGGCCCTGGGGCAGCACTGGGTACGGCCAGGGGCCGTGACGGGGCACGGAGTCCCACAGAGGCCCAGGCCAGCCCGGGGGAGCCTGGAAGCGGGGGGTGGCCTGGCCTCCCCGACAAACCGGCACAGTGATTTACACTCTGTCGGCTTGCAGCTGGGCCTCCTTGAGGCCTTTGTGACTCCCCGGTGGCCAGCTCGAATGACCAAACCAGAGCAGGCTTTTTATGGTCATTTCTTTACTGCACTGAACATAAACCACCGGGGAGCCCACAAGCGGTGGGCAAGAGATAAACAACCGGGGCCAGGGACGGCGGTGACGGGGGGGGGGGCTGACCAGAAAGGCCGGGGGGCATCCAATCTGCCAGTGCCGGTCTGCTCCCACGTGGCCTTTCGTAATGACAGCCACCCCGGGGTGGGGGTCTGGGGCAGGGAGGGCAGTCTGCACGCCCCCGTGGGATGGAGGGGCCCTCCCCGGCCGGCAGCCCCAGCTTCCCTGCTCTTCCTCCAGGTGCTTGGCAACCCCACCCCCATCCTGCTGGCCTCAGGTTTGCTATCTTTGAAATGGGGGGTGACCCCAACCCCTGCCAGGTTGCTAGGGACAAGGCAGGAGGGAGGCTCAGGAAAAGCCTTTGCATGATAAGTGTAAGGGGCATGAGAGCAGGACCATTGCCTTTAATCTTCTCTCTGCACTTTCTTTTGGGAGACCCCTGGCTCCCACATGGCCCCTCGGCCACATGTCCTGTCTCGGCTGAGCGCAGTCAGCAGTCACCTCCCTCAGCTGTGGCTTTAAGAGCTGTCTCTGTCTTTCTCCTCCAGACCTCTCAACGAACCGAGATCTCTACCTTGAAAGGCAGAGAAGACAGAAGGACCTCTTGTGCACTGAGAATAGACCTGGTTCCTGGGGGCGATGGGGGGGGGGGCGGGGGAACTGGACCCTGGATTTCCGGAGGAATCAAGTGAGTTTCCAAAAGCCCCACTTGTCAGGTGGGCCACATCCTTGTCACATGATGAGCTGGACTTGGGGTCTGACAGTCTTAGGCCCATTGATTGTTTCTGTCTCCTAATGACCCATCACAGAGGAAGGCTGAGAAGAACAAACACAACACTGTTTATAAAGCACTAATCCAAACACTCAATAGATGGTAAATAGTCTTGCTTCCATGATAAATATTTGCAAAATTTGCTTTTCTTTGACCTTGACTTGTCGCTATGGAACTAAGCTCCGTTCATAGAACAGCCTCCTTTTGAGTTTGCTCACCTTCAATTCCATTTTTCCAAAAGAGTTGGCGATCCTACCAAACCTTATAAAACGAAGACTCTAGGGCAAACCTCAAGTGTTTCCCAGACACACCCAACTCCCTGGAGATGCTGTTTGGAGATTCTGAGCCTTCCGTCTCGGAATGCCATATGTTCTCTCTGGTGGAGTCTGCGCCAGCCACCTCACCTTTGAGGATGACCCTCTACCCACGCGGATTTAAGATGGGCCGAATGACTTTTCTTTTTTGATTGGATGCCGTTGATTAAGGAGGGGGATGCAGGGGTTTAAGGAAAAGAAAGACCTGAAACGTGGTTGCCAGGGGCTGGGATGAAGGACGGGAAGAGGCTGGTAAAAGGCACAAACCTTCCCTTATGAGATGAATAAAGCCTGAGGCTCGAACGTGAAACATGGCGCCTGTACTTGGTAAGGCCACGTAGCATCACCTAAATTCGCAGAGAGCAGAACTGCAGTTCTTCACACACCAGCAAAGGTAAACATGTGAGGTGATGATGTGCTAACCAGCTCCACAAGGGAAATCTTTCACAATGTATACGCATTTTTACATTTTAAATAGCTTACAGGTTCAGTTGTTAATTACACCCCAGTAAAGGGGGAGGCAACAGTGGGGGGGGGGAAGAAAAGAAAGACCACAGAAAAAACTGGAAGATGACTTAATTTAGTTGTTTTCTTTCCAAACTTATCTGATCCTGATATTAACAACTGAGTGCAAATGAATTTTTTTTTTTTTTTTTTTTGGTGAATAAAATGTCCACTCACCCCCACATTCTGACCAAGTGCAGGGGAGGACGGGGAGAAGCCGTGGTTGATGAAGGTCATGAGCAGGTTTCGACGGGATGGGAGGGGGACCTGGGGGAGGAGGAAATCAGAGGCTGCCCTGGAGAGCAACGTGGGAGAAAAGAGGCAGAATGAAAGCGACCAGAGCCGGTAAGAAGTTAAAGAACCTTTATCAGGAAATAAAATGGTGTTTGGGATTTGCGTCCAAATAACTAATACAGGGTAGGGGAGTCGAGGCGTGGGTGTTAAAGGGGCAAGGGTGGGACTGGCTACAGTCTTTGGGGGACATGGGGGTGGGTACCTGGGGATTCGTTACACCGTTCTGTCTACTTTGCTGGTTTGAAAATTCTCCACCACCACCACCAACAGATTCTCCAGGCTAGGGAAGCTGGGGAGCAGCCGGCAAGGAGCACCCTCACTTCTGACACTGATTGCAGTGTCTGCGGGTTTCCAGAACTTTGCTCGGGTCTGACGATTTGCTGGAAGGACTCACAGAACTCACTGAAAGCTGTTCCACACACAGCTACGGCTTATGACAGGGAAGGGGCACCGAGGAAGATCCACCCAGGGAAGAGACCCACGGGGGAGTCCAGAAGAGACCAGCGCTTCCAGCCACCCTCTCCCCATGGAGCCAGCACAGCTCCCCATCCTGGCAGTGGGCACTGGCCTGTGACAGCACGCATCGAGTGTCGCCCGCCAGAGGAGATCACCCCAGCCCCGGTGTCCAGAGTTTTTATGGGGCTTGATAACTAGACATTGCTGAGTGCCCACCCTGGCTGACCGTTAGACCCCAGTCACTCTGGAGGTCAAGTGCACACCCGGGGGCCTGAAGCCCCCACCATAAATCTCAGTGCTAGGCTCTGCCCAGAGAGTCCAGGTCCCCAGGTCAACAAAGACCCTCCTTCTAGAGATCACCTCCCGGAAGACAAGGGAAAAGGTCAAATGTCTCATTGGGTAAGGTCAATTCTTCACTGCACAAGTCTGGTAAGCTTTGAACTCTACCCCAAAGAGATGCCTGAAGATCTTCTACTGGGACATGGTGGGGGATGGGGGGGAATGAAAAGGGGTCAGGTCTTCTTGGTCTTCTGCGCCATTACAATTGAAGCAGCTTCGTAAATCTGTGTTTCAAAGCAAATATTACGCATTTCCAAATGTTATGGGTTGAACTGTGTCCCCCACAAATTCACATGTTGAAATCCTAACCCTTGGTACCTCAGAAAGAGAACGTAGGTGGAAGTAGGGTCTTTACAGATGTCATTAGTTAAGATGGGGTCATTAGGATGGTCCCTAATGCAACGTGACTGGTGTCCTCATAAGAAGAGGAAGTCGGATACAGACACAAGTGGGGGGACTGCATGTAAAGATGAAGGCAGAAACCAGGGTGAAGCACAGACACACCAGGAAACACCAAGAATCTCTGGCAAAGCACAGAAGCTCGGGGAAAGCCTGGAGCCAGTGCTCCCTCCCAGCCTCCAAAGGAACCAGCCTTGCTGACACGGTGACCTCTGACTTCCTGCTTCCGGAACTGGGGGAGAATCAGCTTCTGTGGATGAAGCCACCCACTTTGTGGCACTTTGTAACAGAGGTCCTAGCAAATTAATACACCAAGCAACACTTTACTTAAATAAAGGGTTCTGAGGCTGTGAAACTGTGTTTGAAACCACCGAGCAAGACAATTTCTTCCATTTACACAGGAGGAAGCTGATACCCAGACATACAAGAGAGACACAGGTAGAGACGAGCAGGATTACCAAGGAAAGATGCGGAACAGGAGCCTTGTTCTGCACTTTGTCCACTGAGGCATCAGCGTGAGGTGGCCTTTCCTCTGGGAGCTTTGAAATGTAGTTCACTGACTGACTACACCCCCTCTGCTCTTGGTCCATCAACACAGATGCTGAGCGGAATTGCTATCATCCTCGCAAGAGAACACTCCCTGAGCATCCGCGACTAGAGCAGCAGTGGGGCAGGGCCTGGGTGGAATGGGGCTGCTGAGGGGCTCCAGGGTCAATGCCATCATCAGCATATGGGTCCTCCACCTCCCGGGTTAAATGTATTCCTAAGTATTTTATTCTTTTTGATGTTATTGCAAACGGGATTTTCTTAATCTCCTTTTCAGAGAAGCAGTGTGTGGAAATGCCCCCTGATTTTTGTATGTCGGTTTTGTATCCTGCAACTTTACTAGATTTGTGTAGTTGCTCCAACAGTTTTCTGAGGCATCTTTAGAGTTTTCTATATATAAGATCATGTCATCTGCAAACAGATCATTTCACGTCCTTCTTTCTGATGTGATGCCTGTTAGTTCTTTTTCCTGCCTGATTGCTCCAGCGAGGACTTGCAGTGCTCTGTTGAATACGAGTGGTGAGATCAGGCACCCTTGTCTTATCGCTGATCTCAGAGGGGAGGCTTCGAGGTTTGCACCAGTGAGTGTGATGTTTACGTATTTTCTATGGCTGCTTTTGTGGGACAATGCAATGTTGAGTAGTTGTGACAGAGACCATCCGGCCGACGGAGCGTAAAATACTGACTATCTGGTGCTTTGTAGAAAAAGTTGACCCTGTTCTAACGCACCCCGGCATCCAGACCACCCGAAACATGTACTATGTTGTCAGTTATAAACATACCACTCTTCCGGAGCCCGCAACCTCTTTGGAGCCTCAGGACCTGTCCTGTTCTCGTCTCTCTCCCAGTGCCAAGCACCAGCCTCACCTCCCACCGGCACCAACAAACACTGGATGGATGGAGGGTGAGTGGGTGCATCAGCGTGGAGAGAAGGGAAGCATACTGCCCCAAACCTTTCCATTTGGCGCAGAAGGGGAATTGTTTGGAAAAATCACCAAAAACTGGTCACAACGTTTTACCCAACATGGTATAGTTGTTGATGGAGACGAAGCCACATGATTCTGCATGGTACTCAAGAGTGGTGGGAAATGTATACTCACGTGCTTTTCATAATCAGGGATAAATTGAGTTTTGGTAAAATAATTATTTTCTGATTGACTTGCACGAAGATTTAAACTAAAGTTTATCTTCATGTCTGATTGATCTTTCAAGGGAAGTAACTTTTAATATTTTAGCACTAAAAGGTGTCGGTGATCCCAAACCAAATGATTTCAAGACATCCTGGAGGTGTTATTTAAGGACTTTACTGTAGGTCCTACAGATCACCAAATTCATGACTCCTATTTAATCACTGCTTGAAAGTTTGGTTTTTCATACACTGAGTTTTCTTCAAATGAGTTCCACCCAAATGAGTTCCTAAAATGAGGTCTAAATGGAAACCCAAACAGAAAAACCTATTTTCCATCCAGTAAACTTAAAATATTTCTTCTACTTTGTTTTTTATTGCAGAAGTAGCATTTGAAAGGAAAATGAAACCTTTTTTTTTACCATTAGCAAACAAGAAAGCACATATCTTTTAAATGTAAGCAGATACAGCTAAATCACTTTCCAAAGCAAGTTGCAGCAACATCCCACCAATAGCCTATAAGCATAACCATTTCTCTTATTTTCGTAAACAGTGTAACCTGAGTAGTTATGTACATTATATATAGTGCTCTAAAAACTAAAGTCATTTGGAAAAAAATAGCGTATATAATATGCTAATATATATAGTGTATATACATACATACACGTATGTATGTATGTATGCACTCACACACATACAAAGCATCGTTGTTTGAGACAGCATTTCTAAAATATTAGGTGAAGTTGTGCACATTTCTATATGTTCATTGGCCAGTTTTAGTATTCTGTTCATTTTTCCATTGAGTTTTTTTGTATTTTTAAATTGATTTTCGAAGCTCTTTATATAGCGTGGAAATTAACTCTTTGTAACCATGTTGCAGGTACTTTCCCATATTGTCATTTACCTTTTAACCGTTTTAATGGTGCTCTTTCCAATACAGAGACGTAAACTAGTTCTGCATTTAGACCTCTCAGTCTTATTCACCTTGACTCCTCGATTTTATATTTTGCTAAGAAAGGACCTCTTTCTAACACTACATAAAATTCTTCTTGTTTTGAGTACTTTTATGATTTTTAAATATTATTTATTTATTCATTTCAGAGAGAAACAGGGAGAGCACACGTGGGAGGGGCAGGGGCAGAGGGAGGGAGAATCCCAAGCGGATGCCACGCGGGCGCCGAGCCCAGCGCGGGGCTCGATCCCAGGACCCTGAGATCTTGACCCGAGCCGAAACTGAGTTGGACATTTAACTAACGGCACCCCCTCAGGCACCCCTTCTATGATTTATTATTTTGTCGAGGCTATTTCTGTGTGAAGCGTAAGAAAAGAATCCGACTTCATATTTTCCAAATGATATCCAGTTGTCTCAGAATTATGTATTGAACTCTATGATCTTTTATGGGGCACTGATTCTGGCCTATTGTTCTTGCTCTCTATGCTGAATAATGGTCTTTTAGTTGCCACAGATTATGTTCCTACTTTTGGGGTCCCTGTCACAGCCTGAGAATGACATTGACAGGGAGGGCTTAGCAATGGCTAAGCTAAGAAGGGCCAGCTCAGGGTCACAGAGAGCACTTCCGAGCCAGGCTCTGGAGCTGAGGCTTGACGTGCACAGGAAATCTCCTCCTGATATTCATGCTCTGTGACGCTGGAAGGACCACTGTGCATGGGGGTTAACAGACTGTGCTTTGCTCTTGCGGGAAGGCTCAACAATCACTTGGGCAGAACCTTAGGTTGCTTATGAGGAGCGGCCCTTAATGTTCAAAGGAGATGCTTTTCCCCCAACATGGTAATGAAACCACTGCATTTGGCTGAGTCAGAGAAGCTTCCAATTCCACACGGGCTGCCCAAACAGCCATTTGAATACCGAAGGACAAGATGGCAGCACATGGGCGGGTCCAGGGCCAGACACTGGTCATCCCCGTGGACCCTCTAAGATAACGGAGATGCCAGCTACTTGGCATTTTCCACCCACAGCTCCCAGCTCCCCAACCCATAGGCGACCCTCTGGTCCCACTCTCCTGCACCGCCTTTCTGTGTTGGCAGCTGGAAGGATCTCCCTGGGCATTTCTCTGCCTGAGGCACCATGAGAAAGGTACACAATGAAAGAGCAGAGGCGGGTGGACCCAGATTTAAATCATGTGGGACACGGCTACTAGCTCTGAGTTTTGAGTACTATCTTTGATGGATCGTGTAAGGGAGGGAAGTGAACAAGCTGGACATGTCCGGTGGTGCCTGGTAAGACTTGTCACCATCCGCATCTAGCCAAACTGCACAGGGAGCCCAGGGTCCCTCCCAGGGCAGCCCCTGCAGGTGGTGTGCCTCCATCCTATGGACCCTCCAGGCCACGCAGTGGGGGACATGGCAGTGGACGTGCGCTTGTGTGTTTAACCCCACAGGGTGTGGGTGTGAGCCTTCCGTAAAAGTGGGAAGAATGAGATTGTCCTGGAACCAGATCCAGAGCCTGAGGAATGGCTGATAGGCTGAGCTGGGCAGTTATCATCTGACAGATGAGGAAACGGACAGGTTGGGTGATTTTCCCAAAGACCTGGAGGCTGGGCATCGGGAAGACTGGAATTTAATTCTGGCTCAGGGATTTTCCTTCCACACCAGTAAGTGGGCAACACCAAGCAGACAACTAGAGGTAAAGCCTCAGATATGTCCAGGGAAGAACGTCCCGCCGGGTAGCAGGTGTAGACACTGGCAGCCGAGCACGGCAATCAGCAAAACAAAGTGGGTTCTGGTTGCTTTTGAGCCCCTGACTTCAGGCCGGGGTCCAAGGGGTGAGTGACGGTGTTCTCTTCTGCAGATACTCCCCTCGTGGGCACGGCGCAAACAGCACGCTCTGTGCGTGTGCAGTTAGGGAGAGGGTTGTCCCGTTCAGGCCTGCACACGCGGGGAGGGGCCAGCAGCTTCGTCCGTGACCATGAACGAGGCGCAGCTGTGGGTCCTTCACATGCAACGCTGGGTGTTAGTGCCAGAGTGTGGATGTGCACGCAGCTTGTCTTTCCTCACAGGGTCACAGTCTGTTTTATTAAGGGAGTCTATTGTTTGATCCTGCTGGGTGCTGTGGGGACAGGGCAGACCATGGTTTGTGGTGTGGGCAGGGGCACCCCAGGGGCACCATCCCTGAATACAGTTTACCCTTAGGGGTAGAAATAGGGCTGTAAGATACCCCCACCCAAACCTGTCCTCTTTGGGCCACTTCTGTGCGGCCCAAATGAAGGATGTGTCAGGGAGACCCCACAAAATAGGAGGGTCCCCAACTAGCCACGTGGGAACAGCTGGTGACCCTGGCCCCCAGCCTCAGACTGCTGGGGAAGATGCTGCCCTCCTCGGCTTGGGGCCTGGGGTACAGCAGCAAGGAAGCCCCCTCTGCTACTGCATTGTTGGAATTCTCTGGGTCCCACTCTGCAGAGCCGAGGATTTATTTTTTACCTCCATTAGGTGTATAGACACATTATTTCATGGTTTTATTTTTATTGAAAATGACCACATGCAATCGCATTACCTTGAAATAGAATATTCTATGGGAACTGTTATGAGGAGTTTAAAACTGTTGCAGGCCAGGGAAATGCGATTGTATCAAAGTCCAGAAATAATTCTAAGGTGGAGAATAAACTACTTGGTAGCCACATTTCTAAAGGATCGCAGATGGTAATATATAAACCACTGAAGTAAAGTTCAAGTGGTGTGTAAATGTCACCAGGTCCATGATATTAAAATTGCCATTTTATAGCATGTGTAGTTTGGGTGGAGTTCATGATTATTAAATCTTGGATAGCACCAGTCAACACATTCAGAACCGTATACTCCTGCGTGGGACCGTGTGGGTGCGTTACCCAGGCTGGTTCGTTCCCATCCAGGGGTTCCAAGGGCCAGGGCCCTTGCTGGGTGGGGAAATCCCAACAAAGGGGCCATGGGGGGCCAATCTCAGGGCGGGGGGAATGGAAGGCCCAGTGCCTCTGTGTCGTGGTGGAATCGGCATCTTCCGCCCTGAAGAGTTGGGCCCAGTTGCACGGAGCCCGCCCCCAAGTCAACCACATGGTTAGTTATTTTAGTAGAAATAGAACTGATGAATTCGTCCCCTTTAATCTGACAAGCATGTATTGAGGACCTATTATTTTGGAGGCTGTATTTGGTCATGGTCACACATTGCTTCCCAGTAGAAAGCCAAGAGGATAGAAAACAGACCAGTAGATTGGAAGATAATGCTTCTGGTTTCCACAAATGTAAATCAGGTCCCCAGTGGTTACTACAGCGCGTAAATGGTGGAAAGTAGCAGCCACAAAAGTTTTGTGCAAGGTTCCATCAGCCCCTTGGGAGGGTGTCATTGTGCATATAAGTGCGCACTGAAATGTGGCGCGTCCGGCTGCTGAATTCAGACACGACGATTGTACAGGCCGGCTGGGCCCACTGGGGCTGGAGAACACAAAGGTGGAGAGCTGTCTGCCCAGGAGAAGGTCCTGCTTCTGACAGAGCTGAGGGGAACGCCGACAACGAAACGTCTGCACAGACTTTGTTCATGTCACACTCCCCATGTGCAAAGCAAACCCGCAAAGGAACACTAAAGTGAGTGAGGTTCATTCTGAACCTTCATCATGTAGAGAAGACAAGGAGGTCCCCCTCCTTCCACAAGATAAATTAATTTTTAAAAATATGAAGATTGTATTTATTTGAGAGAGAGAGAGCACAAGCAGGGGGAGCAGAGGGAGAGGGAGAAGCAGACTTCCCGCCGAGCAGGGAGCCCGATGCGGGGCTCGATCCCAGGACCCCGGGATCATGACCTGAGCCGAAGGCAGACACCCAATCGACTGAGCCACCCAGGCGCCCCTATTTTTACTGTTCCAGTCAGGCTTCAGACACAAGACATGTGGAGAATTGTGCAAAAGAGGAGTTTCTCCTGCAAACAAAACACTGGTTTTTCCAGAGTGGCTCACCCTGAGTCATCCCTTCTCCCTGATGTCCTCCCCCTGCCCCGGTCTCTGGGCATGGCCCCCCATGCAGGACGCTCCATCAGGAGATGTGCCGCCATCAGCCTGCTCAGGGGACACAGACCCGCGCAGTGACAAGGCAGAGGGGGGGCTCACAAATGCGTGTCTGGAGGTGTGGTTTCATTTTTCCACCCGATGTGGCCCAGCGGGGAGGGTCCCAACTCTGTCATCCTTTCCCAGGGGCGATGGACAACGTCACTGGGGACGTGTGGTTAAAAACCAGCCTGCAGACCAGAGGGAGAGACGGGACTCGCGTTGGACGCGCTCTCCTGGCCTCCGCGGCCTGGGGTTGCATGGAAAACGACCGTCGGATTCTGCTTGACCTCCGCATGCACTTTGTCCCCTCTGCTCATTTCCTGGGAGCAGAACTGTGGGCTTGGGTCTCCACTGGCACGGGCAGGCACCTGTGCTCTGGGCTGGGGACGTGCTCCCAACAGCAAGGGGACAGCACGACGGCGCCGTGTCAGCAGGGGCAGCCGCCAGCCGCGCACGTGGGCCGGGGGGCTCTGCTTTCCAACTGAGGTCTGTTCACAAGAGGAGCTATTCTGGCAAAACTGATGACATTTATGGATCTTCTTCCAGTTGCAACCTGATTCTTATGGGCCTGTACTGACGTCAGTAATAAACAATAATAAGATTGTAAACTACTGCTCTTTATAATAAAATTATGCTCCTTCAACATATTATAAATCTAATAGCTATTACATCAGCACCCATAACTATATATCACGGCTTACCTTTCTAAATACACGCAGGGTATTATATGGCTCAACCGAAACTGCCAGATTTATTATTACTGGTTAGCCACAACCTTCATGACGTCACAAATGACTAATCGGCAAGACACGAAGAGCAGTGCAATTGTAGAGATGAGCTGTCCCGAGGCTCTGGGGATGGGGGTGGGGGAACGACCGGCTGGCCTCTCTGGCCTCGATGCCCCTTGCGCGGCCACGGTTTGCCCCCCTCCGCGCCGCACCAGCGCCCATATTTCTGTTTTCAGCATCTTCATAAGGTGGAGGGGGCCGAAGGAACGGGGAAGACAATAACCAAGGACCAAAACAATTGAGTCAAGATATTTCACTGGATTATTATTAAAAATCGGGCTGACATTTGGGGACTCATTGCAGGTGCTAAAACACTCCATTGACGACCTCCAAGTTACCCCACCTAATAGTCTCCCCAAACGCAAAGGGCTTGGGCAAGGGGAGGGGCCATCGTCGTTTCCAGGAGAACTCACTCGATGCCGCAGCTCAGAAAGGAAAAGCAGGAAGCGCGGCCCGTGTCCCACCCAGAGCCTGCTCCACCCAGGTCCGCCTGCAGGTGCCCCGGGCCAGCGATGCCCACCGGTGCCCTCCAGAGGCCGACCAGGGTGCGCACCACCTGTCTGAGGACCGTGGGTGCAGTGTGGGGGCAGAGCCGAGTTCCTCTCTTCCCGGCCTCTCGCTATGGCCCAGGCGCACCTGTAACTCTGCACACAGGGGGCAGGGACAAGCAGGTGTGACCGCGGGGGGAATGGTGGCTCTAACGGGAAAACCGCATTGTGCCGACTTCCCGAGACTGTGAAACCCACGGAGTGAGACTTCAGGTTTGGCACCTGCTCCAGAACCTTCTTGATGAAAAAAAGGTTGTCTTCATTAAGAGCGTTAATATTCATGCGGCATGGTAATTTTGACACAGAAAAGGTCTCTGTAACCTTTTCTTGTGTGAGAATTTTTTACTTCTCAAGGAAATTACAGTCCAGCAATGACTTAATTAATGCTGGCTTTCTTCGGCAGGTTTTGAGGAGCTGTCAGTTTGGGCTTGAGGATCTGTCATCGGGAGCGGCTGGGGCTGGGGCTCAGGGAGGGAGGGGACCGGCCGGCCGTGGGCTCCCGCGCTGGGGGGCACCTTCCCACATTCGTTTTAATTTAGCCACCAGCTTTCCCTAATGCTAGGTCATTTATTATTGGGACGGAGGGCACAGCTTGAATTAATAATCCATTTTTCACCCAGCATATTTATTCTTTTTATTATAATGGCTTCGTTCCTAATCCGTTTGGCTCTGGTAAATTTGGGTGAGGCGTGGCACAGTGGGTGGCTGGGCCCCTGTGAACAGCCTGCCCGAAGCCACCTGGGAGTGAAGGGAAACCCTCCTCGTCCTTCAAAAAACAACTGTCACCCCTGGAAAAGAGGCTCCCACGAGGTGAGAAGCCGGGCGCCCAGCCGGGGGTAGCTGCCAGCACCCCTGTGAGAACCTGCCTGGGGCAGGGCAGCTGGGGCAGCACCGGGGGTGCGAGCACAGTGCCGGCCCCACAGCCTGCCCGGGGTCACCTCTGCTGCCCCGAGTGGCCAACAGCTGGGGCGGTCCGCCTCCCTTCTCTCGGTGGCTTCCTTTGCCTCGCTCCGTTGCCTTCCTGGGCCGCGGTGGATGCGCAGTGTGGGGAGTCTGACGTTGGTGGGGCTGTCTGGGAAGAAGCATGCCGCACTGGAGTTAGCAGACCCTGACCCAGCTCACCCAAGAGCTGGGCGTCATAAAGGGAGGGAGCAGAGGGAACACAGAGCATGTCCCTCTCGCGGCCATAAATCCACACACACACACACACCCACCCTGCTCCAGGGAAGGGAGCACGTCGCCATCTGCAGAGTTGTCCCTCGGTTTTTATTTCTGGAAACACTGACAGTGAGTTGGAGCATCGTTCTCCAACATTCTCCAGGTTGAAATATGGAAGATGAAGCCATCCCAAGAGCTCCTAAGAGGCAGAGGGCTTTGGGACAGCAGGATTCTTCAATATCGCAGGCCAGAGGGAAGCTTCCGGAATGCTTGGGCCCAGGGCCTGCCTCCTCGTACACAGTTTGGGATGGAAAGATGTGTGCTGCTTCAGAAGCCCAAGGGGAGAGAAGCAGGAGTGAAAGGGGAAAGGTCAGTCTCCAGCTGCAGAGGATAAATCAGAAGTGTTCCTGTCATGGGGCTGGGCCGCGAGCCCCCCACACATAATTTAGAGTCAGCCCCCGACATCCTCCCTGCCTCCCTGAACATAAACCAGTGACTCCATTAGGCCAAAAGGATTCAACACTGGGCCGGGAGGGAGAAACAATATTTCAGAGGTGTGTGCATCGCCTCTGCCGGTCTCCTCTGGATCAAATCCTGTTCAGGAAGGGAAGAGGCCGGCGGTGGGGACGGGGCGAGCCTGTGCTCTGGGCAAAGCCCGCGAGGCAGCGGCAGGGCCCGGCGTGCAGGCACCCGGGGGGCCAGAGGGCAGGCCCAGCCAGCGGGGCCCGCTTCGGGGCCACTGTCACCTCAGACGCAGCGCCATTCCCTGGACCCCTGTGACGAGGCTGAGGCGTGATAATTTGAGGGAAAACACCAGCTCCCCAAGGCCCTGCGCAGATTTAAATTTCCATTTTTACAACACAATGAAAAATCTTCCCAAGAGGAAGGAAAAGTCTCCATGCCCCTCTACCTGTGCTAAATTGTCCAGGAAACAAAATACTTGCAGCACGGATGGTCATGGGACCCCCCCGTATCACGGCAGAGCAGTGTCCGGCCCCAGACCATCTCCAGGAGTGGACGATAGATAATACATACTGTATTTCCAATATCATTAGGTATCACCAAATAAAATAAACATTTTTCACTGCCGGGGCACAACAAAGCAGGGTGGGGGGACCAAGGAATGGGTTCCCATCCAAGGCAGCAGGCAGCACTGGGAGCCAGAGAGGAAGCACAGAAGATGCCAGGCCCTCGATGGAGGCGGGAGAGACCCTGCAAGGCTCACAGGCTCTAGCATGA
This sequence comes from Zalophus californianus, assembly GCF_009762305.2. NCBI lineage: Eukaryota > Metazoa > Chordata > Mammalia > Carnivora > Otariidae > Zalophus > Zalophus californianus. The sequence continues at coordinate 90,299,700 of NC_045608.1, read as the reverse complement.
GGGGTGAGGGAGAAGGGGAACTCACTGGTGCAGAGTTTGTGAGCAACAGTGTGAACACACATGGAGGAACAGGAGAGTACCTCTTACACTCCAGACAGGGATAACCAGGGACCTGGACATGCTTCCAAGTATCATGTTCATTGGCTTGTGATGGGAGCCCCTCCCAGAAAACCCCCCCACATCTCCACTTTATTCTTTGAACCTGTACTAAGAACCGACCAGGCGCCCCCACGAGAGCGGCCAGAAGGATCCCTATCAGAGCAGAGGGACCTTGTGATTCTGATCGCTCCCCATCATTTTGCATCCAGCCAGTCGAGGTGCACGTGGCCTCTGGGTTCTAGCCAGGGACACACCCTCCATGAAGGGAATATTGAACTGGAGCCTCTCTCTCTTCTGTCTCTAAATACGAGAGGACGGACAGAAGGAGAAAGGGACACCCGGACCCTAGGACACATTTTCAGGAATGGTGGCACCATTGTCACCGGCTGGTGGGTAACGTGGTGTGCTGGCTTGGAGCCACAGGAAAGGAAGGGACGTGCCAGGGAGCATCTCTGGGCCTGTGTCTGGCACCGCTGGAGAAGTGGGCAGGGAGAGAGGAACACGTCTCCTCTTGGCCGGGGCAGCTCTATGCAGGGTAAGGTGCGATGCCAGGGCCTGGGCATCAATCAAACGGAACCATGTGCCTGTCTCCGTTCGGTGTGGGATCTCTCCTGTGGCAGGTTCAAAGTCTGAGAGGTGGGGAGCCCATAGGCCTGGGTGTCGGGCCAACTCTCAGGCTGCGATGAGGCCTGGGAAGTGCTTGGAGGCGGGCCCGGGATGAGCAAACCGGTCAGCCAGGGCAAAGGCTACAGCAGGAAGCAAAGGGGGGGAGGAGTGAGCAGCTGTCCCAGCAGCTCCCTTCCACCACACTGCTCCTGCTCGAGCCCTGCTTTCCCACTAAGGAACCCCAGTTGGGTTCAGGTATCAGGCAAATCAGTTTTGTTCCTTGAGCCCCTCTTACTCAAGTGCTGTGCACACCACACCAGGAGGCTCTTCCCCCAGCCCCATGGAGTGAATTACAGTTGGCCCAGATCTGCTGGCGATGGTCCAGGAGCGGGGAAGAGGGGCCAGTTCTGACCAATGGGCCATGAGGGGAAGTCTGCCAGAGAAGATTTTCTTATCAGATGCAAAAATGGGGGTCTCTGTAGAAAACGCCCCCTTCTTCCTGTCCTGTCTTCCAGTGAGGGTGTGATGGCTGGAACCACAGCAACCATTTTGAGGTCCTGGGATGACAATCATGAGGACAGGAAGTGGGGAATGTGTTGCAGACACAGAAGAGATGGCGCCAATGAACAGGTGCACCCATCCTCCAACAGCCACACCAGCTCCGTGTGATCTGAGCAAGGTGGCTTTTCTGCTTCAGCCCCTCCTTCTCAGATATCATGCTAACCACGCCACAGAGCCACAGGAGAGTGAGAGGATGATATGACCGAAGACAGGAACTTCCGAGGGAGCGTGGGTGGTAACTGGGAGCATGTCACGTCAAGAGTGTACTATGGTAGGACAGGAAGGCTGATGGGCTTATGGCTGCAAACCAAACACGTGGGCCCCGGCACCTGGTGCGAAAGGGTGGTCTGGGCCAGTGGTGCGGTTGGTTCTGCAGTGTCAGATGCTGTGGGTGGCTGCGCTTGGGTCCTGGTGCCATGGGGGGTGGGGGGCTGGCTGGGACCCACAAAGGAGGTAATTCAGATCGGCCGGAAGGCTCGAGAGACAAACGTGAGCCAGGCCAGAGGCTCTCAAGGTGAGACGGCAGACCCAGAGCGGAGTCTGGAAGAGATGCTCCCGCAGGACCCACAGAGCATGCAGTGGTGGGACGTGACCCTTGGGGACAGTGTGAGCAAATGCAGCAAAGACACTGCAGCCCCACAGGGAGGTGAGCAGCCTGCAGCCCCAGGGCAGATCAGAGTTCCCAGCTCAGGTGGTGGGTGCAGCACTGGACTCAGCCGGGGGCTTCTCTGCAGCACAGCAGGGATGATATGAGCTCGAGAGTGAAACAGCCCACCCGCCCTCCCTCCTCTCCATAAGGGTCATCCACCTTCATTCCAGAACACTGATCCCATCGGGGAACAGTATTGAGTCTTTCCTGCCACTCCGAGAGTGTCTGAAAAGACTTCTATTTATTTGTCATTTTGTGGCCTGTAGTTTTGGTTTTTCTTCCTTGAGACACAGAATAAATGTGTTTCCAGAGGCCAGGATGAAGAACCAGGCCCTTCAAGGTGCCCTTGGAGCTGGCCCACCTCTACTTTAGAGGCTCCTCCATTCTTGTCCACGAGCGTGTGACGTCACTGTGGCCAGGCTCACACGTGCCCATAGACTGTGCTCAGGGCTGGGAGGGAGCGAACAGGGGTCACGTTATGCTGCCCCAGCCAGGACAGCAAGCAGCACCAGGTAAATGAGATTAATGAGAGGAACACAGTGCTGATAGACACGGTTGTGTTGTGTTGTGTTGTGTTGTGTTGGGTTGGGTTGGGTTGTGTCAATGACACTCATTCCCGTGTTATGGCGTGGCGGTGGGGCTGCTCGTCACAGCTACGGCAGCTGAGTCCAGAAATACGATCATATCCTGCACGTCAATGCTATTTTTATTTTCAAAATATTTCCAGATGCACTTTCTTATTTCAGTCTCAAAATATTTTACAAGGTAGGTGGGGGGGAACTGGGACAACTAGAGGAGACCCCTGTGGGGCCAGGAGAAGGGGATGCAGCCCCCCAGTAAGAAGGCTCAGGAAGGGTGGGACAGTCGTAGGGAGGTTCCCGCCTGGTGTCATCGAAGCCCAAGCCGCCAGGACGGCTCCTCTTCAGGCCCAGGTCCCATTCTGGCCCACGGAGGGCAGGTGCTCCAGCCTGTCCTCAGATGAGGAAGCTCCGGCAGTAGAGGCTTGGTTCCCAGGCACGGCATTACAGTCGCCTCTGTGGAGCCTTCCAGAGCAGGAGCAGACCCCCAGAGAAGCCAGGGCCGCCCTCTGCGTCTTCTCTGGCAGCCGGTGGACCTGGGCCCAGCTAGTGTGAGGGGCGCCCTGGAGTCAGGGCCTGGCTGGCCCCGGAGGAGGGGCACAGGGATGTGTGGAGCGCAGGCAGCTGTGGGCCTGGGGCTCTCCCCTCTCCTGCTCCCTTCCTGCCTGGCCCCTGCCCTCCAGGGTAGGATTCCCCTGGCGCTGTCGGCACTAGAGCTCCCAACATCTCCTTTCTGTGCTGTCCCCAACTCTGCCATCCCAGCCCAAGCTCTCTCTCAGACTTTATCCAAGCTTCCTGCCCACCTTCCCCCGGCAGGGCTCCAAATCCCATGCCCAAGTGAATCCAGACCAGTCGTGCACATCAACACAGCTCTCCCTTGGTCGAAAATATTTATGATGGATTCCAATGCTTCCCTTCCTGCCCGACCCTCGGCTCACCTTGGACGCCTCTCTCATTCAATCCAATCCAACAATCTTTCACTGAGTGCCCTATACACTGTGTTGCTGGGGAGAGACACATCAGGCATGGATCCTGCAATTAAAGACATTAGAGACCCATGTAATTGGAGGTTAGAGACAGGCTGGACCTTTAAGAGCATCTGGAATCCAACCTCTTATTTTATCCACCAACAAGAGAAGGCCCAGAGAGGGTCAAGGGATTGCTCAAGGTCACACAGCTAAAAATGGGAATGGGCATGCTAACCCTGGGTAAGCATTCTCCCCAGAGCTTTACAACATGTCCCTCCTGAGGTATGCAATTGAGCGAGGAAAGGGGGGCAGGGGGGGCACACAGACAGAAACCTGTTCATCATATGACCTGCAAGGTCTGCTCACTTCTTTACCCCATCTCACTGCAACTAGACATTCCACAACATCTTCAGGCAAGGAGATAAAAGAAAACACACACACACACACACACACACACACACACACACACACACACACACATTTGTTGGTAGGCTTTCAGCATCCCAAGGCTTCTGAGAACAGAACTGGGCACATTTGTAAAACCCATTAACAGGTTAAAAAAGGGGGGATCGTTATCAAAACAAAAAGTGTTACCATGATCAGGTCTAAACAAGCATCCTTTAGGATAATGCAAAGTACATACATTCCAATAATTTTAATTTCAGCCTTGTAATGTCACACTTACACACTGTTTTCTAATTTCCTAGGGAAAAAAATATCCTTTGTTTAATCTGCACCATTTTCACTCTTCTGTTCTGTGCTGGCTGACCCAGCTGCTGGGATGTCTGATTTTTCACTTGCTGATTTAGACGCTCGTATGACACATCCAACCTTTTAAATAAATCATTCATTTTTTTTAAAGGTTGGCTATGTCATAGTGTTGTGATGCACCCAATTTTTAAAATAACTGTTTATTTGATGTCAGGTATATCAGACATAAAAATAAATGTGACTTGGTAGAACTTAATACAAAAATTTGAGATCTGATTTGGATTACCTCAGTTGAGTCCTCAATGAATTAAGAGTGTTTTGGTCAGGCTCAGGGGAAAATGGGAAATCATACAGCATGTGTCTTCCAGTGTCCCCAGCTCTCCTTTCAGCGGCTTCCTGCCCCATGAGCCCAGCTTTCTCACGCTCAGAGTCATCCTACATTTCCCCTCATCCCTGCTCGTAGGAAGGGCTTCTGGACCAGTCCTTCCGTGTTGTGTGATGCGCCTCCTGTGCCCAGTGCTTCCCACCACATCCCACCCATCTGGCCCAGGACTCTGCCTGGTATATAGCAGCCCCTCCACACTCGTTTGTTACAGGATGAAAGGCTGGGAATATTTGTGTTTTAAGTCTTAACCTCTCACTGAGAAATGAAACTCAAAGGTTTGTGAAACAGATAATATGGGGTGAGACCTGGAAGGAGCAAACGACACTCCAATGTAATAAGGCAAATGAAATGGGTAGGATGTGGAAAGTGAGCCCCAACCAGAGTACTCCCTCATGTCCTCAGACCCACAGTTTGCACTTGCTGTCACGCATGTGCATGTTGGTTTACATTCTGGACATGCATATCTATGCAGGTGTTGGCCTTACATAATACAGAACCAGAGCACCATGATAAGGTCTATGCTACTTTTATTGTAGAAAGCTTAGTACGATGATGAGCACTATTAGATTTTTAAAAACAGTTTATAAATTCAGTGCATTGCAATATCGGGATGCTAGTGCTGAATTCATATTAGTGACATTGGCACATAATAATGCTCATAGAGCAGCCCTAGTACAATCACTACTAGTACTTCTGTGTTATTATTACTGTCCCGAGGAGGCCCTGTCCCACAGCTGAAGTATTAGGCCAGTTGCAAGGCTAAGAAGCAATAGCATTACCATACATTATTTGCATGCAGGAGAATGAGACTATGAATTTTACCTCTGGACTTTTGCTGCTCACATAAGATGGTGGTGACTGGTGTACACATGGTCTTGGTTTCAGTCTCCATTTAGCCGATGGGTGGGCAAAAGCCAGAGAGAACTATGCTTTCAGTTCTGATATCATGTTTTGAGATAAAGACAAGAAGAAAAATGCAGGAATCCTAAAAATCCACAAGGTAAAGAGCAATACCAAGAGAAGGGTAAGGAACATGAACTGTAACTTTGCCAAGTAGGAAACTTCAAAGTCCATAAGAATATGAAAAAATTCCCAGACCCACTAGTAACCAGAGAGCAAACACAAGGCACATGAAAATGGTGGTCAGTGAGAGGGTGGGAGGAAATGAGATAAAAGGGATGAACAAAGGAACCATATAAGAGAGAGGTCTTGCAGGGACAAATGGCAGTAATGTATCATGAATTGAATATGACAAACACAATCCTTTTCACCTGAGGAAAACAAATAGACTAGTAACTTAAAAAACTGAATGAGGGGGGAGATTTTTGGATACCAGGCGAATATTAAAAAAAAATAATCGTATTTCTATATACCAGCAACAAACAGAAAATTAAATTTTAAGATGATACTATTTACAATAGTATTAAGGACATCAAATATCTAGAAATAATCTAAAAACATATGCATGGCCTTTGTATTAACTAGTATAAAACATTTTTAAGAGGACAAAAATAAAAGATATAAATAAAATAAAGGGACATACCATATTCATGGATTGGAAGAGTCAATATATTAATAATGCCAATTCTCCTCAAATTAATTTATAAGTTAAATACATTCCCAACAAAGCTCCCAGCTGCTTTTTCCCTCCTGTGGAAATTGGCAAACTAATTCCAAACCTCACATGAATATACAAAAGGGGCCGAGAATAACCAAGGCAATCTTAAGGAAGTGTAAGCTAGAGGACTTAAACTCCTGATATTAAGACCTTTTATGAAGCTCTAGTAAATAAGACAAGGTAGTACTGGGGCAAAGTTAGATAAACTTCTCAGTGGAGCAAGATAGAGAGTCCAGAAACAGGCCTACACAAATACAGTCTGATTTAGGATAAAAGTGATATTGTAGTGTGGTGCGGAAGGGATGGCATTTTCAATAAAATGTTAGGTCAATTGGATATCCACATAAGAAAATAAAGAACCTGGTTGCCTGAGCAAAAGTCAATTCCAGATGGGTTGCAGATTTATATGTGAAAGATAAAAGAACTTTTAGAAGAAAACACAAGAGAACATTTTTGCAACCTTTGGGATGGCAAAGATTTCTTAAACAGAAACGTAACTATAAAAACACCATCAAAGAAAGCATTGACAATATTAAAACTTAGAACTATTCATCAAAAAATACCATTAAGATATTAAAAATGCAACCCACAAAGAGGGCGAATGTTTTGCAACACATATTTCCACAATGTACATTTACAGAATGTACATATCACATGCTACAAGTCAATAGGAAAACAGACAGCCCAATAGAAATATGTGTGAAATAAATGGATAGACATTTCACAAAAACAGAACAACCAGAGGCAGGACTCCAAGAATGCAGTGGGAGAAGACTGAGGAAGCTCCTCCCACCAAAAGACATCTATTAAACTGGTTAAAATTAGCAAAGACAATTGTCAAAGTCTCTAGAGATTGAACAAATTAAGAACCATGCATCCAACAAAATTATGGAAACTTGGTGAAAACAAGGAGAGACTCTGGCATTCAAGCTAGGGGCTGCACCCAGTCTCCACCCAGCTCCCTCTTGTGGGAGAGTTATTCCAGAAGGCTCAGAAGCCAAGTGGCAGGTCCCACTCCTCAGATGCCTGGGGTGAAAGACCTATTCTGGATCAAATAAAGCAATGGCTAAACACTGCAGATCCCATGTCCCACAGCTCTGTGCCACAAAGAGCCTCCCTTGATAAGGTGGCAGAAGCCAGGCAGCTCTTCCATGCCCTCATGCCCAGCTCCTGCTGCAAGGAGGATCAGAGTGGGGCAGCTGGTGAAGAACACAATGCTCCATCTCCCATAGCTCCATGTGTTGAAGAACAATTCTGGGCACAGTAGCTGAGCGGCAGCACTTACATCCCCCATATTCCTGGGGTAGAAGAGCCATAATTTGTGGATTAGGCAGTCAGTGGACAGAGGTCCTCCCATCACCCCTGGCTCTGTACTGAGGAAGATCTGTTCTAGGCAGTGGTGGCATCAGGTCCCACACTGCCCCCCCCCCGCCCCTGTACACACACCCCACAGCTTCTGCTCTGTAGCACAAAGTTTCTGCCCAGAGCGGGCCACAGCAAGGCAATACCCTGCTCCTGCCAACAGGCCCAACCTTGTGTGGATCAGACTACGGAGAAATTCATGCCACAGGGCATTGCTGTGAACAGTAGCGCAATCAGCTAGCAGTCAGTGAAGGCTAATAGGTGAGTGTGATATCAACAGGCCAGCCAGAAATTTAATAAGAAGATCAAGGCAAAAAAGAGTAAAAGAGAGCCCTTCTAGAATCACAGTCATCCATGGTGTTCAAGAAGAACATGGCCCCATCATGGCCTCTGAAGTGCTGGAGAAGGAACTTCTGGGATCCCAGTCTCTGGTGGGGCAGGGGATAAACTTGTAAACTTGCTATATGCCTCTCAGTCACACACAGAGCCAAACGTAAAGAGTGAAAAGCTTATGGGTTCAGGGACTTAGGCACAACCTCTGACATTCAGTGGCTGACCATGAGTCTGTGTTGACCAAGGAAACCTAGGAAACCAGGTGTAATAATAAAAATGATAAATAATAAATAAATAAAAAATAAATAAGTAATAAGAAATTAAAAAAAGTAAGAGCAGAGACAAAAGAGGCTGCCTAAGACGGGGTAATAGACTAATTCACCGAATCAGTCCAGCTACAGCACTAAGCATATAGACAAGCAAATAATAAACAGATAAAGAAACAACATATTTCAGAGGGGTTATCAATATCCAGAGTTGCTACAATATGTTATCACAATATCAAGTTTTTAACAAAAATTTACAAGACATTAAAAAAAGTAAACAAGGAAGTGTGACTCACACACAGTTTAGAAAAAAAAAAGCAGGCAAGAGAAACTGCCTGTCTGAGCAGGCCCAGATGTTGGACTTAGTAGACAGACCTCAAAGCAGCATAATAAACAGGCTTAAAGAACCAAAGGAGATAGTCTTTAAAGAATTAAAGGAAAGTATGATAACAATGACTCACCAAACAGAGAATGTCATGACAAAATAAAAAATATATAAAAGAAACAAATGGAAAGTCTGGAGTTTAGAAGTACAATAGAAATGAACATGTCACTGAAATCTATTAACAGTTGTTTTAAGCTGGCAGAAAAAAAGAATTGGAAAGCTTGATGCTAGATTAATAGAGATTAAGCAATCTGAAGAACAGAGAGAGAACAAATGAGGAAAAAGAAACAGAGCCTCGGAGGAAATGTGGGACACAATTTAGGTGACCTAATCGACAAATCTAAGATCAACAAACTCCAAGGAGGAAAATGCAGAAACCCACACCTAGACAGACACACAGTATAGTCAAAATATTCAAAACCAAAGATAAAGATGAAATCTTGAAAGCTGTGAGGAAAAACTACTAAATATGTACAGGGGAACTCCAGTAATATTAACAGCTAAAGTCTCATTTGAAACAATGGAGGCCAGAGGCGGTGAGATGTATTCAAAGTGATGAAAGAAAAAAACAAAAACAAAACCTGTCAACCAAGATTCCTATATCCAGCAAAACTATCTTTCACAAGTAAAATGAAGACATTCTCAGATAAACAAAAACAGAATTTGTTGCTAACAGACCTGACTTATAAGAAATACTAAGCAAAGTTCTTGATGCTGAAAGCCAGAAATACTAGACAATAATATAAATCTATGTAGGAAAACAAATAGCCCTGGTCAAGGTAATTATAAAATAAAATATAATATATTATATATATATAATGCAATATAATTGCATATTTCTTATTCTTTCTCCTCAAGTTATTCAAAAAGCAATTGCATAAAACCACATGTGTTCAATTGTGTTGTAGGACCTGTAACATACAGAAATGTAATATATTTGACAGTATTGGCACAAACAAGGCTGGTGGGTTGCAGTGCTGGATTGCAATAAGGAAATGACATCAAATGGTAACACAAATCCCAAGAAAGAAATGAAGAGAACCAGAAATGGTAAATTAGAAGATTAATATAACAAAGTCTATAAATACATGCTTATTCTTTCTTCTGTCAGCTTCTTTAAAAGACATAAGATTATACACAAGAATAATTACAAAATGTATTGTTGGGTTTGTAACAAATACAGATGTAATATGTATAATAATAATGGCACAGAAAAGGGTGGAGGAAATAAAGCTATAAAGGAGGTCAATTTACATATCTTATTGCAACTAAGGTAGTACATACCTGAAGTAGATTCTGATAAATTAAGATGTATTATAAGCCCTAAAGCAAGCACTAAGAAAATAATTTAAAACATATAGATAAAAAATTCATTAATGGAATCACAATGTTACACTAGAAAATATATCCATTTAATGCAAAAGAAGAAAAGGAGAAACAGAGGAAAATAAAAGATGTGAGCCAAATAGGGGGAAAAAAGCAAAATATCAACCATATTAGTGAATTAAACAATCCAGTTAAATGGCAAGATCATCAGAATGGATTTAAAAAGCAAGATCCAACTACAAACTCTCTACAGAAGACACATTTTAGATTCAAAGATGCAGACACATTGAATGTAGAGGGATGGTAAAAGAGTTAGTATGCTATACCAATATCAGATAAAATAGACTTTAAGACAAAACAAGTTACTAGAGATAAAGAGGGACCTTTTACAGTGAGAAAGGATCAATTTATCCAGAAGATATAGAAACTATAAACATAGGTGCACTTCACAACAGAAACTTAAAAGGCATGAAGAAACTGACAGGACTGAAGGTAGAAACAAATATTTCAATGGTAACAGTTGGGGACTTAAATACCCCAGTTTTAGTGATGGACAGGACATCAACAAAGGGGTAGAAGACTTTGGCAACACTACAACCAGCTAGACTTCATGGACATCCGTAGAACCCCCACCACCAATGGCAGAATACTTCCCCCTTCTCCAGGATAGACCATATTTTAGGCCATGAATAAGCCTCAGGAAATCTGGAGAATTGAAATCATACAACTGTGTTCTCCAAACAAAATGGAATAAAATTGGAAATCAATAAGAGAAAGAAATTCGAGAAATTCAAAATACTCCTAAATAATCAGTGGGTTAAAGAAGAATCATGAACAAAATTAGAAAATAGTTTTAGATTAACAGAAATGAAAATACAGCATACCAAAACTCATGGGATGTGTTAAATTGGTGCTCAGAGGGAAATCTTTGACTGTAAATGCCAATACTAAAAAGAAGATCTCAAATCAATAACCTAATTTTCTACCTTAAGACTAGTAAGAAGAAACCAAACTCAAAGCAAAGAGGATGAAGGAAGTAATCAAGGTTAGAGCAGAAGTAAATGAAACACAATAGGAAAACAATAAAGAAAATCAACCAAACCAATTTTGTTGACTTTTGAAAAGATCGATAAATTGACAAACCTTTGATCAAGAAAAAAGAGAAAAGATTCAAATTACTAAAATCAGGAATGAAAGAGGGAACACTACAACCACTCTTACAGAAATGAAAAGGATTATAAGGGAAGGGAACACAGTGCATAGCTCTATGCCAAGAAATTAGGTAACAGATGAAATGGACAACTTCCTAGGAAGACCCAAAACCACTGAAGCAGACTCCAGAATAAGTAGAAGATCTAAATAGACATGGAAGAAGGAAAGAGGTTGCATGAGTAATTTTAAAACTTCCCACCAAGGAAGCCCAGGTCCATAGTTGCTTCACTGTTGATTTCTACCAACCATTTCAAAGGGAATTATTACCAATCCTTCACAAAGGCTTCCAAAAAATGGAATAGAACACTTGTCAACGAATTCTATGAGGTCAACATTACCCTGATACCAAATCCAGACGAACACATCATGAGAAAAAAGAATCCAGGCCAATATCTCTTATGAATGTGGATGCAGAAATCCTTAACAATATCTCAGCAAATTGAATGCAGCAACATATAAAAAAGATTATACACCACACCAGGTAGGATTTATCCCAGATATGCAATGTTGGTTTTATATCCAAAAATCAACGAAATACACTGTATTATTAGAATAAAGAAAAAAACCATGTGGGTATCTCAGTGGATGCAGAAAAAGCATTTGACGAAATCAAACACCCTTTCATGGTTAAAAAAGCAAAAACATTCAATGAACTCCTAAGAATTGGTCAGATGGGACCATTCACAACCTGCAAAAAGGCATCTATGAAAATCCCAGAGCTAACATCACACTCAAGGTGAAAGACTGAATACTTTACTCCTAAAACAAGCAACCGGACAAGATGTCATCTCACCACTTCTAGTCAATATTGTCCTGAATGTTCTAGGCAGGACAATCAGCCAAGAGAAAGAAAAAGACATTGTGACTGGAAAGGAAGAAGTAAAACTATCTATGTTCAGATGACATGACCTTGTATATAAAAATCTTGAGGAATCTACAGAAAACGTTTTAGACCTAATAAATTATTTCAGCAAGGATGCAGGATACAAGATTGATATAAAATTCTGTATATTAATACACATAGCTAGAAAATAAGCATATAGAAAGGTGCTCCATATCACATGTCATGAGGGACATGAAAATTAAAACAATGAGATACCACTCCATACATGTTAGAATGGCAACCATCCGGAACACTGACAATATCAAATGTTAGGAAGGCTGTGAAGCAACAGGAACTCTCCTACATAAGGGTGGGAATGCAAAACGTAGAGGCAATTTGGAAGACAGTTTGAGAGTTTCTGGCAAAACTAAACATCCTTTTACCATATGATCCAGCAATCATGCTCCTTGGTATTTACTCAAAGTTGTTGAAAGCATGTCCACACAAACACCTGCACGTGGGTGTTTATAGCAGCTTTATTCACAATTTCCAAACCTTGGAAACAACGAAGATGTCCTTCACGAAGCGAACAAATAAACTGTGGTCCATCCAGACAATGGAACGTTATTTAGCAATAAAAAGCAATGAGCTATCAAGCCATGAAAAGACATGGAGGAAGTTTAAATGCATATCACTAAGTTGAAAGAAGCCAATCTGTAAAGGCTACACGTGGTATGATTCCAACTCTCTGGCATTCTGAAAAAGGCAAAACTATGGAGACAGTGAAATGATCAGTGGCTGCCAGGGGTTGGGGGTGGGGAGGACGGATGAATAATCAGTGCATGCAGAATGTTTAGGGTAGTGAAAATACTGTGTATGATACCATAATGATTGGAACATGTCACTACATGTTTGTCTAACCCCATAGAACGTACAACACCAGGAGTGAACCCTAACGTAAGCTTGGTGATAAAGTGTCCAGGTAGGTTCATCCGTCGTAAAAAAATCTGTATTGTTCTGGTGAGTGATGCTGATAATGAGGGAGGTTATGCATGTATGGCGATGCGGCTCCATGGGAAATCTCTCTTCTTTCCTCTCAGTTTTCTTGTGAACTAACACTGCTCTAAAATATGAAAACCTAGAAATATTTTGTAAAGATTTTATTTATTTGAGAGAGAGAGAGATCATGAACAGTGGGGAGGAGCAGAAGGAGAAGCAGACTCCCCGCGGAGCAGGGAGCCCAATGCGGGGCTTGATCCCAGGACCCCGGGATCATGACCTGAGCCACAGGCGACGGTTAACCAACTGAGCCACCCAGGCACCTCTAGAAGTATTTTTAAAAGATTGCAATATTTATTTATTTTTATTTTTTTATTATGTTAATCACCATATATTACATCATTAGTTTTTGATGTAGTGTTCCATGATTCATTGTTTATGCATAACACCCAGTGCTCCACGCGGAATGTGCCCTCTTTAATACCCATCACCGGGCTAACCCATCGCCCCACCCTCCTCCCCTCTAGAACCATAAGTTTGTTTTTCAGAGTCCATCATCTCTCCTGGTTCCTCTCCCCCTCCAACTTACTCCCCTTCATTCTTTCCCTCCTGCTATCTTCTTCTTTTTCTTTTTTCTTAACATATGTTGCATTATTTGTTTCAGAAGTACGGATCTGTGATTCAACAGTCTTGCACAATTCACAGGGCTCACCATAGCACATACCCTCCCCAATGTCTATCACCCAGCCACCCCATCCCTCCCACCCCCCATCACTCCAGCAACACTCAGTTTGTTTCCTGAGATTAAGAATTCCTCGTATCAGTGAGGTCTTATGATACATGTCTTTCTCTGACTTATTTCACTCAGCATAACACCCTCCAGTTCCATCCATGTCGTTGCAAATGGCAAGATCTCATTCCTTTTGATGGTTGCATAATATTCCATTGTGTATATATACCACCTCTTTTTTATCCATTAATCTGTTGATGCACATCTTGGCTCCTTCCACAGTTTGGCTATTGTGGACATTGCTGCTATAAACATCGGGGTGCACATACCCCTTCGGGTCCCTACATTTGTATCTTTGGGGTAAATACCCAGTAGTGCAATTGCTGGATTGGATGGTAGCTCTATTTTCAACTGTTTGAGGAACATCCATACTCTTTTCCAGAGGGGTTGCACCAGCTTGCATTCCCACCAACAGTGTAGGAGGGTTCCCCTTTCTCTGCATCCCCACCAACATCTGTCATTTCCTGACTTGTTAATTTTAGCCATTCTGACTGGTGTGAGGTGGTATCTCATTGAGGTTTTGATTTGGATTTCCCTGATGCCAAGCGATGTTGAACACTTTTTCATGTGTCTGTTGGCCATTTGGATGTCTTCTTTGGAAAATGTCTGTTCATGTCTTCTGCCCATTTCTTGATTGGATTATTTGTTCTTTGGGTGTTGAGTTTGATAAGTTCTTTATAGATTTTGGATACTAGCCCTTTATCTGATATGTCATTTGCAAATATTTTCCCCCATTCTGTCGGTTGTCTTTTGGTTTTGTGGACTGTTTCTTTGGCTATGCAAAAGCTTTTTATCTTGATGAAATCCCAATAGTTCATTTTTGCCCTTGCTTCCCTTGCCTTTGGCGATGTTTCTAGGAAGAAGTTGCTGTGGCTGAGGTCGAAGAGGTTGCTGCCTGTGTTCTCCTTTAGGATTTTGATGGACTCCTGTCTCACGTTTAGGTCTTTCAACCATTTGGAGTCTATTTTTGTGTGTGGTGTAAGGAAATGGTCCAGTTTCATTCTTCTGCATGTGGCTGTCCAATTTTCCCAGCACCATTTGTTGAAGAGACTGTCTTTTTTCCATTGGACATTCTTTCCTGCTTTGTCAAAGATGAGTTGACCATAGAGTTGAGGGTCCATTTCTGGGCTCTCGATTCTGTTCCATTGATTGATGTGTCTGTTTTTGTGCCAGTACCATACTGTCTTGATGATGACAGCTTTGTAATAGAGCTGGAAGTCCGGAATTGTGATGCCGCCAGCTTTGCTTTTCTTTTTCAAGATTCCTCTGGCTATTCGGGGTCTCTTCTGTTTCCATACAAATTTAGGATTATTTGTTCCATTTCTTCGAAAAAAGTGGATGGTATTTTGATGGGGATTGCATTGAATGTGTAGATTGCTCTAGGTAGCACTGACATCTTCACAATGTTGTTCTTCCGATCCATGAGCATGGAACGTTTTTCCATTTCTTTGTGTCTTCTTCAATTTCTTTCATGAGTATTTTATAGTTTTCTGAGTACAGATCCTTTGCCTCTTTGGTTAAATTTATTCCTAGGTATCTTATGGTTTTGGGTGCAATTGTAAATGGGATCGACTCCTTGATTTGTCTCCCTTCTGTCTTGTTGTTGGTGTATAGGAATGCCACTGATTTCTGTGCATTGATTTTATAACCTGCTACTTTACTGAATTCCTATATGAGTTCTAGCTGTTTTGGGGTGGACTCTTTTGGGTTTTCCACATACAGTATCATATCATCTGCAAAGGGTGAGAGTTTGACTTCCTCTTTGCCGATTTGGATGCCTTTGATTTCTTTTTGTTGTCTGATTGCTGTGGCTAGGACTTCTAATACTATGTTGAATAGCAGTGGTGATAGTGGACATCCCTGCCACGTTCCTGACCTTAGGGGAAAAGCTCTCAGCTTTTCCCCATTGAGAATGATATTTGCTGTAGGTTTTTCATAGATGGCTTTTTTGATATTGAGGTATGTACCCTCTATCCCTATACTCTGAAGAGTTTTGATCAAGGAAGGGTGCTATACTTTGTCAAATGCTTATTCTGCATCTATTGAGAGGATCATTTGATTCTTGTTCTTTCTTTTGTTAATGTATTGTATCACGTTGATTGATTTGCGGATGTTGAACCAACCTTGTAGCCCAGGGATAAATCCCACTTGGTCATGGTGAATAATCCTTTTAATGTACCGTTGGATCCTATTGGCTAGTATTTTGGTGAGAATTTTTGCATCCATGTTCATCAAGAATATTGGTCTGTAATTCTCCTTTTTGATGGAATCTTTGTCTGGTTTTGGGATCAAGGTAATGGTGGCCTCATAAAATGAGTTTGGAAGTTTTCCTTCCATTTCTATTTTTTGGAACAGTTTCAGGAGAATAGGTATTAATTCTTCTTTAAATGTCTGATAGAATTCCCTTGGGAAGCCATCTGGCCCTGGGCTTTTGTTTTTTGGGAGATTTTTGATGACTGCTTCAATTTCCTTAGTGGTTATAGGTCTGTTCAGGTTTTCTATTTCTTCCTGGTTCAATTTTGGTAGTTGATACATCTCTAGGAATGCATACATTTCTTCCAGGTTATCTAATTTGCTGGCATAGTGTTGCTCCTAATATGTTCTTATAATTGTATTTCTTTGGTGTTGGTTGTGATCTCTCCTCTTTCATTCATGATTTTGTTGATTTGGGTCATTTCTCTTTTCTTTTTGATAAGTCTGTTTTATCAATCTTGTTAATTCTTTCAAAGAACCAGCTCCTAGTTTCATTGATCTGTTCTACTGTTCTTCTGGTTTTATTTCATTGATTTCTGCTCTGATCTTTATTATTTCTCTTCTCCTGCTGGGTTTAGGCTTTATTTGCTGTTCTTTCTCCAGCTCCTTTAGGTGTAGGGTTAGGTTGTGTATTTGAGACCTTTCTTGAGAAAGGCTTGTATTGCTATATACTTTCCTCTCAGGCCTGCCTTTGCCGTATCCCAATGATTTTGAACAGTTGTGTTTTCATTTTCATTGGTTTCCATGAATTTTTTTATTTCTTCTTTAATTTCCTGGTTGACCCATTCATTCTTCAGTAGGATGCTCTTTAGCCTCCATGTATTTGAGTTCTTTCCGACTTTCCTCTTGTGATTGAGTTCTAGTTTCAAGGCATTGGGGTCTGAAAATATGCAGGGAATAATCCCAATCTTTTGGTACCGGTTGAGACCTGATTTGTGACCTAGGATGTGATCCATTCTGGAGAATGTTCCATGGGCACTAGAGAAGAATGTGTATTCCGTTGCTTTGGGATGGAATGTTCTGAATATGTCTGTGAAGTCCATTTGGTCCAGTGTGTCATTTAAAGTCTTTATTTCCTTGTTGATCTTTTGCTTAGATGATCTGTCCATTTCAGTCAGGGGCGTGTTAAAGTCCCCCACTATTATTGTATTGTTGTCAATGTGTTTCTTCGCTTTTGTTATTAATTGCCTTATAAAATTGGATGCTCCCATGTTAGGGGCATAGATATTTATAATTGTTAGATCTTCTTGTTGGATAGACCCTTTAAGTAGGATATAGTGTCCTTCTTCATCTCTTATTACAGTCTTTGTTTGAAAATCTAATTTGTCTGATATAAGGATTGCCACCCCAGCTTTCTTTTGGTGTCCATTAGCATGGTAAATGGTTTTCCACCCCCTCACTTTCAATCTGGGGGTGTCTTTGGGTCTAAAATAAGTCTCTTGCAGACAGCATATGGATGGGCCTTGTTTTTTAATCCAATCTGATAGCCTGTGTCTTTTGATTGGGGCATTTAGCCCATTTACACTCAGGGTAACTATTGAAAGGTATGAATTTAGTGCCATTATATTGCCTGTAAGGTGACTGTTACTGTATATTGTCTGTGTTCCTTTCTGATCTATGCTGCTTTTAGGCTCTCTCTTTGCTTAGAGGACCTCTTTCAATATTTCTTGGAGGGCTGGTTTCGTGTTTGCAAATCCCTTAGGTTTTGTTTGTCCTGGAAGCTTTTTATCTCTCCTTCTATTTGCAATGACAGCCTAGCTGGATATAGTATTCTTGGCTGCATATTTTTCTCGTTTAGTGCTCTGAAGATCTCATGCCAGTCCTTTCTGGCCTGCCAGGTCTCTGTGGATAGGTCTGTTGCCAATCTAATATTTCTACCATTGTAGGTTACATATCTCTTCTCCCGAGCTGCTTTCAGGATTTTCTCTTTGTCTCTGAGACTCGTAAGTTTTACTACTAGATGTCGGGGTGTTGACCTATTTTTATTGATTTTGAGAGGGTTCTCTGTGCCTCCTGGATTTTGATGCCTGTTTCCTTCCCCACATTAGGGAAGTTCTCTGCTATAATTTGCTCCAATATAGCTTCTGCCCCTCTCTCTCTTTCTTCTTCTTCTGGGATCCCAATTATTCTATTGTTTCATCTTATCGTATCACTTATCTCTCGAATTCTGCCCTCGTGATCCAGTAGTTGTTTCTCTCTCTTTTTCTCAGCCTCTTTATTTTCCATCATTTGGTCTTCTATATCGCTGATTCTCTCTTCTGCCTCATTTATGCTAGCAGTTAGTGCCCCCATTTTTTATTGCACCTCATTAATAGCCTTTTTGATTTTGACGTGGTTAGATTTTAGTTCTTTTATTTCTCCAGAAAGGATTTCTCTAATAACTTCCATGCTTTTTTCAAGCCCAGCTAGTATCTTTAAAGTCATGATTCTGAACTCTAGGTCTGACATCATACTAATGTCCGTATTGAGTAGGTCCCTAGCAGATGGTACTACCTCTTGTTCTTTTTGCTGAGGTGATTTTTTTCATCTTGTCATTTTGTCCAGAGGAGAAGAGATGAATGAGAGAACAAAATGCTAACCGGTTAACAATGTCCCCAGAAAATATACTGTATACAAATCAGAAAAGACCTGAAACCAGGGGAAAAGAAAGGGAAAGAAAGAAAAAAGAAAAAGAAAAAAAAAAGAAAAAGAGAAAAACAAAAACAGAACAAAACAAAAAAAAACAGAATATGATCAAATATGATCATGCTAGTGCATAGATCAGTGCCACACACTAGATTTTGGGCGTATTTTGGTCTGTTAGAAAAAAGTGCCTCCTAAAATTTTAAAGGAAGAAAGACTTATATATGTACAAAATAAGGGTTGATACAATGAAGGGATGGAAGATGACTGTAAAGATGAAAATTATAAAAGATTTTATAAAAGGAATTGATAAGATAAGAAGTTGTTTGAAAAAAGAAAGAAGAAGATTTAAAAAAAAAGAAAAAAAGGGAGAGACTGTGATCAGGCAGGAGACTAGAACAAAGCCATACACTAGTGATTTAGGGTATATTTTGATCTGTTAGAAGAAACTGTATCTTAAAATTTTAAAGAGAGAACTTATATATATATATATGCCAAAAATAAGGGTAACTACTATGAAGGGATAAAATATGACTCTAAAAATGAAAAATAAAAAATGTTTTTTTTTAAAAAGGGATTGATAAGATGTTGGTTGAAAAAAGGGAAAAAGAAAAATTAAAAAACAGTTAAAAAATAACTTTGAAAAATTAATGAATCACGGTAAAAAAAAAAAAAAGCCATGAATTCTGTGTGCAGTATTCCCCTAGCGCTGGAGTGCTCTCATTCTCCTTGATTGGTAAACTTGGTCTTGGCTTGCTGGCTGTTCGTGCTGATCTTCTGGGGGAGGGGCCTTTTGCCGTGGTTCCCAAATGTCTTTGCCGGAGGTGGAATTGCTCCGCCCTTGTCGGTCCGGGCTAAGCAAGCTGCTCAGGTTTGCTCTCAGGAGCTTTTGTTCCCTGCAAGCTCTCGGTACAGCTTTGGAGGACCAGGGCGAAAATGGTGGCCTCCCAATCTCCACCCAGAGGAGCTGAGAATTCGGGGCCCCGCTCCTCAGTGCGCCCCCCCGAGAACAGCAGTCACTCCCGTGTCCCCGGTCTCCGGCCGCACTCCGTGCTCACCCGGCCTGTGACCGAGCGTTTCTATGTCTGGCACCCGACCCCGTGTGGAGTCTCCAAACCCAGCAGATCCCTGTGGTGCATTCCCGCGCCGCTCCTCCCGGGGAAGGAAGGGGAGTCTCCCCCGATCTGCCGCTTGTTGGGTCCCTGCTGGAGGAGCAGTGGCCCGACTGGGCCGCGGATCACAGTTTATGGCCACCCTGAGCTGAGAGCCCGCGCCTCGGCTCCGTCTCTGCAGCCGGCTTCCCCGCTCCGATACCCGGGAGCTCTGCCGCACTCAGGCACCCCCGGTCTTTCTGTGACCCCAAGGGCCCTGAGACCACACTGTCCCGCGAGGGTTCCACCCCCCGCTTAGCCACTGCAGCGACGTCCCTCCGCAGAGCCGACTTCTAAAAGGTCCGATTTTGTGCTCCGCGGCTCTAGCACTTGCCAGAAGCGGCCGACGGAGGCCCCTCCCCCGCCGTCTATCCTCCCGAATATCGCCTCGGATTCACTTCTCCGCACGTCCTACCTTCCAGAAAGTGGTCACTTTTCTGTTCAGAGAGTTGTTGCTACTCTCTTCTGCGATCTCCTGTTGAGTTCGTAGGTGTTCAGAATGGTTTGATCCCTATCCAGCTGAATTCCTGAGACCAGACAAAATCCAGGTCTCCTACTCCTCTGCCATCTTGCTCCCTTCCCTCAAGATTGCAATATTTAAAAAAAAAAAAGAGGATAGCCAAGCTAAGTGGTCAATAAATGTATGAAAGGCTGTTCAGTGGCATTAGTCGCTATGTAGATGCAAATTAAAACCACATTACAATTGTACTGAATAGCTATCTGAGGGGCTAAAATGAAAAAGACACAAAATAGCCAGTGTTGGCAGAGGGGGAGCAGCTGTTCCCCCACCCCCACCCCGTGCTGAGGAAGCGTCTGGCACAACCACAGCCGCGGCCGCCTGCGGTTTCACAGCCCACAAAATGGTGTGCATGTGCTCACCAAAAGACCTGTGCAAAATGTTCACAAAAGCACTCTTCGTATTTCTTTGATTTTGTTTCCAGCCCCAATCTTGAAACTGCCCAAATGCCCATCTGCAATGGAACGGATGGTGGAAATCAACGAAGACCAACCAAGTGAGAATAGCAAAGGCCATTCAAAGCCTGCTCAGCAAGGGAGTGGATTGCCATCCCTTGTGTTTGGCAGAGACTCAAAGGCAGGCAGAAGAGTGGGAAATTTCTCTATGGAAGGAGGGGGGGCTCCCGGTCTGCCCTGATGGAAGCTGCCAGCAGGGGGAACCCAGAGGAGGCTAGCCAGAAGCAGGGCGTCCTATGGATTGGTTGGGGGTGCATAGTTGGCTTTCTCTGCTTGATCATAAGCTGGAAGGAAAGACAAAAATTAGAGAAACTATCAGTTATTAATCAAGTCTTGGCCATTTAGGGCCAATAGTTCCAGAAGTTACTGAATAGCTTCCTGGATTATCACTGGAGAAAGCAATCCAGCTTCCTGCGAGTCTGACTTTGGGCAGACGGCTGGCTGGGCTGTTTCTTTCTGACAAGGGGATTGGTTTCCTGGGCAGGGTGCTGTGAATGTGGGTCAGGTTTTGCTTTTATACATGGTTTATATATGGTCTGGCCATTGTCCATTTGTGTATTCAGACTCCCAGACATATGAATAATAAAGCTGTGAGTGAGGTACATACACAATGTGGAGGAAGCTCATGGATGTGATCAACTCTGTCCTCATCACATGGTTCCATCACATGAATACAAAACAGGCAGTATTAACCTGCGGTGTTGGGGGTGGGTGGGTAAGTGGAGCCCCTGGGGCGGTGGCTGAAGGGGACGCGAGAGGTCATGTCCTGTTTCTAGGTTACATAGCTGGGTCAGTCTGTGAACATGCATCGGGCTATACACCTGCAACATTTATGTACTTTGCCATGTATGTGCTCGATTTCACCAAAACATTAGAGAAGGTGTCGGCAGGGGGGGCGAAAATCCATGAAGCTTCGTTTGCCAGATATTAAAAAGGAAATATATGGGTTACTTTTTTAATTAAGTATTTTGCTAAAGATGGTTTATTTATTTTTTAATTTAAATTTAATTAGCCAACATATAGTTCATCATTAATTTTTGATGTAGTGTTCAATGAGTCATTAGTTGCATGACACCCGGTGCTCATCATATCACATGCCCTCCCAAATGCCCATCACCCGGTTACCCCATTGTTTAAACTGTTCAAATGACCTACAAGAGTTTTCTTCCTTTGATATCCAACAACATTGAGAGTAGTGACTCTAACTTCCACGGTTTGGGTAATGGCAGGCACGCTTTGGTAAGAAGATGAAATATAATTTTTGAACTTCGTAGAATATTTGTCCCTCAGGGAACTCAACATGTTTCCTATTTATCCTCAAAATTACCCAGTTACGTTCACAAAGAAGTAGGATGGCGGGGCGTCGAGGCCTGGTTTTACGAAGCACAAGGCTAATTGTGCATATCTCATGTATACAAACAGCCTAAAAGGAAGGGATTTTTACAGAAACGATTCAGAAATCTGTTGAAATGCATTCATTTACTTTTCATTTCTTGATTTTATTTCTAAACGTTTAACCTGCTTAATCCTTAAACTCAGACCTTCCTGCTGCCCCCAGAGACTGAGACCTCTCCAGGCAGGGTCTCCCCTTCCAAGGTGTGGGGGGGGCTCTTCTATTCCCACTGCACCTGCAGAAGAGCTTCTACCCAGCCTGTGTGGTCCCGGAGATGCACTCGGCTTCCCTTCAGCGCCCTCTAAATACTGAGGTTTGGGAAGGGTGAGGGGCATATGTGTGCACTTGGCTCTCAGAGGTCAGAGACTCAAGGAGTCCCTTAGCCTGGGGCGGGTGCATGAGCTGATTCTGGAGCCTTCCTAGGCCCAGGGGCCCTGTGTTCTGAGCTCTCTCTCAGCATGTGGACATCCCCTCGACTCCTGACCGCTGACCCCCACAGCAGGAGGCTGGCTTTGAGCCCAGCAAGCGCAGGCCTCCCGTCTGAATGGTCCAGGCGGTGGATGCGTGTGGTGAGCCGCTGTTTCAACCGCACACGTGGGGGCCTTACCAGTTTCCGGTACACCAGAGGTTGAGTCATAATGTGCAAAGATATGCTCCGGCAAATACCCCAGACCCAAAGAGGCAAGGAAGAGGAAGGGTCCGGATGGGGGGGGGGGGGGGGAACCGTCTTTCTTGGAAAGATGACCTTGTGCCCAGAAGGCACATCTTATAATTACAGGCAAAAAAGAGAGCAAAGGCAAGAGTGAGCTTTGGCAGGAGTGGTGGCCTCTGCCTTCAGCGTCTGGGGAGGGCACTGGGCGCGGGGTGGCCCCGGGCGCACGTGGGCTCGCCGGGCCTTAGATTCCACGCACCAGACAGTTAAAAAGTTGAACATAAGGTAGCATTTCCTTTATCATATCCCATAAAAATAGCAATTTGATGCAGCCCTGTAGCCCAGTAAGGAAGGGGGTGCGCCTCGTGATAAGGCAGCGATGACAGATAGGCCTGCACCGAGGTTTCGCGGTGTCGTGCTGGGGAGCGTAATAAATTGCGAGGAGCCGAGGAGAGGACAGTGCGCGCGCCTCCTCCCCCAGCAGCCAAATAACTCAGGCCGGCTCCATAATTATGCTGTGTGAAAATATGGGATTAATTAGACGGTGCACGGACACGCTGTCCTGTCATTAAAGGCTGCGCCGCGCCCCGCGCTGCCAGTGAGCAGGCCTGCCCGCCTCGGGAGGGCCGCCTTCCCTGCTCGCGCTGCGCGCTGATGAGCATCCTCCCCGCGCCCGGGGCAGGGCCTGCTGTCAGAGTTCCTTCATTATTTTTACCTGCTTTAAAGAAAGGCAACACCCAAGTAGGACCACTTGTCAATAAAACCCGTCAGTTTGAGGCCCGGCAAGGGGGCAGGGAGGCTGGGGGGAGGGGAAGGGGGCAGCAGAGCGCACCCCACGCCACCCCTCCCCACCCAGGAGCATCTTCTGCTGCAGTTTCCATTTAACCATTTCCAGTCCTTCAATGGACAGGAAATCCACCCCCTGTGGCCAGGGAGGGCCTCGAAGCTAGAGGGACCCAGCTGATGATGAATGGTAAGGAGGAAGCGCCCCTGCGGAGAGAACCTTCCAGAGTTCCAAGCACAAGGGCCTTGAGTAACCAGGTCAGAGCCCCTGAATGAGGTCCTGGTTTTCCTGCCCACAGCTGTCATGGTCTCAAACACTCAAGGCGTTTGTTGGCCTGTTTGGGGTGGGGGTCTCGGTGGCCCGGCCAGGATGGACGTGGATACACAGGAAGGGCTCCCCTGAGGTCAGGCCCTTAGCTTCCTTGTGAAAATCGGATGGGAGTCAAAGGCAGTGAAGACCCACCACTGCTCAGAAGACCCAAGACATGCTGTCCCTCACTACAGACTGACCGGGGGCCACTCTTCCCCGGGGCCCAGGTCAGCACTCACTCTGCTGTAGGAAGAAGCTGGGGAAAGAACCTTCTGGAAAGTGCCAGTTGGATGAGTAATGTCTCAGGAGCTGAGAGGCAGGCTACCAGAGCCAGGAAGCCCACCGGAATCTCTGCTTCCTTCCACACCCCCACCACACACACACCAGTACACACATGCACACCAGAAGGCTTGACGGGTTGAAGTCTTTTGATGAGCCTCCCCAACAATTTTACTTTGGTTCTGACAATTTTGGGTGAATTTAGAACTTGGAGTCGCTGCCAGGATTCCTAATACTCCAAGAAGATAGTGGATTTTATATTTGGGGGTATTCCAGACCCTGTGTGGGATTTTTGTTGTTGTTTTCACTTAATCCTAGAGACACCCCCTTCCCCCCAACCTCCATGGCCAGGCTATGAACATATAAATCTTAACCTTTAAAACAGCAGATCTAGGGGATTACTTTCATCTGCATTTCTATTCCATGAAGAGCAATTAAGAACAGAGAAGTCCTTGAAAACTGGGATTCAGATTGGGGGAGGGGTGCAGTGCAGAGCCAGGCCTGGGATGGGGGTGGGGGGGGCTAGAGAGAGAAGAAAATGTGCCCATTAGAAAATAAAGTAATTTAAGCTGAATTACACTTAAAATGACCTTTGCAATAGGTAATGGGCAATCCAAGACAGGAAGCAGGAGCTGAAATTCAACAGACTGAAGTCCGCACTGTGGCTTGAAAAATGGGAAATCCAAGAGAGAAAGAGGGAGCGTGGAAGGAGGAAGATGTGAAGTGAAGGCTGACACAGAGGAGTCATTTTCTGGAAGGTTAGGGTCATTAGCAAAGGGAAAATGATTAGCAGGAAAGTTCTCAAAATCACAGAGACTTTCTGAAGAGGCCGCAGCAGCAGTGTCGAGCCTGAGAGTAATAAAAGTGATTTAGGGTGTGCACGCTGTCTGAGGTGTTTGTGATGACGTTGTAGCCAGAGAGAGTGTGATCGCTCGCCTCACAGGAGAGAAGCGCACGGTTTTTGTAAACTACATGTTGTTCTGCTTTATTTGCGTTGATCTACTCTGGATAAAACCCTCAAGGAAGTGTGACTCTTTAGCAAAAATTGCTCCTTTAAAAGAGAATTTATTTCCACCTGCTCTTGGTTCATTTTAAAAACAAACATCATGATTTTCTCCAGCCCCAGGTTCACTTTTGGCCATGCCCACACCTTTCGCCAGAGTTTAATTTCTTACTTTGTGGGGCATAGGTAATTTTCTAACAGATTCGGGTAAATTTAGAGAAAAGTGAAAAAATATAACTTTGGATTCAAATTAATAAATGAAAAAGTGCACAATTTCTTCTGTGTGATTTATGCAAATGAATCATTTATCACACGACAGAAACCATAAGAGCGAGGACGGTGTGACGCTGAGGCAGGATGAGAACGATGGAGAGCTTCCTCACTTGGCTCCTGAGTCAGAAAGAGAACACCTTCCTGAGTCATTTCCCCTAGATTTCTAGTTAGACAAAACAGGCTGGATTTTAGGGATATTAGTTCTCCATGTTGGTGCATTTCAGAATTTCAGACTGACACGGGGACTCGGGACGATCTGGAAGAGTGTCTCCAGCCCACTCTTGATATGGCAACGTTCACTCACGCGGCCTGGACACCTGGCTCAAACTCATACGCTCCTAACTCCTGTGGTTTGTACCACACGATAAATGGGGAGCAAACGGCCTCTCCTGAGGAGCTCAAGGTCCAGGTGGACACACAGCTGACCAGCCATGAGAGGCAAGTTGCTTCCTGACACTCACAGATGAGGGGACTACTTTACAGTCCACTGTCAGGAAAGGCCTTGCAGAGAAGGCCTTGGAGAAAGGCCATGCAAAAAGAAGCCATGGAGATGACACTGAATGACAGGGAAGACTTGGCTCTGCTGCGGGAAACTTCCAGCGTCACAAGTACAAAGGTCTTGAGTAAACAGGGGGTAGGAAGGCTTAGTGAGCTTGACATGTTTGGGAATCAGACAAAATGCCTAGAGCCAGTAGGTGGGCATGGACTTTGGGACTTCTAAGTAGGGAATAGTGGTTTAGAATATTTACAAATTCATTGACAGTCCCTTCAAATGGTGGAGCCAAATTCCCCTCTCTTGAGTGGACTTGGTGAGTCACTCCCAACAATGGAGAAAGGTGTAAGTGATGGTGTGTGACTTCGGAGGCCAGGTCGTAAAAGACACTGCAGCTTCAGCCTCTGTCTTGGATCACCTTCCCTGGGAAGGATGCTGCCATGTTACTGAAGACACTGTAGCCTATGGCAGGCCCACGTGCTGAAGCCAGTTGAGGGCGCCATCTTAGAAGTGTTTCTTCCACCTCAGTCAAGCCTTCTGGTGACGACAGCCCTGTTGACACCTTGACCTAAGCTCTCAGAGACTGTGAGCCAGAACGACCAGCTTAAGCTGCTCCAGAATTCCTGGCCCACAGCAACTGTGAGAGGATAAATATGTGTTGTTTTAAGCCACTAAACTTTGGGGTAATTTGTGCAGTAATAAGTAATTAATGCAGATGAGAGGTGACAACTGATTTATTTTTGTAAAAGGTCATCCTGGATTGGAGGAAAGAAATAATAGAAGCAAGAGAGGCTGCTGTAGCAGTCTGGGCAAGAGACGGTGGTAGTAGTTGTGGGCACCTAGAGAGTGTGCTGTCTGGATGTGAAGTGCAAGTCAGCCGAGTGAGAGGAGGGGAGCGAGTTCAGGACAGCTCCTGGTTTTTGGCTTGAGCAGCTAAGAGACCATGGAGCCATTCACTAAGATGGGGAAAGTTCTGGAAAGAGCACATGTGTGTGGATCAACAGTTCTATTTAGAAGGGAACAGGATGATGATGATGGTAGCAAAATATTTTTAAAAAGTTTTTTTTTGATTTTTAAAAATTTATTCATTAGAGAGAGAGGGGGCAGGGGAGGGGCAGAGGGAGAAGAGAATCTTAAGCAGATTCCCCACTGAATGGGGAGCCTGATGTGGGGCTTAATCCCACGACCCTGAGATCATGACCTGAGCTGAAACCAAGAGTCAGATGCTTAACCAACTACGCCATCCTGGCACCCTGGCTGTAAATACTTATTGAGCATTTATTCCTTGCCAGGCACTCTTAAAAGTGCTTTACTATATTAACCCTAAAAGCATTGTAAGGGTGAATCTATTAGAGATGTTAGAAGACACTCATCAATAAACAAAATTCTACTGAAGCTAACAGAGGATTTCCAAAGACTTCAGTATTACCCAAAGCATCAATTTCCAAACAAACAAACAAAAATCTCCCCCATTGTGACATATATTTAGTGCAGATTCCTGAGTCCTTCTGGGGTGAGTCCCAGAAATCTGTATTTTAACAAATCCCCCCAGTACTTCTGATATGAAAAGTCCAGTGTTCACAAATACACACTGGGACTCGCTGGTGGGGCTCGAAATCAATCAAGGGAGTTACAACAAGCAATTTTACAAAGATGAAATGGAATAGAATAGAAAATATCAGGGTGTATCAGAGCAGTAAGGATAAGACCTGCTTTGTGAAACCTTTCTTCCAGTTATATCTAAATTTTATGTATGTATGCGAGTATCATGTATGGGGTCGTCAAAAGAAATACATTTTTCCCTGTGGATCACCGTCAGAACAGTTGCAATATCACTGGCCTATGGGACCGTCTTTATGAAATGCTGCTCAAGGGCTGTTGGGCATATTGGATTCCACATGGAGAGGTGCACCCCTCACCTGGCTGGTGGGACTGCCAGAGCCCTGGGGGGCTCTCTGTGGGGGGGGAGTGAACCCCCTCTGCTCCAGAGTTCTCAGACTTCCCGAGAGCCTCCTTGTGCCTGCACTGGGCTTCCCCTCCTGCCCTGACCTGCTCCTTTGCCTCACAGCTGGAAACTGTCCCACTGGCTCCCCCCGCCCCTCCCCTGCCCTGGCCCAGCCCTCCCTGCCAGGACCCGCCGGAAGCACCTGCTACCTGGTGCACATGTGCTCCATTCAGGAAGCGCTCACTGGGTCTATCCTGAATGTGGCACGCTCTGACACTCCCAGCTGGCTTGCCCAGGCCACTGCCCCTCTGTCATCCATCCAGCATCATCTCCGAGTCCGCGTCAATCCTTGTGCTCATGGTGTTTGCTCTGACTCTCATACCTCCCTTCCTCCACCGTGAACCAGTCTGCCCTCGAACACTTAACACGTAGCAGTCTCCCTGCAAGCACTATTGGTCTCAAAACTCAAGGGACGCACACGGTCTCTGCCCTCGGGGCACCTCCAGGCTGCCATGGAAGGCAGTTGCATGCGTGAGCAATCATAATCCATGGAGAGAGGGTGGACTCCCCTGAGTGGACAGCACTGGACGGAAAGGGTCGGAGGGTGTTGTGGGTCAGCCAGAACTTTCCAGCCACAGGGAACAGAGGGCACAGGCAGGGAGGTGGACAGGCTCGGTGCTGCTCCTCCCAGGGTTTGATGAGCGGACAAAGGGAGATGAGACTGGTTGGGTAGACAGAGTCCCAGGACTACAGGGAGGTGTAAACTGTGTTAAGAAGTTTACGTTTTGTCTTGCAGGTAATGGGGATCCAGGGTAGGGTGTGAGCAGGGGAGAACATCCACATTAGAAAGATTGTGCTGGCAACAGGGAGGCTCCTAGGGTGGAGGAGAGTGATATGAGAAGCTGAGACTAGTTGAGAGATGATTCTAACGATCCAGACCAAAGATGGTGACAGCTTCCACCGAACACTCTCCTTCTCTCTCCGGCTACGTTGAATCTGTTCACAGAACCTCTGGGTTGGATGGGTTGACCCACAGCAGTCATGGAGCTCAGGTGGCCACTCAGGGCAAGGGTCCGATCCCTTGTGCTGGACCTTCTCCCCCAGCCCCTCAAGATAACTGATGTGGGGTGGCAGGTCTAACAGAGGGCCCGTGAGGTATGCCGTTGGGCTCTTGTTCCTCTCCGGCACCTCACTGACTCAGAGGGCATCTCTCCCTCTTCTGTGCGTACTTTTGTTCCAACATCTCAAGACAGCTTCTTCCCAGTCTTCTTTCCTCCTAATGGTTACGGGCAAGTTCCTTCAACTGTTTCTCTTATGACATGGTTCCTGGCCCACAAGCCCGGGGGCTGCCTCTCCCACTCTGGTGGTGCCCCACCGTAAAATCCTGTTCCAGGGAGGGAAGTGGATTCTTGAGGTATGGGTGATGCTAGTGGAGCTAATGGGTAAGCTTCTAGCAACCTCCCAAGGGGGGCAAGGGGAGGGTCATAGTGAGCACATGATCTTTCTTCACATGTGAACCACCAGCAAGCCAGATATTCCCCATTCCCCTTCAAGGAGCAAATATGATCAGACCTGCAAGGAGCCTTCATGATCAGGTAGCACGACCAAGGCCTTCGTTGAGAGACAGGAAATGCAAGCCTAGAGGTCTTAAATGATTTCCACCAGGTGACCGAACTTGAGTGTTCGTGTGTCGTTGATGGAAAGTAAATGTTGGCATTTACATGGATCCCTGTTCAACTTAATCTTATTTTGGGGGGCTCAGGATAGGGCCATGTTTCAACTTTTGAAGTTGTCTTGGTTCCTAGCCCAGAGGTAGTTTCATGGTAAAAGCTAGCCGATGAAGGGCAGTTGGCTGACGAGATGTTTCTCAAAGCTGGTCACAGATACAACTCATCAGATAATACTATTTCAACATTCAGAATTCAGGTCACATTCCACACACACACACACACACACACACACACACACACACACACACACACACACAATCAGACCCTCGTGGGCAGATCTGGACACCCTAACCTTGGGATTCTCTGATCTCAATTCAAGCATCCTTTGCTACCATCCTAGCGAGGGCATGCTACTGGCTTCCAGCACTTGTAGACTTGAGAACTAGGTTAGTGCTGTGTCCTGAGGCCTTTTCTAACCCCCTGCTCCAAGTTCCAGGAGACCCAGCCAGTTCTGCTCTTAGCACAGCATATCATGGTGGTGGTGAGATTCACGTTCTCTCCCACTCATCTTAGCATTGGGGCCCAGGTTTTTGGGGTGGAAATGTAGAAGACTAACTCCCGTCATTTACTGCTGTTATTGTAGGGAAGAAATCAAGAGCTAAGGTCCACAACAGAAGTCTATACTCTGGGGAGTTAAGAGGTCAAAAAATACTGCCTTTTATTTCCCCTTCCAAGTTGAGAACAAAGATGCCAAAGATGTGACAGCTTTATTGCTAATAAACTGATTGGAGGACTTGGCTTTAGATCTAAGGCGAGTAAGGATTACTAACTTGCCCTACTGCCAGCCTCCTTCCCCCAGCAACACAGGGTAGGCCTTGGGGAGCCCACCCAAGTTTGGAAAGTTTGGCTCAGCAGAACAGACAGTTCCTTGGGATAGAAGAGGTAAGAAAAGAAAGCCAATGGCCCGTTCCTGCAGACTTTCCATAGACTCGCTCTACAACACGGGGGCAGATGTGAGTCAGCAGTTAGAAGAGAGACGATGGGCTTCATTCCAGGAGGTATCCCTTCCTCTGAAGCACGATGCCAGGAAAAAAGAGGGTCGCCCACCCCTATCTGGACCATAAGCATCCCTTTCTTCCTGCCATCCATGAGCCCATCATCTCTAACTCTGTCAGGTGTGCCTGTTGCTGAAAGCCAGTGTGAGCACGTTGCTTTTAGAGAAGGAGATTATGACCTCTAAGACCACTCGCCTCATAGAACATATTTCCTGGGTGATGTGGAACCAGAAGCCAAATCAGAGTCTTGGGGAGCCCCCAGGGGCAACAAGGCAGCCACCGGCTATTGAACGAAATTCAGAGATGGCCCACACATGAAGTCAATTGACATCCATCCCTGGCTTTCTTTGAGTTGGAAGACCCATCCACCCCCAAATGACAAAAACATAACAACAAATTTAGAAGCCAAAAACATTTAGAAAACTTAAGACTGAAGCCTAACACCATTTTGCTCTGAGCGCAGCTGACTACTGTCATTCCATGCCATTCTCCTCTCCTGGTGATGAATCATTCCAGCATATATATTTTTTCCTTCTTCTCCCTTTTTTACACACCCTCAAACTGAGCTATGCAAATAGACTCAAGATGGCAGAGTATGTCAGTGAAACCACTTGAGACATAGAAGAGTCTACTGGTGGCTTCTGGCGGTTTCTGACTATTTAAATATATATTATAAAAGTTATTTGGTATGCAATAGTATGTAATTTAGTCTCTTGCTCAGATAACTAAACATGGCCAAGATGATTATTATACGGCTAATTGGTGGGAATTACCATCAGTCCATTTGAAGCAACTGACTCCATCACTTTCCAAAAGCTGGGGGGGGGGGCGGGTAGCATTTCCAACGTGTGCATCAGAGACTGGGGAAATGAAATGCTTTCATTCCATGGACTGTGGACCAAAAAAACCTCTTTGTTTGGACATCCAGCTCCGTGGCCAGTGATTTGGCAATTTCCCGACGCTGTCAGGCATCTCTGGGCTCATTCTGCAGGGCAGAGGGGCAGACGGGCGTGGCATAGAGCCAACCTGCCAGCCAAGCATGTCAAGTCAATTGGGAATCAATTCAACTTGCTTGGCTTCTTGGATGGAGGAAAGTATTACTTTTTTTTTTTTTTAACACAGAATTATTCACTTCCTAAATCATTAAGCATATCTACTTTTTTTTTTTTAATGTTCAGATAACGACAGCAATTCAAACTCTAAGGGTAGAAGCAGCCCTAGAGGAGGAAGTCTCTGATAGAAGCTGCCAGTTCCTCAAGGCTGGCCTTCATTCATGTCACGAGGCTGCTGTCGGCTTCAGCTCTATCCCTAGGGTTCCTGCACCAAAAGTCTGGGCTGTTGCCCCAGGATTCTGCAGCAAGGGGTCAGAGGCTTCTGCAGAGCAAAATTAGATTTCAGCTGCTTTTCTCCAAGCTTTCCTCCCACAGTGACAGTGACTGCCTGTGCCCCAGGGCCCTGGGTGCAGCTCTCTCTCCATCCAAACACCCAGTTCAAAACACCCAGAGCAATGCATGGTTGCTATCTCCTCATTCCCTTTCCTCCTACACTTCCCCAGGGTGGACCGTGAGGACGGAGCCAGGAGGCTGCACTAGTTTGCCATCTAGGCAAGAAACGGATGTTGCAATTTGTTGGCACTCAAATTAGGTGTCATTTTTGAGAGCTGTCTATTAACCTCCTGTTAGGACAGAGGATTTAGTACACTCAGCTTAACCACCCCATTCTCCCCATTCTTCCAGCTTAATTATAATACAATTTTTATTAAACTCATTTCAGTATGAATACGATGACTGTGTAAACATTGTTCACTGTGGAACCAAGTGACTTGATTTTCTTTCTTATACATTTGTGTAGCTTCTTCTGGCATTAATATTACCTCACTGTTTTTATCACCTTAGATGTTTTTTTATATGCTATCACTTATCCAAACTTTGAAACTATCCAAACTTTTAAAACATGTTTTTCATACAAATGAATGTATCAAGCCATCTATCAGTTCCATTCCTTTTTGCTTAGAGCCCTCCCTTTATCTGCTAAAATGAGCACTACCCTGGAAATACCCCTTGTTGCCCCTATCTTGATCTTTTTTTCCCCAAGTCTCAAAACTACTCTATCTTCTTCAAGAGAATATCTTTCCGTTGCTTCATGAAAAAAGGTACAGCGGAGGCAAAAGTTTAGAGAGACTGCACATCTGACAATGTCTTTATTTTCACCTGCATGTTTGATTGATAGTTTAGCTGGATATAGAATTCTTCTTTGATTATACAATTTCCCTTTGGATTCTGAAGACTTTTTTGACTTCTCATATCCAGAATTGTTTTCAGAAGTCTGATGTTATTCTGATTTCCTTTGTGTGATCTCCTTAATTTTTCATTGTGAAAGATCTTAGTTTTGCATATTCTGGGGTTCTGAAATTTCATGTTGATAAGCCCAGTATGTGTCTCTGTCATTCATTATGCTGGGCACTTAATGGGTTCTTTCAAGCTGGAACCCCTTATCTCTCAGTCTGGTAAATCTTCTTGAATTAATTCTTTGATCACTTCCTTCTTTCTGTTTTCCCTATTTTGCCTTTCTAGACCTTCTCTTGGTTGGTTCTGGATCTCCTGCACTGATATTTTAACTTTCTGATTTGTTGTATCACCTAATTGAATTTCTTTGCCTTTTGGTCCTACTTTCTGAGGGCTTTCTTCACTTTGTCTTCCAAAGATGGAATTTTTAAAAACACGAATTTTTAAAAAATGACACCTATTTTATTTTTAATTTCCTA
This sequence comes from Zalophus californianus, assembly GCF_009762305.2. Classification (NCBI taxonomy): domain Eukaryota; kingdom Metazoa; phylum Chordata; class Mammalia; order Carnivora; family Otariidae; genus Zalophus; species Zalophus californianus. Next base: position 90,266,411 of record NC_045608.1, on the reverse strand, counting down.
AATTTCTTTTCTTGTTGTCTTATTGTTACTTTTTAAAAATATAGAAATGTGTTATTATTTCATGGAAGCATATATTCTCTTATTCAAGGGCAGTTTTTGAATTTTTCTTTTTAAGTATGTTTCTACTGGATTTCTTTCTTTTTTCCCTTCATATTTATTCTTGATCTTTTTTATTCATGGTGGTCCCTGGCCTTATGCCCATATTTGAATGAGGCCCTAAGGTGGATTGGAAGTTCTGTGTGGGGTCTTTTGGCAGTTGGCCTTCACTCCAAAGTGACCTGGTGGCAGTCAGCCCTTTCAGTGGGAAATCCTTGAATATCTGTCTATGGAGGTCTCCTCTCTAGGGTGGTTCAGTTTCTCCAGTAAAGAATCCTCTGGTATTCAACCAGCAGGTCACATATTTGGTTTCCCTTGTACTGGAGCCCAGTAGGAGAGAGACTGGAAGTGGGTCTCATTTGGTACATAGAATTTCTCCTAATCCCATTTGACAAATGGCCTCTCCCACTCTTTGCTGGGTCCCCAGCTCGGAGCCTTTCTGGTTGGAAAAAGAGAAAAAGCTTCCAGTTGTCTCCAGAAGAGAAAAAGCTTCCAGTTGTCTCCCGGATTAGGAAGTGGGGGAGGGTTCCTGTCTGGCTGCGGAGGTCAGGTGCAGGGAGGGACCTGTTTCGGCCCCAGCCCCAGCCTTGCCATCTGCACTGTCTGGGGCACAGCTGTCTCCACTTCTCAGGGCTCTGGGACGCGAGTCAGCGTGCTGTGGCTGGGACCTCCCCTACTGGCACTGAGGGTCTGCTCTCTCTGGTTTGCCCCGCGAGTTCCACTCCCCGACACCTTTCACCTTCCCTGCAACTTATTTTCATACGAGCTCTTGCTGCTTCTCTTACTCTGTTTGTCTTTGTGGGATTATGCCATTTGGTTCCTTGGCTCTCTTTTTTGTGGGTTGGGGGTAGGACTGCATACAGGTCTGTGTTCTGTCCTCACGTGCCGCTGAGAAGGTGTTGGTGGGTGCTGAATGAGTGTCAGGGGGACGTGCCTGGGGTCAGGGGAGCAAGCACACAGGAAGCCAAGAAGCCCAGGCTGTCTTGTCCCCTCACAGACCCTCACACTCGTGCTGTCTGAGCAGGTGAAGCCAAGTGCGGGCCGCTAAGCCCAGTTCTCTCCTGACCGCGAGTGTCCAGCAAAACTGCCTCAGCTCCAGTCCCAACACCGCTTGAGAGTCAGGGAGTGGCGAGAGCACAGGGGAGGTGCTGGACATTGGGGTGCTTTGGTGGGGTGGGTCAGAGTGGGGTGCAGGTGAGCCGCTGCGTGTGGAAAGAGAATGCTAGAACTTCTATTTCTATGTGTTCTTTGGAAAAATTCAGAAGACACTTCGAGGACAAGGACGGCCACCTCATGGGGCCAGTTTGTGAAGCAGCCACAGCCACAGGTTTGCTGAGGGCCGAGTGGGGGGCCACAGAGCAGGGGGCGTGTTGCTGCACGTGGGCCTGGCCGGGTGGGCCTACAGACCACAGTGCGTGGTCTCTACCAAGCCAAGCCCCACTAAATGGACCAGAAACCGTGCACTGGAGAGGATCCCCCCGGGGCAGCCCCCAGGGGACCCTCTTTCTCCTCTCACAGGGAGCTCTACGGCAGCCAGCTGAAACCACCGTCACACTCGGTCTGACCAGCGGGCCAAGCGTGTCCATTTATCAAGACTCTCTCAAATACCCGTCTACATCCACTTTTTGAAAAGATGAATATTGTCCTAATATATAACAACGGTGTACAGCCGTTCGGGTCAGACATGTGATAAAACATGGCTTGTTTTATCCACATTACTTGAATGGCTCCATTTTCATGTTTGTGTTACAGCATCAGTGCCATTTATATATATAAAATATATATTATGTCACATTTATTCATACATGTGTCGGGTGTGAGTTCATTTTTTGCTTTCTAACAAGGGGGTGTGTGAGCCGCTGGGGAACACAGCTTGAGGAGGAGCCCAGAGCCTTCCCGCTTTCCCACAAGCCTCTTCATCCTGTGCGGAGGCCGGTGCCACTAGAATTTCCCAGCTTGGCTTGGGACTGGCTCTGTGTCACCAGCTCTCTGCATCGTGCGGAAGAGGAAAGCCAAGTCAGCCCGGCGGCCGGAGGGGGTGTGTGCCCAAGGCTTCGGGGTGGCCCTAGATCGCCACGTCTCGCAGACTGGCCCCACGGGCGTGCCCGCCATCAAACATGAGACCTGCTGGGCGTGCCCTTCCACGTTCCCAGGCCACAGCTGCTGAGCCTGCAAGCAGATGACCATCTCCGTGGAGACGGTTTGAGCAAAGCCCAGCCTTCGGGGAGCTGATGGCACTAGCACTCATCATGCTCCTGGTGGGAGGCGAGGCAGGGGGAGCTGGCTGGGGGCAGGGGAGGACGGCACCCCACCCCTATCCCCCGCCCGGCCTCTCCACCCCGGGGCCTGTGCAGGAGCCCTGGACGGGGCCTTGCCCTTGACCGCCGCCCTCTCGTCCTGCTCCTATTCTGGGCACCCCGGCGGCGGGCAGGGGCGGCTCATCCCTTCGGAGGCTCAGGGAAGGGCTCCGGGAATGGAAGCAAGCCTGAAGGCATCGGGAGGGAAAACCACGGAACGCATCAGTGAGCGGACGCAGTTTCGCAGGTGGAGAATTGAAGGAAGGAGCGGCGCATCGGAGCCATGCCCAGCTGTCCCTGCCGGAGGAGACCAGCCTGGGGCTGGCATCTGGATCTCACAGCTCCTGAAAGCTGCCGCCGCGCCATATGCCGAGAGACTCGAGCCCACTGACGCTCCAGTGACAGGATGGGACACGCGGTGGCAGATTTCCCGACAGAAAGCCAGCGCCGGCTGGGCGTCCTGCCGGCTCCGAGAACAGGGAAGCTTCGCCATCCTTGCTCTCAGACCCGCTGCCGCCCAGGAGCAGCCCGGCCAAGAGGCGGAAGGCGCCCGTCCCCTTCGCCTCCCCTCGGGGCCAACCCGACTGCCCGATGCAGCCCACGACCGCCCCCAGCGCCTGGGCAGCACCGGCGGGCCCCGGGGCTCAGGGCACCTGCCCGCCTGTGGCTGGGGAAGCCCCAGGACCGGGGGGCCAGCGAGGCCGGAGACGTGGGGTCCTCCTCCCGCTTCCCTCCCAGTGGCTGCCCGCCCCACCGGAGACCCCAGCCCAGGGGGGCCGAGGAGCAGTGTGCGTGAGCCCTCCCACCGGCGGGACGGTACTCAGGATTTCGGAGGCACTGAGGTGTGACCGGCCGTGTGCAGCTTGGCCTCATTAAACACGGTACGACTTCCCTCCTCTTGGCGCTTCTCTCTAGCGTCTAGCAGACCCACTCCACCTCGGGCGGCATCGCGGGCTCGGCTGCGCGGACAAGTAAAAGCTCCAGGCCGGAGGCTCCCTTGGCCCCCTTGCGTCATCTCCCGCTGGGGCCGCAGGGCTCTCTCCAGAAAAGGTCACGATCATCCAAGACCAACAAGAACACCGGGATTTCTTCTCACAGAATGTCAAGGGAGGAATCGTGGGTGGGATCAACCGAACTGGCCCGGGGACCTTAGGGCCAGTAAAGAAGTCAGGAAAAAGCAAACAGAATTCTAATTTCAATAGAACGGGAGATACTTTGCCAGGCGTCACACACGAGGGCTGTGTTGTTTCCTTTCGATCAGGACGATTAGCAGGGAAGAGGAAGGCCCCTGTGTCGTCTACCGTCGATAAAAGCCCGAAAGGCCCCGTAACAGGCGTGACAGGGCGGTGTACGACCCTGACTCAGGGCCTGTCATGGGATTTGGTCTCAGGATCCTTCTCGTCAGGAAACGTTCTGGCAGAAGGTGGAAATAGGCAGGGAAACGTGTGTGGAACCGCGTCAAGCAGTAAGAATATGTGTGAGAGGCACTCCGTGGTTCCCCTCCTGCCAGGCTTTTGTTGAGAAGTCACCACAAGGAAGGAGAGCCGGCAAATAAGCAGCGGCTGATGAGGGACTGAGGCCGCGTGTCTTGACCCGTCCCTTAGACGGACGTGCCGGCCGCCTCCGGGGTTCCCAGCTCCGAGCGCGCCGGTGGGTCGCGGCCTCTGCCCCGGAGCTCTGTTCTCGGCGGGAAGATGGGGCCAAGCGGCCGTATTCTGTAAGGGCCAGGGAGCCAGGACGGGGGTGCCCACAGCCCACAGGGGACGACCTTCTACTTCCAAACCTGTCCAGGGAGTGGCCCCTGTGCTGGGGCCAGAGCCCACACCCCACCCCGCAGAGCCTTGCAGACGTGGGGGAGACCGCGGCCATCGCGTGAGTCACAGTGCGGGTCTGAGTTACGGGCCGTGAAGCCCTGTTCCGTGACACGCCGCGTGTAGCGCTTTGCACTGAAAACATCCCTCGCGCCCTTCAAGTGGGGCCAAGGCGGAAGCCGGGGCCGGACCGGGATGTGGCGTCTCCCCGCAGACTCTGGCCTCATTTGCAGACCGGGCAGGACGGCGCTGAAGATCTGCTGAGGCCTCCGGGGGCAGCAGTGCGTGGGGACACAGGCTGTCCTGCTGAGGGACCCCGGTCCCACCCAACACTGCCCGGCCACGTGCTGCGCCGAGGGGGACGCCGGGGCTGGCTGGAGCAGCTCCTCGTCTCTAAGTGGGAACCCAGTTTGGGAACTGAAACACACATCTTTACTTTGCATTGGTTTTTATCCCTCTGCTTACGAAGTGATCGGAAGGGTGACGTGAGCCGTCCTGGAGAGCACGGACAACGGCGCTGACGGAGCGCCCCGGTCCAACGCTCCCGCTCGTCGTGGCTGCAAGTCGTCCTTCCATGGTGCTGGGAGCCAGGCCCTGGTTAGGTCAGTCTGTTTCTTATGTTTTTTATTTAAATTCAATTAATTACCATATAATGTATTATTTGTTTCAGGGGTACAGGTCTGTGATTCATCAGTCTTGCACAATTCATAGCACATACCCTCCCCAGTGTCCATCAACCCGCCACCCCATCCCTCCCACCCCCCACCCCTCCAGCAACCCTCAGTTTGGTTCCTGAGATTAAGAGTCCCTTATGCTTTGTCTCCCTCTTTGGTTTCGTCTTGTTTCATTTTTCCCTCCCTTCCCCTATGATCCTCTGTCTTGGTTCTCAAATTCCTCATATCAGTGAGGTCATATGATACTTGTCTTCCTCCGATTGACTTATTTCGCTCAGCATAACACCCTCCAGTTCCATCCACGTCGTTGCAAATGGCAAGATCTCATTTTTTGATGGCTGTGTAATATTCCATTGTATATTATCCCCAAGTATGGAATTAAGTCATTTTAAAAGTATTTATTAAGAGGTATTGAAAATGTTAGGGCCATGGAGTAATAAGCAAGTGACTCCTGGGGAGATCTATAATGGATTCATCCAAATGTGGTGACGGGCCTCGGTGACCACGCGCTTGTCCGGCCGGTTCCATCTCGGCTGGGCCCGTACGACCTCACACAATCAGGGTCCCACCGAGAGAAGAGAAGGCTGACTCCTGTCCTGGGCTGAGGGCCCCAGGAGTTTCGTAGAAACGAGGTTCTCTATCTCATGCTGATTTCTCAAGGCAAAGATTCCTTGAGAGGGCTCTGCTTCCTTTATGTGACAGACCCAGAGTCGAACAGCGGGGATGACGTGGCTCCCCCCTGGCTCCCCCTGGGCACGGCGCCTGTTTTCGTAATGCTGTCAGTCTTTGCTTTGGGAAACACCGCAAGGGTGCGGCTGCCAACACCTGGGTCTCGATTCTAGAATCCCGCCTGTGCGGCCTTCACCAAGGACCCCTGAGCCATGAAGGCCGCACGAGTTCCTCCTGTAGATGCGTTGGCTCCATGCCCAGCTCTAGCTCCCATGTCCCTGACCCGGAAGCTTTGTTTTGTGTTCAGTGCGGGCTGGAAATGGACCCTATGAGGAAGGAGCAACTCAAGAGCAGGGTGGGAGGGAGGTTCACGAACGGCAAGACCCCCTGGGCTGCCCCACCGGCTCCTCCTGAGTTCCCACAGCACTTGTTTCATGGGGTTACTTTTTATGGTGGTAAAACATGATCCCACGATTGAAAGCCTGGGCTCCCATTATGAAAACTGCCAAGGGGACCACCAGAAGGACAGCATCACGTTCTCGCCCTTGTGTGCAAACGTGAGGCACCCGTGGTACCCTCCTGCCTTGCAGGGGGACGCGGGTACACGACGGGCCGGGGCGAGGGCAGGGGGGGACCGGCCCTGGACGCAGCGATGCCCGGGGGGTGGGAGGGCTGCACGCAGCACCCGTAGCCCCCACTTGTGGCTCCGCGGGCCCCTCCCCCGGGCCGCTCCTCCGCTCTTCCTTTATCTCCAGTTACAAAGCAGTGCCAGGTTTTGTAGTCAGCCATTGCCATGTCTCCAAATGGCTTTTCAGTGTCAGGCCTATCAGGAAATTAACTCATCACGCAGTGACAGCTGCTAATTTTTTCCCCTTACATGTCAGACGGATCGCCTGCTGAAGCTAATAATGAATCACCAATCCCTGATTAGAAGGTGCTTCCGAAACGTATAACTGCCATCTGAGCTAACTTTTTTCTTCATGTAAAATGATATCGCCCTAGAGGAGTAGAAAGCAAATTGTGTTCTTCAACAAGACGGAACAGGAGCAGGTTGCTTAAGCGAACTGTGTGCGCTCTTAAATTACGGGCTACTATTCAACAGTAAAATAAGGGAAAAACTTAGAGCTCCTTTCTTCGTTTGCTGAACGAAAGACCTTTCTGGTTTCCCAATTCTTGTCCCAGAACCAGCTCTGGGTTAGGCTTACGAGCTGGCCCTCTGGTCTTCCCTACGTGCTGTTACTCTCTCTCCCTGCTCGGGGAAACAAAAGGTTTGACGGAACAGAGGGCTGCAAATACTGTGCTGGACGCCGGGCTGCCAGGCAGCAGGTCTCCGGCCTCCTAGAGGGAGCGCCGGGCCGGAGCTGCGGAGTCTGGCCTGAGCGTGGCCGGGCCTCGGGCCTCCGCGGGGTCTTTGCCGTCATTTATTAGGGGGCCGACCAAAGACCCACCGCCTGTCTTCTGGGGCGTTGCGTCCACATTTCTGGCCTGAGCTGCTGCCTGGAACTTCTAGCACCCCACTGGTGCAATCCTGGCACATTCACTTGGTTCTTCGCAGAAAGGCTGTCCTTGCTGTCTCCCGGGTGATGCGGGTTTCTTTGCTCGCGTGTTCTGGGGCGTGGTGGGGGACAGGTTTTGGAGCATCCTCCGGTCCACCCTCCCACCATTACAACTGTCCAGGGACTCTGGAAGCATCTCAGAGTGATGCCTGCTTGGGTCACCCCGTTTCATGACAGTGACAGTCGGTGGCTAAAACTCTGTAACTCCCCACCCTCTATGGCAAGCTTCTGGCCTGGAAGGTGGACCCTAAACTATTTCTCTATGTTGACGTGGTCAGGGAAGTGGCCCCCCTGCAGGCCGGATGTCCCTGAGGTTCTATCATACAGCCACTTGGCTGTAGCTGCATATGAAGGTGGCCTTTCTGGATTTTCGTCTCCAGGTAACTAGGTTGTTTGCTCTGTTTTTTGCTTCTTTAAAGCATGACTGTTTTCTCTAGCTAAAACCCCAAGGGAGGCTAGAAGCTTGCCTGTGTCTTCTTCGTGGACACTCCCTGCTGTAGTAAGTGTGGCCGGCTCACAGAATCGGCCACGCCTCGTTATTCTGAGGCACAAGTTTGTGTACGTGCTTCTTTGACTCCCATACATCCCGAGAGTTGTGTAATGAGGGAGAGGAGAGCGGGAACATGAACCCAGCTCTATAGGTAATTACAGGATACACTAGCTTGGTGAATCCTTCGCAATCCTTCTGAGCCTCGAAACACCTTCTGTACAATTTTTTTATGCAAAGGCCTGCTCTTTTCATTGTGCATACAGCGTGATTGCTGGTCTGACACTGCGGGCTACACTGGTTTTATGAAGGATTAAATGCCACCGGAGACATATTTATCCTAAATAAATCACAAACGGTAAACTGCAGCATGTCGGTGTCAACAGCCTGGACTCGGGCAGAAAGGTTAGCCATACAGGACGGAGCACCGGCAGGAATTAGCATCTGAGCCGGGGGCCGCCGGCTGCAGCTAACGGGAGGAATGATCAGGAAGAAATATTTCCACCCGAAAACATAGCCCCCCCCGCCCCGACGCTGCAACTGCTGCTTTTTTTTTTTTTTTTAACATGTATGAGAAGCTTGGAGAGGGGCATCACTTTATAAAGGTCACCTTTATCCTGGTAACAAACGGGAGTTGATCCTGTCACTGTTGGCTGAAGACAAGTGTTTAGGAAGAAGTGGATCGTCCTGCCATTTTTAAGAAACACGAGCAAGTCATACTCAGCTAATTATGACTCTCAGTGTCAAACTTGAAATTTTACCTTTCATTTTTTTTCTGGCGGGGGAGGGATAGCTGCGTCAGGGAGGTGGCCGTGGGATGTGGCCGAACCGCAGAGTGACGAGGGCGCGCTGGGGGAAGCGCATCCCTACCCTGCGCTCCGAGGAGGGGACCTTACACTCAGAAGGCACTGTTTTCTCTTCCTTTTCTCTCCTGTCTGCTCCTCACAGTTTTTAGATACTGTGACAGAAGACGCTATTGTCACCAGAAGGTGCCTGGGCCACATGCCAAACCCTCACAAGACAGCACGAGGCCGCGGGAGGTGCCCCGGACGTGGGCAGAGCGGGCGGAGAAGCTGCCCCGTCAGACAGAAGGACTAGTTCTTTCCAGTTTCTACAGCTGCCCATTGGCTGGCTGCTGGAAAAAAAGAGAACCTCATTCTCTTTCAATGCTATAATTTTATTTCAAAGAAAAAAATAGAACAAAAACAACCTTTGCATTTGGGGGAGGGGATTGTTTTTACAGGTTTGGAAAAGGAAGAAGAGCAATCGTATGGAGAAGTGAGTTACTAGAACACAGACTTGCATTCCAGAGTTGCAGTGAAGCCACAACTTAACACGGACGATGCTGGTTGGGGCCGGGGCTGCAGGGGGGCGCGGCTTTCTGTTATTAACGTTTAATGTCAGCTTCTTCACACGGACATGAATCACAAATAAATCCCGCAAAAATGGTATCAGTATGAAGAAACATTCGTTATAAAAGCAAAATATTGATGTGAACACTAGTTTCCAGAGTGCACATTTCATATATAGACTTTATTGTATGAAAAGAAGTCAAAATTGGGAGCACTGGGTTGTCTTAACCAAGGTATATTTTCATCCAATAGAAACATCAAGGCTTTTCTCAACCAGAGGCTTGAGAAGGTTTCTTTTAAGCAGAGTGCAACCAGAGCTAGAAACACCCCGACCACGTCCGGGGGAAGGAAACTGATGCGTCAGATGAGCTACTAGGTCTTCCTTTGGTTTGGGGACACTGTGATCCTACGATTTCAGAAGAATGGACAAGGGTGGACTGCTCAAGACGGGAGGACTTGTAGCTGCAATTTTTAACCAAATCTAAACTGTTAAAATGGCTACATGCTGGACTGCACGAACAGGCATGTCTCAGGCCACAAGATACACCGTTCGGACTTCTCCACCACTCGGCACAATCCTTTCATAACTGAAATGGGAAAACATTTGCGGGGAGCGGGGGAGGGGTGGGTGGAAACCGAAAACAACGTGGCTTCTCCTCAGCACAGTGGACAGAACAGAGGGAAAAGACCAGTCACAAAAGAACCGAACAGGAAATGGGTGCGGTTGGCACAGGGCTCCACCCACGCGGCACCCAGGCCCGGCCTGCCCAGCGGCGCGGGGCTCAGGTGGGCGGCCGGCCGCGGCCCCCCTCGGGGACCTGGTGCACACTGCCCCGTGGTCCGTGCCCACCTCGCCCCGAGCGCGGGCTGCCACCCCTCCAGACGGCTGCGCCGCTGTCCCGAAGCCGTGGCACGTGCAGCCCGGGGATGGCTGTGCCCACGCGGGCCGGACCAGGCCACCCCTGCCCGGGGCCGAGTGTGACGATCCGCGCCTCAGGCTTCTTGGAGTTCGTGACTCTCTCTTTGGCTCTGAATGACGGTCGCGGCCGGGGAGCCATCCTGGGTGTAAATGACCATACTTGTCAACTGTTCGGTTCCATTTGGGACCATGGCCTCGGCGCCGAGCGCGGCCCCGGCCTGCAGGATCTCCTGAGAGCCGGCTGCCTCGATGACGGTGTGCGAGTACACGCCCGTCGCCCCCTGCGCACCCGGGGGCAGCTCCGTCACGATGTAGTGCGTGGCGCCCGCGGGGAAGCTGCCGCTGGACTCCCGCACCATGGCCTGCACCAGCTCCTCCGTCACGATGATCTGGGAGATCTCCCCGTCCGGCTCGGCCAGGTCCACGTGCTGGCTGTGGGCCTCGGCCTCCTGCATGATGATCTGCGAGCCCTCTCGGGCCAGCATGTGCACGGTGCCCTCCTCGTTCACGATGACCTGCGTGACGCCCTCCTCCATGAGTGGCCCGGCCGCGGCCGAGTCACACACGGCGAACTGCAGCACGCCCTGTACCACCTTCTTGAAGGCCACCTGCGCGCGCTCCTGCGAGGCGGGGACAGCCGAGGGCCGCACCACCTGGGTCAGCAGCTCCACGGGCTCCACGGCGGCCGCACTCTCTCGGACGTCCTGGAACATGTGGATCTCGGGGGCCTCGGGCTGGGCGGCGGCGGTCGGGGGGGAGGCGGGTACGTCCGGTCCGGGCAGCTGGACCAGCACGTCTCTGTGGCCGCCGGACCTGCCTTTGTCGTCGGGCCCGGCCCGGCCTTCCGCCCCTCCCAGCTCGGTGACGGCGCACAGCAGAGCATCCAAGGCGGAGGCCGTGTCGGGCGGGGGGACGCCAGCCTCGGTGAGGTCTAGAATCTCCTGCTTGGTCACCTGCTGAATCATGGCACCGCCCGGGCTGAGGGCTTCGTCCACGCCGCGGCCGTCCATCGAGCCCCCCACGACCACCACCTGGGTGGCTCCGTCGGCCAACTGCTCGGGCAGGAGTGGCCCGGGCGCCACGCCGCCCACGGGGGTGCCACCGTGGCCCGCAGCAATGAGCCGCCCGTCCTCTGTGATGTGCAGCACACGGGCCACCTGGCCGGCCAGCGCCAGTGTCTGCAGTGTGGCTGCGGCCGTCTCCTCCACCGAGGCGTCGAGGGCGAACTCGCCGTCGTAGCCCTGGATGATGATGACCTGCTGGACCTGCTCGGGCGCCGCCGCCTGCTTCCTGCTGCTCCTAAGGGGCCGCTCTCTGCCAGGGGCCGCCTCTGCCAGCGCGGCCGCCGTGAAGGGGCTGTCTGTCTCCACGAAGGCAGCTCCTTGGCCCTTCAAACGGCACTCGTAGGACTTGGACACAATGCCTAAGGGAGACAGGGACCAGTTAGAGCCTGGAAAACGACTTTTAGGCTTACAAGTAAGACACGTCTTCGGCAGCAGCTGCAAAGCCTCAGCAGAAACTCTAGAGTGAGCCACACTGCGGGGCGGCCGCGGGCGGCCGCGCCACCCGCGCGGGAGGGGACAGGCGTGCTGGCAGCCGGCCTTGCCCCGTCCTCTGCTCGCACTGCCCAAAGAGCACCGCTGAGAGCCGGCGCCTGGGAAGCAGTGTGGCTACGGCCCTCGGCGGCTGCCGCTGCCAACAAGACCTCAGTTGCCGGCAGGTGCGCAGGCTGCCGAGCGGTGGCAGTATCTTCTGACCCAAAGGCGCATCTTTCTGTAAGGTTACGAACAGCCGTGAGGAGGGCACAGGACGCGCACACACACCCACCTCCCCGGCGCCACCTGTGACCCAGGCTGATGCTTGTTTAGTAACTTGACAGGGTAAAATAGGTCTGGCAACCACCATCTTTCTTTCCATCAAAACAGACTGACTCTTTAAACAGAGTTCTGTTTTTGTCTTTAAATCCCAAATTTTCTACCTGTGTTCTTACTGTGGCCTCCTTCTCCCTAAATGAGAGAACGACCTGCCAGTGGTCTCTGTGAGAACTTCCGTATCTCAATGGCCACCCCGGTTCTGAAATGCTCCACTTTACTCTCTTTATTGTAGGTCATTTTTAAAAAGCACCCTTTATCCTTACCAAAGGAAAGACGATGAAAAGATCATGTACTGCTAGCATCCCTTAAAGACAAGACCACTTTGCACTCCATCCTGGGGTTCTTCTGTAAGAAAGCACTTCTTTCAATACAGAGTCCACTCTGAGTACGGACCCCAGACAAGGCCCGTGTCCAGTGGCTCAGGTAGGAGCCACAGAAGCTGTTACATCCCATTTGCCAAGAGGACACCCCCAGGCTCCCACCCAGACTGTGGGCAACGGTCCTGGATCTGCACTCCCGTGCTACGTTTGAACAAGGCAAACTCCTGGCCCATCCCACACACACTGCAGCGCAGCTCTGTTGTTCGACACTCAGAGGTCAGGGGAAGTCCTACCCCTGCTTCCCCGTTCCTGTGAGAGGCCAGAGGGAGTGGAAGGATCTCCTGGTGGCTGGTGTGTGCATGGAAATAACTGGGAGGAAGCTCACTGCACAGCGAGTTCGTGGGATCGGTTTTCTGTCACCATGTTCTTTCAGCCTCTGAGGCTCTGACTTGCAGTGAGGAAGTGAAGTGCACAGGTAATCCATCTTCTCAAACAACTATGAGGACCAATTTACATTGTGCCTTCCCAGACAACTCTCTAGAGCGTCAGTCTTGGGAGTCGACAGAATCCCAGACTCTCGGGTCAGGAAAAGATGTGTGGCGTCAACCAAGACGATCTCCATCAGCAACACCTCCCTCTCCCTCATGCTCATTTGGGGATAATGGGATAATCCTGACCGGGGGGGCGGGGCGCTGCTCCGGGCTGGCCCTGCAGCCATGGGTGGACCAGGCCTGGCCAAGGCACCATACTGTAAAGGCCAACTGAACGTTCTCCAAGGAGGGGCCAAAGCATCGATGACTAGCTAGATGACGTGCCTAACTAACTACAGCGTCCCGCTCTGCGTCTTGTTTACCCTCTGAGGAAGAGAAGAACTGGCCGGGAGCACGAAAGCTTGCTCCCTCCTACACCTCCGTGAGCGAGCAGCCCCTGAATGCCCCCCTCATGGTGCCTGGGGGTGGGTGTCACAGGGCAGCGGTGGTCTTCACACTGGGGACTCCCAGCTCTAGGGCCTCTGAAGACCTTCTAACGGTTCTGTGAGCCTAGGGCGAGTTGCCGGGAGCCAACCGAGCACACTTAAACTGGCCTGCCCAGGGATGCGCCTGTTGTGATGTCCCTCCCTCCACCTTCCCCTTCCCCCTTCTCCTGCTTTGTCAAAGAAAACTCACCCCCGGGAAGATTAAAGTTCAGAAGCCAAGCACGAGAGTAGGTTAACTGCACGGGGCCTCGAGAGAAAGGGCTGGATCATGGTCTATACTTGGACCTCATCCCCTGCTTTATCTTCTGAACTTTTAAATTTCCCTAAAATCTGTCTTCAAAAACGCCGGGGGGCCAGGCAGCAGGCTGGGCAGCAGCAGGCCAGGTGAGGACAGGGCGTTCCAGAGCCCCCCTGTTCCCACGTCCGTGCGTGCCTGTGTGGACCCTGGGGTGCTGCCGTCCTGCTCAGTGTGCCATCCGCGGGGCCCCCTGGGTCTCTGGTCTGCTCTACCCGCCAGTCTTCCTCCTCCACCCTTGCAACCTCTCCCCTCCGTCCTCTTCTCTACCTGGGACGTAACCGTTCCGCTTGCCTTCCGCGCCCGGAACTCCATCCAGTTTCTGCTCGTTCTGTCATCATGACACCCTGAACTTGATTTGCTTGGTTCTATCCATTCCCTAACTTCAAGAGCATTTTCAGTCTAATTTAGAGTTCGGGGCAGTGGGGGGGGGCATGAAGAAATATGGACACAAAAATAAAGAAGGCAGCCTGCAAATCAACCCCAATCAATTACAGAAGAGGACATAGTACCTCGATGTCAAAGCCGGAGGAATGAGCGCAGGCGGGGGCCACCAGGCGTCCTGTGCTCTGGTGGTCTCCGAACAAAGCCTACAGGCCGGAGCCCCCGCGCTCCCCTTCTTCAGTCTGCAACTGGACGGAAAATCTCTTGGGTGTCGAATTATCCTCTGAATCCCTTGCAGCACCGATAATGATGCTATTCTGAACTACTTATACTGAATTTATTTGAATCCAGAGGTGGGTTAAGCCACTTCCAGACCATTAAAGTGAACTACATGGGTAAACACCACTGTCACGATGGCGTGTGATGAAGCCTGATGCCGCCAACATCTTAACCTCAGTGCGGCGCGAGCCCCGCTACTCCATCACAGTTCATAAATGCGAGTGCAGGTCCATCTTTTGATTCAGCAATTTAATAACTTCGAGTGCTGTCAGTACTGCTTTGAAAAATAGCACCTATAAAATGTAACAGCCTCAATCAGATTGAAAAAGATTCACCCACTGAAGATTCTTCCATTTCGCCCATAATGAATTAATGTGGAGCTATGCAGAAGTTCAAGTGTCATTTAAACTAATGTGAATCTCTACTGTAACTTTAAATTCTAACTGGGCTAAGACCAAGAATTTACTGGGCACATCAACTTCAATTTCTGAGCTCTTTCTAGTAAATATGAACCGTAAAGCTCACCAATGCAAATGGCCAAATGGATACAGTATTTGGAAAGCAGGAACTCTGTACAGGTTTACCCTTAACTGCTTAGTCACCACTATCGGTCCAAAAGTGCACAAATCTTTAACGGAGCATGAACGCCCGACATAATATTTGCACGATGCTTTGTATCTTTCAAAGACAACGTCGGGTTTCAGTGTGATCATAGTAGCTAATCAAATTGTGCATCTGATTCAGCCTTTTTGGAACTGTTTGCAAGAGGACCATAAATCGCTCTGTGCAGAAGGGGCAAATAGGTTAAAATTCAGCGTCCTGCCTGTTTATGAAAAACCCCAACTTACTGCCCATTTGCTTTCAGGAGTACAGAGAAAGATGCCCTTCTCATAACTGAATGCATTGGAAGTCTACAACTTGGCTGAAATGAGAAGGGCTTTGCGGGGAGCGGAGGGTTTGTTTTCTGGGAAATGACTCCGAAATTAGGCTCACTTCTCCAGCAGATCATTAGGAGCCCCCCAGTTCCTTCCTGAAGAGAGAATCCTCGGAGTTGAAAACCACAAAGTGTCACACAGCAGCAGAGGGGTTAAGATATAGGCTCACACCCCCCCAAAACCATGGGGATGGCTCTGTTTTGCTGTCTGGGGGCTTCTGGGAAGCTGCACACAGGCTCTAGCACCCTTCTGCTTCCTTTTTGTGTGTGTATGTTATTCTTTTGTTACTGTCATTGCTCTTTCTCACAGAATAAATACCTTATGCTTTTGTTAAGCTTACATTTAATTAAAATGTACAGAATTTGTGCAGTAAACTCGAATGAAACAAATAAAACAAGGGCCCCCTCTCTTGAAGGCATACGTTGTGAATGAAAAATGTCATTACAGACTAAAAAATTTTGCAGTAAACAGGGCCTACAGAGAGAAGTTTCCCCTGTAATGACATCCATAAAATACACAAACGGCACTTTTAGTACCATCCTGAATATGGCATTTTCTGTGCTCTACACACAATCTAAATGGTTTGATCATAGAGCATAATACTCCATTGGGTTTATAGAACAATCAATGTTCCATAAAATGATGTATTTATCCAATAGTAGGCTCAGCAGTTACTGGCGTATGACATTGCAGGACACGGGCCCGGACTCCTCGGCGGCGCCCAGGCCGGCTGTAAAACTTATCTCACGCCACTTCAACAACTTCATCTCGTCCGCGTCAAGTAATTTGTGGAAGCCTCAGCTTGGCTTAAAAAAAACTTGTAATAAAAATTCATAGAATTTTCAGGAGAATGAAAGCCGATGACAATAGAAAGGTCACATTGTGTCTCCACGAAAGGGGTCAAAGGTGGCCCACAGTTCTGAAGCCGAAAGTAGATTTCATGCATCGTGTAGCAGATAAAGACGGCATTAAAGAGCCTTGTGTGGGGTGGGATGCTCCACGTGCTGGGGAAGCTTGCGCGGATACCCTTGGAGAGCCGTGTCGTGGCGGCCGGCAGCATTTATTTTAAATCTCGAACCTTCTCCTGAAACTGTATTCCACGTTTATACAGTGCTAGGTTATGTCAGATTCTCTGTGTTTTATTTTTATTATCATTTTGTAAAGATCTAATAGGCTTTATTAAAGGATTCACGAATCAGGGAGCACTCTATCCAGCCGACAGAGAGGCGCTCTTACTGTGTGTGTTTGAGATTCTGTGTTCTGGAAGGGCACTAAGCTTGAAAATGCTAGGCTGGCTCATTGTCACAATTAAGGCACCTCAAATAGGACACGATTAAAAAAGTAATACTTTTCATATAAAAATTTGGGGCACACATGACACTGTGAATCTTAAGCCACATATAATTTTTCTTGACTTCAATTTTAAGATGTAGTTTTAACAAGAACGTTAAGAAATCATACTTAATGTCTATTAAAATGAAACAATATTAACAGATTATGCTAATAAATTAGAACCATATTTTAATGTCACAAAAGCTTATAAGTTTTTCAAGTGAGAGCAGAAAAAATGACAAATTAAAATTCAATGCAATATAACCTTCTAGAAATTTTGAAGCAGGGGATAAATTATTCCTACAATAGCACAGCCCGTCAAAGCAATATCAATAATTGCTCCATAGTGCAGTCACTCTTTGGACAATACTAATTACCGGTCTTGCTGCAGGATGTCCCTGAGAGCTCCTCCCACCAAAACCTGGTTTTGAAGAAGTGAGGGTTTTCCACGTGAACAGGACACAAATTAGGGGGCGCTCCCTGGACCAAACGCTTTGCACTGCCTCGTGTCCCTGAAGGAAAACTCCGCTCCAGGGGTTTAAGAAGGAATTCCAACCTGGTCTGTAACCGCAATGGCGAAAGCAGCCTCTCATTCCTACAAACCCATGCCAAAATGACATTTTCGCCATCAAAAAAAATTGTTTTTGAGAGAACAAAGGATGGTCAGTACCTTATGACTATTATTTTCAAGGGTTAGAAATGTGTTCTGGTCAGTGTTAATAAAATACACACATAAATCACAAATATTTAGGTGACTGGAGATAGAAAATTAAAATTATTTTTAGTCTCTGGCACGATTGTAAAAAATGATAGCTATACTATGAGATTTCTTTCAGAGCACAGACCTGTTTTGGTCATTCTGCCATGAACTAGCCTAAGGATGGTATTATACACCGCAACATAATAATGAAAGGCAATTTTGTAAATATCTGCTTTGTATCACAAATAAATGTATAAAGGTAGATGTCAGAGTTACAGTAACAGCCATCGCCCTGTCCTCAACTTTGTGAAGGCCACTGTGTTTTTTTTTTAAAGGTTTATTTATTTGTCACAGAGAGAGAGAGTGCGAGAGAGGGAACACAAGCAGGGGGAGCGGCAGAGGGAGAGGCAGGCTCTCTGCGGAGCAGGGAGCCCGATGTGGGGCTCGATCCCAGGACCCTGGGATCATGACCTGAGCCGAAGGCAGATGCTTAACAACTGAGCCACCCAGGTGCCCCAAGGCCACTGTTTTATAAGAAGAGATGAGAAAAAATATTTTTCTGTGAAAAATTAACTGAAGTCCTCGTCCTTTCTGACAGACCCTTCCGCCTAAGTTCAAATACAAAATTTTAGAAGATACACCATGCAATTTTTACTGAAGGAATACTTATAGTAAGCCAGGACACAGATTTAGGTGACAAAAGTTTTAGTCCCCTTTTCTCAATTATCATTGGTACTACATTTATGATTGGTAGTGATCAAAGATAATCAAATATCACCCCTGAAAGAAATTCTAAGATGTTCAGACAAAACTAAGAATAAATTTTATCTCAAGTTAGAAATACATGACTGGCTAGATTTCTAACTTTACCATGAACAGCCTCCATGGGCCTAGATATTTCCATGGGCACTGAAGAGTGACAAAGAATAAAAGACAATATTTTACCTTTAAAGTCACAAACCCTAAGAAATTTTGTGTTATATTAGACTCTTAGGTATATATCATCGTTTCCATGCATGAAGATCTAATGGGAGTCAGGCGCACAAATCTCCCGCAGGAAGATAAGAACAGTGCTCTAAGGTTAGGCTGACAGGCTTTTTGGGAGGGATGTCAAGGGGAGCATGTGGTTAACCCTTTCTTGGCTGTGGCAGAGGCCTGCGGGCGGTGCTGAAGGATGACCTGCGACCACGGTGACAGTCACAGAACTTTGGAAATTTGACTCATGTGACAGAAATGATGAAATGGGATTTTAAAGTTAAACTGTAAAGTACTCTGATCTTGTCATTTACCCATGAAGAGCACCTTCCTAAAAATCGCCAGCTGATTCACTAGCAGAAAGGGCTCACGTGTCTGAAGTCCCGTCTGGAGCAGAGCGAAGGGGAGGCGCCGCTGTGTCGGGATCGGCACCGAGTGCCTTTGGCATTCTGTGCACATTTGGGGGTATCCAGGTCAGCCCCTGGCTGCTGCGAGGGCTCCGTGTGGGATGCTTTCTGTCCCGGCTTTCGGGCGTGCCCTCCTGCTCTCCGCAGCGGCTCAGCACCTGTCATGGTGGTAGCAGCTGATGCATCCGAGGAGCCTCGGGGCTTGACTGGAGCCACGGGACGCCCGGCCTCGGCCTTTGGACACTTCCTTCCGAGATCCCAGGGGAGTGGCAGCCCAGCGGCCTGCTGTAAGGCCGCCACCTCTGTTCGACTCAAACTAGCACCCATGTTCTTTCTTGCATTACGGAGTCGAGAAATTAGGGGGCCCAAGACCTTTTCCTAGCACTGTCCTCTGACAGGCTTATAAAACTCCCCATACAGATGACACAAGATTAGGAGACAAGGCCTATTTTTCAAAAGTTGTACACATCACGCACATGATAAAAGGTAAAATTATGCAAAGAAGAAGCTGGCCAACGTGGTCTGCGGCGTTCCTCTTCCAAGGAGGGCTCAGGGGCTAACAAGGCAGATTAAACTTGTCTCCTTCTGTTTTTTGGGCACACCGTACCGAAAGATCACACTCACTTTTGTCGGCGTGTTCAGATTTCCCGTATATTGCAGTTATCTTCCTACCCTTCCTGAGGAAATGTGAGGAAACAGACATTTGTCTTCATTGTAGACACTTTTGTATGAAGGTAAAAAGCAAACCGCTCCTCAGTTACAGCACAGAAGCACCATTAAAATCAAACTTACAGTAAACAGAACCTGCAGTTGGGGTAAAACGCTCAATGTTAGTATTTTAATTATCAGCAAAGCTTTCGGAGGTCTAACATCTGCTCATAGCCGAATGACAGTGGCTGTTTATGTAGACCTAAAACAATGCAAATTTCTTCTCCACATATTAAACTGAATCATCTGCTCTGGGCACATCACTGCTATTTTCCTATTAAGCTGGCTTGTGTGGCTGAGGTGGCCCTGAACATCGTGTGGGGGCAACACAGTGAGTCCCCACCTCTTCGCAAGGATGAGATCCGAAGAGGGCAAACACATGACTGTGGGGGCGTGCCGGAGGTCATGCTCACCTGGGCGTAGCCAGCAGGTGCTGAGGATGCCCCAGCACTGTGCTCACAACGACTTCCAGGACAAGCAGAGTAAACTGAGGCCACTCACAATGGCCTGACTCGTTCTGTGGAAGTCAGAGTGAGCAGGGGCCGTACGTGGGGCTGCCCAGCCTGCCCCAGGCAGTGCATCTGGGGGCTGGCCACGGTCTCGGACCGCACTCAGCCTTCTGTGAACACAAGGATGGAGTAGTGGTGTCTCGGGGCTGGGGATGGAGGGGCAGACAGCCACGGTCAAGGTGGAAAACAGAAACATTTTCTTTTTAACCAGGCACTACTACAATCTTTACTTTGAACATCTTCCTAAATACCTAAGTTAAACTCCTATGTTAAACTTGCAGAGTATCTAAATGCCTGCATAATAAAGTTTAAAGCTGCTGGAAAAGATATCAAAGGACACACATGATGAGGCCTGAACCCTTGCTTTAAAATGGACACAATGAAAACTTTAAAATGTTGAGTGAAATGCAGTACCCGGAAACCTCAGGTTTAGGAGATGGAGACACACACCTGCCACACACCTGCTGGTTCTCTGAGTTTGGAGGGAAATCCTTTCTGGACATGACGACGCCTGAGGGGCTGCGTGCCCTCTGCGGTGGGAATGCGCCGGACATGTGGCTGCTGTGTCTGTGTTTGGAGGCAGCACAGAGCCGTTACACCTGAGCGGCGACGCACGCACGTGCGAGGTCTCTGAGTGTGTCGTGGCGTGCGCTGAGCGATGGGCACCACGCCTCGTGAGGGGGTGCGGTCGGGGGGCAAAGCCACGCAAGGCATCACGCACGGCTACTCAGGCCGCATCAGGGTGGAAACTTGAAAACAGTCCCTCTACAATTATCACTAGTTCGCTAAGGAGTCAACAGCCCCGTGGCTCCAGGGACCGGTGGCCACGTAGCAGCCAGCACGCCCTGGAGCCACGTGCAGCCGTGCGTGGGGATCACACAACATGATGCACGGATGAGAACACAAGGGCAAGGTCCTCTCACGGTGTCAGGTAACAGAAACACCACACAGGAGCTCCCGAAACTGCTTCGTATGGGGAACGGTGACTTGAACAGGCTGGAAATTCAACGCCACATGTAACAACTCAGGAGCTCCCACAAGAAACGTGGAGACACAAACAAGCAATGTCGACCGTTCCTATGGACACACAGCTGTTTGCCCACGTGAAATTGCCATCGACAAAGCTCAGGAAAGAACTCAGAATGTGCTTTAGTGGCCACTTTCAGCCCTGGAATTGCCCAGGGTCACGGAGAACAGAGCGGCATGCCTGGCCCTGGCAGGGCGTCAGGGGACGCAGAAGGAGCAGAAGCAGGCTCCCTGAGCTCCGTGCCTGAAGTCGGGGGGCATCCTCCTTGCCTCCTTCAGTTGCTTTTCTCTGGATCAACAAATGCCTCATCTTGATATTCAAGGAGGCAGCTGATCAACAATGAATGCAGAACTCCTACACCACTAACAGCACCAGATAATTACAAAACATCCCATAACAGGCTGATAACTACTTTCTGAAATAAAAAAAAAAATTATATGCTTAATCAATGTCAAATTTTCATCTTTTCTTGAAATCTACATATACATACGCACACATACGTTTATGTATAGACACTGGCATAAACATACACACATACAAGCCAAGTTTACACTGTTCTAACCAGCTTACTTTTCTGTTTGCGTCCTGCTCATCATCACACTCCTTGTGCAAAGGTCTTCACCAAACGCCTATCTTGAACTAGAGTCCATGACAGACCGGGCCGGTGGTGTGGATATCAAGCTAGGCAGGATGGCCTCTGCTCTCTAGGGAGTACACCAGGTGCTCCCTGAACAGAAGGCTCTCCAGAGCTCTTATCTGATAAGGCATCGTCTCAGACTAGTGCCATAGAGATGGACCGGAAGTCTGGAGATGCAGCGCTTGAGCAACACTTGTTAAGTCTTTAGCAGCTACTTAAGTTTTTAAGGGGTAGAATATGTAAGAAATCATCACAGCTTAAAAGACCCCAAGGTTCAGAGTTTATGTTCTGTATCTGTTCTTCTCTCTTCCCTAGAATCTAGCATAAGATCTCCTTCACTATTCATGTGGCTCTGATTTGATTCTTGTACCTCAGTAAGAGGTAACATGATGGAAAATAAAATCGCAACACAGATGGTCCTGAGGACCCATCGGTAAGTGGTGCAGCAAGGCAAGGATCTAGTTCACTCAGAGCAAGACTCAGAAGACAGGCCCACTCCGGAGGTCAGCAGCGTGGCCGCTAGGAGAATTTGCAGGTTCCCTGAATGTGCTCAGGAGAATACACCTGAACACGCCTGGTGTTTGTCACATTTATAACCTACTAAATAGTTTCTCAATACACGTGACAGAACTATGTAGGTTCTAAGGCAACCATATTAAAACTTATCCATGGAAAATCAGGTACTTAACATATTTTTAAATGTACATTTCTTTAATTTGGATGTCACTTCAGGTGTTACAGAGAAATTAAGTGGGTACTCTAACTCACCTTTGTATATACCTCTGACACACTGAATTCTAATAATTCCTAAGCATGCCCATCTTCTCCCCTAGACTGAGAGCTCCCAGGGTCTAAGGATTCTATTCTTCACCAGGGCATCTCCAATGCATGGCATACAGCAGGGATTAACAAATACTGCTTTAGAAAGAGGGCGAGAACCTCCCTTTACACTAATGTTCATTAGAGAATAAAGGGGAAGGGACAATCTTCAACATCCTTTCCAATAAATAGAAAGAGCAGAGCCACGGAGTCAGCATGCCTGGATGTTATTCCTCACTATGATTTGGGTAAGAATTTCTCCATGGATCTCTGTGTTTCTGCACATCTTGTGCCTTTCTTCTACATCATCTTTTCAAGGACGTTTCTAGAGCAAACAGCCTTGGGAGACAGATACTGTGTCTTTTTTAGAGCGAAGGGCAGATTTACTGACTGTCCAATATGACAGAAACAAGTATGCCTTTGGGGAAAGAGACTGGCCAGCTCACTGCTCATAATAAAAGTTCTGGACTCCCTGAGTCCAGACTCTCCCCCTGGGGTAGTGTTCCTTACAGCCCGTCGTGTACAGAAGCCATGGGGCCTCTTCATATCACCAGTGGGAGCTGGGGTTTGGGAAGCAGAGCAAGCACTATCCGTGGTTACTGCTACTGCTGTAATAATGTCCTTTGCTTCTGATCCAGGGATGTTGTGTCTTCTGCTAGCATCCCTTAACTTGGCAGGATAACTTGTTCATCTGCAAGATCTTGGATCTTCCATTGTTCTAGACAGTTACCTGAACTCCGTATATCTCAGAATCTAACCTATAAAATGGGGTACTATGAATGCCTGTCTTGAAGACTGAGGCGCTCCATGTAAACTGCTTAGCTCTGTGCCTCACACACAGTAAGGGCTCAGGGAATGTTAGGCCTTATTATTATGTATTTTCAGTAAAATGCATCACAGTTCAGAGGTCATGTCATCTGAAACCGGTGTGTGTAATATGACTAATATATGTGGATATGTAGAATAATCTTGTCTGATTAAAATATTTGAAGTATTTATAAAGTCCTGCAATCAGGAGTAAAAAAAAAAAAAGGTTCCAGGCCAGGAAGAAAAGAACTCGTGGGTTGTAGCTGCATGTGAGCTGGAGGCCGTGCCCGTGCGGCATCGGCACAGGCGCGGGGGGGGGGGGGGGGGGGGGGGGGAAGGGGAGGGGCAGGGTGGGAGCGCGCCGGTCACGCCCGCCGAGGGCGCCGTGTGGGCATCTGTGCTCCACAGTTTAAGAAAAACATTGCCAGACAGGCATGAATACAGAGAAGAGAAATAAAAATACTCAGGGACTCGAAAACTCATAAGGAACAGTTTAGGCCTTCAAATATCACAGGACTATCTCTACAGGACACGACAAGGGGTCCATTATCCGTGGTACTAGCAGGCAAGACTGGGGGCAACAGAGAAGTTATGGGCAAGTCAGCCCAGCCCCAACACTGGTTCAAAAATGAACACGAGGCCTGAGGGATGAGCCCCCATTAGGAAAGGCTGGGTGCCGCTTTTGGGGATACTGCAAAGAGAGCTCCAACCTGGGCCTCTATTGTCCTTGCCAATCATTTAGATTCAGATTCTAGATCTGCTGAAGCTGGGAGCAGAGAATCTGAATATTCACGAACCTGTCCAAACAGACAGCCCGGTGACTGACACACATCCAGGAAGCTGACAAACAAGTTTTGCCAGGATATGCTAGGTGAGAGCCTGCCAGAGCACTGAGACTCATTCTAGCTCTATGACCCCATCTCTGGCTCCCACTCTTAAAAAACACCCACATGACCTCTTTGGTGCTACTTAGTTCCTTCAAGGGCAAACCAAATGTGAACCTGCTTTGCCGTTACCCGGATATTTGAGTCTGTCCAGGATCCTGAGTTAGCACCCACTTCTCTGTACCTTTATTTCTGTTCACAACTGTCTATCTTACCACCTGACCGTGAAATCTTGATGAACAAATCCCAAAGAATCTATAATTGGTTACAGTTTATTTAGAAAGGCAGTGAGGTGGTGGGGGAAACACACCACTCAGACCCCCTGCTGCAGGAAGCCCAGGGATCAGATGCCCCCCACCCCCGCTTCCCCAGGAAGCCTGCCACTGGCTCGTGGGGTCCACAGACACAGCATGCAACCACACACCCAGAGTAAGGTATGTGGCGCTGGATTAACCCTGAACTGGGTTGTTGGCCTGTGGAACGAGAGCCATCAGATTGGGGAAGGCCAAGCGGTAAACCCGCCCAAATCAAGAAGGTGACTAAAAAGCCCTACAGCATCCCAGGGAGTGTGGCCAAGATCAGTGCCATCATCAGAGGCTTCCAGGATGCTAAGAGGGTGGTGTCTCTCACGTCTCCATTCAGTTCACCAGCCTGGCTCTACGGAGGGGTGCTGGGGAATTATTGTCCTCAACCAGCCGGTAGCCCCGAGCACAGGTATTGTGCTGGATGTTCTGAGTGCTGGTTAAATGGCCCCAGAAGCACGGAATGCTTCTTTTCCACTCCGATTAGAAAAGAGGATCAGAAATAGTCTGCAACTGCATGGGAATAGCAACAAGATTCTTTCACAGCTTATCTCAAGGCTGTGTGAACTCTCCCACTTCCTCCTACAACGCAGTCTAGAGAGGCTGGACTGTCTTGACAGTCCACAGAACATCATACACATCCATGACATCCGTGACACCACAGTGGCTGGCATGCTGGAGGTCGCAGGGAGCCCAGAGAAGGAAGACAACCTTTACAGAGTCAGGGCCTGCCATGTCAGTGAAGCTTGTGGGGTCTGTGCACAGGGCCTATTGAGAGATCACCTCCAAAGTGAAAACGCATCACTCATCTTACCTCTCCCACCATAAGGAAAGAAGCACAGTGCCTGGTAGGCCTCTCGGGATTCTGGAGGAAACTCCTTCCACTTCTAGAATGTTGTTCCAGTCCATATTGTGAGGACAGATTGTGGTGCGAGTCGGCCTGGCCCCTGTGTTATGATCCATTAGACGGTGTGGTTTTGGAGGCACTTGTGAGGGCACTGGCGGGGGGGATGAAGTACAGAACTATGTACTACAGGCTGAACGTTTGTGCCCCCCCCCCCCAATTCATATGTGGAGATGCTAATCTCCATAGGGAGGAGCGATGGTATTAGGAGCTAGGGCCTCTGGAAGGCGGTTAGGTTATGAAGGTGGAGCCCTCCCAAATGGGGTTAGTGCCTCTACAAAAGGGCACAGAGTTAGCTCCCTCTCCCCACCCTGTGAGGACACAGCGAGAAATCAGCCATCTGTAACCTGGAAGAGGGCCATCGCCATGCTGGCATCCAAACTTTGGACCTGCAGCCAAACAAACTGTGAGCAATACCTTTCTGTTGTTTATAAGCCACCGATATACCATCTCCGGTATTTTGTAAGAGCCGCCTGAAGTGTCTGAGACAATGAACCACAATGCAGATCCTTGGAATTCTGAAGCAAGACCATACCACCCAGGATAGATATTACATGCCTCTGAGATACAACCCGTGGCAATGACAGAGACAGTGTGATCAACTGACCAGGCAGTAAGTGGCCACACCACCAGACCTCCCACTATGAGTCAGGTTCCAAAAGACCTGCCATGTGTCCACAGTGGCTTCCTGGGAGATGGGTTCCACTGGGCTCACCAAGTCATGAAGTTGGAAGGGGCTGCCAGTAGTCACGGAAACAGAGCTTCTGGGATCAAACCTCGGCAGGGCCAGAAAGCCTGAGTAAGTTGCATGAAGAAGTGGCCCCGACTGCATCATGACATGTCACACCAGGCAAGAGACAATATGTCGGGTGTTTCAAACCAATCCCAAACATTTATTAGAGAGTCCTAGGATCAGTGCACTTTCCACACCATTTTTACAACATTACGTATGGAACCGTACAGTGAGAAATCATCTCCCATATGACAGATCTGAGCATTGAAAGATGCTGAGTCATCAAAGAAAGATGAAAGATTACTTACTATCTGGATTTCACCAAGATAGGAAGGCAAAGAAAGCGGGCAGAAAGGCTTCCACAGAATTCAAAACTACCAAAGAAACAGTTTCATAGTAAATTCTCTCTTATCCAATAAGACTATTCCTCTAAGTCTCTAGGGATCCTAAGGTTTTAGTTCTACTTATATTATTTAAATTTGCTGGATGTGCCATCTAGGAACTTGGTATTTCAGATCATTTTCTTAATTATTATATATTCCACAAACACTGAAGCTCAATTCTTTGGATTTAATTCTTTATATCAGCAAGGCGAATATGAATTATGGCCTAGCTTTTAAGAAATTAATTATTTGAAGATATTAGCATGATAGATAACTATAATAAATAAAATATAAAGTAACCAGGTAACACACATTCAAACAGCCATGCCTTCAAAGAGAGGAGAACTCGCCTGGCCTAAGGTAGGGATCAGGAAAGTATTCACAGAAGATCAGGGTCTTGAAGGATGAGTAGGAATTTGTCAGGCAGTGAAAGCAAGTGGAGAAAACCCCCCACCATTCTACATATATTCTAGACCCAGCGAGTGTGTGGCGTGGCTACACAGTCTTAGTGTGGGGGCAAGAGAGGGGAGCAGAGTGAAAAGCAGGGCTCCTCTGCTTCTAGGAGGCTCAGGGCTCTGAACTTGGACGTCTGTAGTGACGGGAGGCCAATGAGGAAGTTTAAGCAAGGAAATAACACAGTGGAAGAGACTTGGAAAATGATCTGTGGCATCAGACACGGAGAAGGAAGGTGCAAGTTGTGATATCACTGCTTTCCAAAAGCGATCAAACTCTGTCCACCTTTGTGGAAGGAAGACAGGGAAGGAGTCTGATGTGGTAGATGTCACAGACATCTACAGGGGTTGAGCTCCTGGTCTCATGCGAAGGTGCAAAGGTTCAAGGCATTCATATGAACTAGCTCACTGGCTTCTTTCTGGATGCTTCAGTCTCTGGACTCACCCCTGAGTTCCTCCTGCCTCCTCTTTTCCTCTCTGGGCAGCAAGGTCTGGAGGACTAACATGAGGTCATTGGAAATGTTCTTCAACCCAGCGGGTGCTTCCTGAAACCCCAGAGGTTTGCTGAGGTGCTGGGGGGAACTCAAGTCATTCACGGTGACAAGAGCAACTGTTTCCATTGTTATTTCATGAAAATCGATCAAAAAAGTACTTAAACATTTTGTCCCTCTAGCAACAGAAGAGCTTGAGACCCTAAGTCCTGCTCTGTGAGCGGGAACAGGGGCTACTCGTGACACATTCACCTAGAGGAGTTGTCACAGTGTAACACCGCCCTGGAGGAGCTTTGACCATTTTAGAATTGAAACATGTTCCTATGCTCAGTCATATACTGTTTAACTTACCCCCACAGTAGACTGTGTTTAATGACGGGGAGCAGAAGAGACATTGAGAGTCAAATATTCGTCCAGGGAGAAACTGCAATGACAGGAATTCTACAAATTTACCTCGAATTGACTTTCCGAAGGTCCTTAACTTGTACTCACTTGATCAAGATTATTTATTTGCAAATAAGTGCTTACAAATGTGCTCTCTTACCCTGTCACTTCAAAACAAAGCAAACACTTCAAACATAATTATAAAAATGTATGAAAATAATCTCGTTGATTTTTTGAAGGCACACAATGTCAAGGATTCCAGCATCAGCTCATTGAGAGCAGCTCTCAATTTAGAAGTCAAGCTGAGAATTGGATTCCTGTGGGAGAACCAGGAAGAGGTATCTAGTCGATTCTTTCCGGCAAGACGCTGTGGGCCGGGCGGAAGGCTGGGCTTAGCTGGAGACTGCACGTCTGGCCGTGCCCGGAGTACAGGTGGTGGTCCCAGGTAACTGCAGGGTGAAATCGCCCAGGCAGGGGAAGGCGCCAAGTTCTGGGCCCCAGGGGACACTGACGGCCGAAGCAGAGTCAGAGCCAGGGAGGACGGCTGTATAGTCAAGACCCGTGGTCTTGGAGGGCAAGAAAGAAGAGGGTGATGGAGTGTGTGAAGGGCCGAAGAGTAATACCCTAAAGACTGGAACAAGATCTCTGCCAGCTAATGTGTTAGCTGGGGTGGGGGGGCTCGAAATGTATCCTTCCAAGTACCAGACCACTGAGAGGAACAAGGGTGGAGAGGGACAGAGCATGGGGACAGGAAGCACGGGCCTCATGCCACCGCAGACAAAGTAGGGTGTGCATTGGCCTGGGTCCCATTCCCACCGGGGTATGTGATGCTGGCAATTTCCCCTGCAGGGCACGTGGCTCAGGCGTCATGAAAACCAACACACGGCATTTTCATACAAAAATCAGAATACAACACAATCTGATTGGCAGCTTCATTAAAAGAAAAAAAATAAAGAAGGTGTGTGAAACTTGGAATAACATTCACCGAAATATGGAAATTCCTGTTTACCTTCACCTCTGCTCACTATTAAAATTCCTCGGTATTTTCCTGAACAAAAATGTCCCACTCTTTCTTGGAGTCGCAAGACAATCAGCATGACAGTACTGAATTAATTCCTCATTTGCTGGCTGAAAGAAACTCAAAGCTGAATTGCCAAAGGGCAAAACAGAGCGAGTGACACCATACATCTCCGTTCTATGTATGTCCATTTGATTACTGTGCTTGTAAGTCTGTATTATCCTGACGATCTAACAGTTGTGGTCTTACTTCATTTACAGAGTGCCAAGGTATCTATTAGCAGGAACTATGCTTTGAAAAGTATTATTAAATATCTGGAATTCTTAATAGAAATCCCAGGACGTCCAGCACATAACTCACAGAGAACAAAGGCCAAGAGGCCTCCTAGGAAACGCTCCATGACGAGAACGTGCCCTGAAAAGGCGCGCTGGGGCCTCTGCCCGCCTGGTGCCCGCAATGGGGCTGCGCGGGTCCCACGGCTAGGGTCCTCCCGCACTCCGACGTCCAGCCTCTGTGACGGGGCTTCGCCGGCGTTTCCCAGGTGTTGCGAGTAACTTCCGACGTCCAGACCTCCCTTGTGCTGGTTACTTCCATCGGCTGAACAAACACTGCGGGCTCTTCTGCTCTTTCGACACCGTCCTGCCGGGCAGGAGGCTGCCACAGATCAGCCTTGCCTCTGCACACACCTTCCCTACACAACACAACAAGAACCAACCAACCCTGAAAATCACAACTTCGCCAGCACACCTCAAACTCACCGAGCTTGGTTCTTTCTCCAAACATACTTTTCTTATTCAACTTTTGGTTTTATTGTCCTACGTCTTAAATTCATTTTTATGTAGAAACAATGTTAAACATTCTAAAGGATATACCCAAAAGTAGCCTGGCTTTGGATACAGCCTTATTAAATAAAAAAGGCTTGGCTCCTTTCCAACCTACAAAGAAACTGCCACGAACACGACATTTATTTGGGCCATACTTAGCTTGGTTGGACACATTGAAAGGGGGCAAGAAACACTTGGGAGGCAAACCACCAAATCCTGACCAGAGATTTTTTTTTTTAGCTCAAACCTTCACACAGAAAATGTGTACCTAGAGGGGGAACATTTTTTCTTGAAATCAGTTGTAAATTCAGCACCATGAATAGAAAGTATCAAGGAAGAGAGGCAATTAGCACACAGACTCTTTACACAGCCATTCGAAGGGGCTTGAGCCCACGGTAGGCGCCGTCTGTTCTGCACCTAACAGAGCCCAAGGCGCCGGCAGAGTCACAGCCCCACTGTGCTGGGTGATGGCTTGGCTGGGGGCTGGCCCACTTTCTAACTGTTGGCTCATGTTACGTATCAGGACTACTAAAGCTTGACTCTGGAACTCCCACGTCTAAGACAGAGGGAGACGAAGCAGTCTGGCCACTCAGTTCCCTACCACACGGTTTAAAACCCAGTGGGCTAGACGACTCTCAGCTTCTGCTCCTTGAAGAATTCTTGGATTCCATGATCGTGCCGATCCTCTTAGGGACAGGCTGAGCAACCGGTTGGTAACCACTGCTTAGTCTATGGAAAACACCACCTATTGACTGGGCTCATACTGTTGTCTTTTTAGAATGAGACAGTATGGTTGGGCCTTTCCTGTTTAGCTATGAATAAATATCCTCTCCAGTACTGAACGTACCTTTACCTCCACAATATAGTAGCTGACTGCACTATTTAGATTCGGAAATTAATGGGCTGATGGTAGTAGTACAGCTCAAACGGATTTACAGCTGCCATATCTGGCCCAATGTGATTTCAAGTAAGAATGACTTCTGACCATTTGAATGGAAATTCAGGAACATTAAAAGAAGCCATGTTTACACTGTCTGGTTCATCACATGCAAATACTATGCATTAAGCTGGGAAATACCCATTCATGAAGATAATGAGAACTGACATCAACATAATAAAATAATAGGTTTATAGATTCTGAGACTTATAATATAAAGGAGATTTGCTCCTTCTGCTTAAAAGCATATTCATGCCCCCCCCTTTCACATTTGATCTGCAATCTCAAAAACAAAGCTCTCTGGTCTGTTAGCACGAAACCTTATAAAATCACTCAACGTTGGACATTAAAGCTTCCATTCTGTAAAAGAACAGAGTGCGGGGTGACAAGTATGTGAGCCAAGAACAAACAGTGGCAGAGAAAGCAGCGGGTCAATGGGCGCCCCCAGACTCCGGCATTCATAACACAGTCCCACAAATAGCACCGCAAACAAAGACAGTGATGATAAAATTGGTGTTTTTGTTTTATAAGGCTGGCATAATAGATGGGCCCGGCATGCTCCATGATTCATTTTCATGAAACTTCAGCCACATTTCTACTGTTTGCAGGCAAAGGGTCAACGTGAAGGAGTCCAACGACTTGCCAATTGCTTTTCCAAATGCCCCAACTTAGGCCCGGAGAAGGAATTTAAACACTTCTCAGATTGGCTGAGTGCTTATCATCTTAGGTAAACAATGGAAACTGAATTGTTCAGGTAGGAACATGCACCTTAACTAAAATGAGTAACTTTTACTTCCCAGCTCGACCTAAAGTCTAATATAGAACTTTCTGTTGAGATCATCACAGCTGTACACTTTACACACACACACACATTTCCTAATCAAGCTGAGAAAAAAAATGTCATTCCTCGTTCAGTCACATATTGCTGACAATGCACCCTTTTACTTTACAATAAAATCCTGGCAGAAAGTCTTTGCTATAATGGAATTTGCACCAGTGTGTTTAGACTGAGCGCTGAATGTGGCGGTAGCCAGCGCAGGTACCCGCAAGAACACAGATAGACAATACATCTTCAGTCTTGGCCCCAAACATTATCTACATGGTGATCTCTAGCAGAAAATAAAACACTTTAAACGCCACATGAAATAATAAGTGTTAGTTTTTTTTTTTCAAGTAAACGGAATATCATTTGGTTTTAGTTACATCTGGCATACTGATATAATTTCTTCACAATAAGATACAATTAATATATTTATTTTACACCGCCTATCTTAACCCGTAACAGTGAAAATCTCACTGTCCCTCATAGGTGTCCAGTTTTAGGAAAGGGCCTTAAATTAAAATGATAGCAGTGTAGGGCTGTTTCAGGTTCAGGTCCACTTCCTGCTCGGAAGGATGCCCGAGGGCTGCTCTTAATAACAGAGGAGTAAGAAACAGCAAACCAAACCAGTCTGAATGGGATCTAGGAACAGTATGGAATCTTCTAGTTATGTCTTGAAGTCAAAGCCAGGGCTATTGAGGAATCTAGTTCCAAAGGCCTGTCTCCTTATAAAAACAAAACAAACTCCTTCCAATGAAGCTGCAGGTAAACAAGTTAAATTTGTGCTTTTGTTCAAAGGGCAAGACATTTTGCCCCCAAATGCTAGTACATATTCTTAAAACCAGATCTAGTACCAGTTCTGTAAATTATGAAACCTTCACGGAAAGGTTCTAAAGGAAAGGCCAACTGCTCTTCTCTGCTCTTGTACGTTTTCAGTAGTGTTTATATTTTGGTCCCAGGGATCAATTATCTTACGCTGACTGTATTTGCATATTTCTCAGTACCTTTTTACAGAAGTATATACTCTACACCAAAGACGGAAGGTAATCAGAATAATTCATAACTGCTCAGCAGCTCTAAGTGTCCGAAGTAAACCTAGCAGTTTAGCAATTTAAAAAATTGTGTCACTGATTATTAAATCAGCTGGCTTCCCTGCAAGTCCTTTTATGTACTGATACCTGTCAGTTCGCTATACTTAGCTGGAGGTTGGATCTAACATGAAGACACAGGGCACTTGGCTTGGCAAGGGAAGCATTTTAAGCAAGAGCTTAGGTAAAGCCACAGGGCAGCTCATTAAATCTGACCACCATAGAATGTTATCACCACCCCAGAGGTGAGCCCAATCTCTGGCCGCATGCAGAGAAGAACACCACACTTGATGCCGGAAACCACGTTTTAAAAGAGGAAGGGGACTAGCAGGCACAAACCAGAACACGTCCGCGTGGATGTGATAGAGAAGACTCCATACCAAATGAACATGGGAGCAAGAGAAGGAGGGAGAAGAAAGCAACTAAGGAGGCTGGCCTGGCAAATCTAGATGTGGGCAAACCTAGATGAGAACAGTGTCCAAAGTGTCTGGCAAACTGCCAAGTAGAGGAGGGCCCGCACACCACCTAGGTAGCTCTAGTCTACCAGAGATATGTTTTAACTCATTAGGAGGAATACTTTCCTAAAAATTAGAGCAAGTCACACAGGAATACATACCTGAAAAGACGTTCAGCATCATTAGTCACTAGGAAAATGCAAATTAAAACCATGATGAGATATGACTACACATTAACTAGAATGACTAAAATAAGAAAGACCAATAATGCCAAGTTTTGGTGAAGATGTGGAGCAACTGGGACTGTCACACATGGACTGGTGGGGATGCAAACCGACACAGCCGTGATCGGAAACAGTTTGGCAATTTCTGACTATCTGACCCCACAATCCCATTCCTAAGGAAATGGAAACGTGTCTGCACAAAGACCTGTCCCCAAGTGTTTACTGCAGCGGCTATTTTCATAATTGCCCACAACCGGAAACCATCCAAATGCCCATCAAAAGAAAACCAGATAAACACATGGTGGTATATCCATACGGTGGAATACTGCTCAGGATCAAGGCGGAGCAAGGGCTGCTAGGTGCAACAGAAGGAATGAATCTCAAAAGCATGACGCTAAGTGAAATAAGGCCGCATACTGTACAATTCCATTTCCATGACATTCTGGAAAGGACCATACTGTAAGGAGAACGAAGAACTGGGCGTGAGGAATGTTCTAGAACTTGATTGTGGTGATGGTTAGGTGGCTGTACGCATTTGTCAAAACTCATCCAACTGCAAACCTAAGGAGGATTACATTTACTATATGTAAATTAAACCTCAATTAAAAAAATAGTAAATATACTACATATAAATACTGTGTTCCTTCTCATGAAAAGTTCTTGAACACATCTAGGTGATTTCCTGTCACAAATGCTATGAGACATGTTCTTGCATTTGAGGGCCAAGTGGACCATTTTCCATCGAAGCGGTCTTATGATTATACAGTTATATGATACTACGACTTTCTGTTCTTCATCTCTAGTTATTTAGAGTAACTCAATGACTTCTTTTTAACACTTGGAAACGAGTCTGCTCCAGCTAGTGTCATATTTATTTTCTAGAGACAATGTAAATCCTGTAGTTCATATAATCTTCTGAAGTCTAACAATGACAAAAATCATTAGGCTGAATTATCATTTATTTCTATGTTTTATTTTATCAATGACACAGAAATGAGCAAGGCTAAATCAAAGGGCAACAATATTGAGGGAAGCCAAATATATATAAATTAGATGCCTAAAAAACGGAGATGCCCATTCTCTCAAGCTGAAGATGGGCTTCTGTCAGGCTAGGTTTAGTGTTCTGTCTGTGGGAGATTCTGGGAGGTTCTCCCCGCTATCTTTATTAACATTTATGGATGTATGCTAAACTCTATTTAATTAGGGAAACACCATCTCTTCAATAAATGTGGCTTTATATAAAAATGGGGATGCGAATATCCACCAGATGGCTGTAATTGTGGTCAATTAACATTGCTTTTTGTTCTCTATTTATCCTTTGGTTATACTAGAGCTGAATATTGGCTTTCTGCTTGGTACTTTTTTTTTTTTTTTTTTTTGGTGTGTTCCAATACAAGACAAATGTGGGAGACATCCAGCAGTCCCCACTAAGCTATGATGATGCGAGAATAAGGTCAAGCTATTGGTGGTTTAGATGGCTCCTGTGTGTGTTGACCAGAAATCTACAGTTCAGGAGAGGGGGATCCTACTGCTGGGGTCAGTGGTGCCTTCTCGTCTAGAGTCAGAGTTCTGACCATCACTACACACCCGGTAAGGCTTTTATCTGCCAACAATGCCACCTTTTTCTTAATAATGTGGCTTGTGGTCAACTTCCAGACTCAGCTCTGGATTGAAAGGGAAGTCTGGCCACAGCTAGTGGTAAGTGCCAGACAGCGTACTGAGCCTTTCTAAAACTGTGCTTTCCTTGACTTTAGAACGTGGCTGTGGCACCTGCCAGGGTGTATTTTAAGTATTAGGAACAGCGTGTGAGGCACCCAGCGGCACACGCTTGGCCTGTGGTTGTGCTTAATGCATGGGGAGCAACCTTGGACTTCTGCAGTAATTATCACTTCTGAAAGAAAAACTCCTACACCTGGAGTATGACCCAGTATGAGTCACAGTGCTTGGTGGCATCGCATGGTGCTACGCTTTTCCCCGCGTGCAGGCCATGGCAGCTTCCAAAGCTGCTTTTCACAAATTAGAATGGTGTTTACAAGTCTTTGTATCAGCAAGAGTGTAAAAAGTTTACTGAATTTACAGCAATGAACCACACCAGCATCAGTGTTAGGTTACTTTAAGCAGTGCACACTTTGGGGAAGGCATATGCAGCAGCCAGCTTTGTGCTCCGAGGCAAAGAGGGACTATCTGCGAACTATTACACACACATTCTCAGCTACAAGTTATGAATGTGTTTATAATACTTAATAGTTCGATTATCATGTGGCTGAAACCAAGTACAGTCAACTCTTGACCCCTGCAACGAAGAGAAGACATGCACTGTGCACTCAGAACAGATGACAAGATGGGAAGGGTGCAAAGATACATAAAGATATAAATCCAACTGATAAGATAGAAAGGAAGACAGTCTTTAGTCTTTTCACCCCATTTTGGATAAAGATCAATACCCATCTCTTTTTTCTTAACATGCTAAACATGGGAATCAATCACAGCCACTCAGTACGAATAAGGTGTTTTTTTGTTTTTGTTTTTTTAAACGTGATTGTTCCCTACAAATGTGCAGTACCCAGGACACAGGACCCAGGACCCAGGACCCAGGACCCAGCATCCAGGATCCTACACCCAGGGACTCCACACAAGGCAAGGTGTGCAGAGCCCTCAGGGTGGCTCACGGCTTCCGCCAGGTGGAAAGGGCATGCCTGATCTCCCTGGGCTGCTTAGCCCTGCTCAAGTGAGCTACCTGGGGGATCAGACAGGGTATGGACTTTGGGGGGAGGTCACTGAGTGACAACGGGAACACAGGGCCACTGAATCCAGGAAGTCGAAGGCCAAGCGTTCCGGCTGAAATAGCCACGGAGAGCCGGCCAGGTCGACAGTGGTGAATGCGACAGCGCCGTCCCTGTGCCTCTCTCTCTCCATGGCAGGCTGGCCAAATCTAATTGTATACAACTCATTTACCGTGGCTGGAAAACAACAGACCCAGCTTATGAGAAAACAGAGATTTCACCAAAAAATTTCCCTGGGGAAATGTATGAAATTGAGCCTTTTCCTTATGACAACAATTTTGAAACTGTAACCTGCATCAACTCAAATTACCATCACATGCCTGAAATCAATTTGTCGAGAAGGACTCTCTCCATAATGGATGACAAAAAACAAAACCAAAACCAAAAACAAAAATAAAACAAAAGCAAGCCAGTCAGCCAGCCAGCCAGCAAGCAAGCAGGCTTGGCACCTCTGTTTGGAAATTGGTTAAGAGATAATGTGCAAAACTCAAAACTTTCCAGTATTCATAAGATATAAAAAAAAACATTTAAAACAAATGATTTGACAGCTGCAAATGCAGGATAACACCTAGTTGAATTATAGAAACAGTGTGGATAATTACTTTTTTCAAACGCTGGGGCTCTGTGGACCAAGGTCCTGTCTGAACCTCCCTGCAGCAGTTAATATGCAATAATACGTATCTGCTGTCATATTGCCCTAAGTCTCTTTATCATCCGCACATCAGTGAGAATGATGAGAGGCGTGCCATGATTCCAGCAGTCTTCTTTGAAGGATCCACACGTTAATTACTGCACTAATTATGGTTTTTGAATAACTAACCGGAGTAAGCAGCCTATGGGAGGTACGGGCAAAAACCTAAGACTGAGAAAACACTAGTCACTGAGTCATCAGTGTAGACTGACACACGGAACAGGTTTAAAAGAAGTGGAGGCAGAGGATTTGTAAAAGACAAGCATCTTCAATAATTACGGCTCCATAAAGCAAAAAGAAATGCTATTTCTTAATGGCAAGTGCATTTAAACTGTTATCTAAAGATCTGAAGGTAAGCCTGCTTAATTCACTGCTTCTTCTTTTGTTATTAGGAAAACATAATTGTTCCAAATAATTAGCACTAGAGTACATCACAAGCTGACAACAAAATTATAGAAATCTTCATATTCGGATCCCTCTAGCTGGCTATTAGGAACAGTTTCTGATCATAACCCATTAGTTGAAGTGCTGTGAGTTCTTGATTGCCACCAAATAACCTCAGATATCTGCCTAAGTTAACAGCCCCTATTTATCAGGGTTTTCTTGACAGTAAAAATTACTTAGGATTTTTACAGCTGCCACACAAAAGAATGTATTCGATGTATGCACTTGGAAGATTAAGTGATACAATAATTGAAACATGGATTTGAAATACACTCTTAACTCCTAAATTCCTACGTGGAAACCTGAAAAGACACTTTTCAATTTTTAACAGTGGCACCACCCTGTTTCTCAGAAACTGGAATGGTCCCGGGATGTTCATGTTAATTTTTTTTTGGCTTGCACTGTACTCCTACCTTTTCCAAAACGTCCCTTTCATTTTTAAGTTTTCTTTAATGCTTTTTTTTTTATTATTGAAAAAAATTCCCTGTGTGTGAACAATGTCAGGTGTACACTTTGGCTTGTTACTAATTATTTAAAACTAGCTCAGTAGCATTCTGTGAGGCAGGGGGAAAAGAGACAAAGGGGCACAATATAGTTTTAAAGATAGTGAACCAAATGACCTGCTTGCCAGAAATCACTGTATTAACCTCCCGTGGAAAGAACAAAAAACAAAAAACAAAAAAACAAAAACAAAAACCCAAACCCCAGACACTGTGGAGAATCTTCTGCTCTGCTGGTTACATAGCCCGCTGCTGGGAGCAGCTCACTGATAATATAACATGTGGCCAATGAAAATGTGTTGGAATAATCTAGTAATTTTGTAATCGGTAATGCCATTTAAAGTTACTTTGGAAATTCTTCTGTGCCAACAGCTGAGCTGATAAACCCACAAAGCTTTATGTTTTATCCCATGAGGGGGAACTTTGATTACTCTGGTAATTAATGATGTTGGAGAGTAATATGGATTTTCTGTTAAGATTTGAGTTTGAAGTTAATTAGTCTTCGCGTTATGATTTGCTGATTAATTATGGATATTTAGCTATAAAGAGAGATGTTAATTATTAATCTCAAAAAAATCATCTAGTGTAATTAACTAAAACTTTGACATCAGTTGAAATTCCCATTGAGTATAACTTCTGAGATTATCAATTACCGGCGCAGAGCACCGAGCGCGTGCCCCACGAAGGAGGCATCCTGGGCTCCCAGCGAGCGGCTGGAGCTGCACGGCCACAGAGCGTGCCTGCCAGAGGCTCGGCTCAGCAGCGGGGCCGTGCGTGCCAGCCCACACGTCTCAGTCTCTCGTGGCCATTCTCACAGTGCGGAAAAGCCTCTTTCAGAAGAGCGTGCTACAGAAGAAATTCCAGTCTTAGCGCTACCACGGTGAACTGTCAAGTAATGCCATGGCCTCTGAGCGGGAATGTGCCCTTGAGACCGACGGGCTTCATTAGCTCTGTTAAACTCGGAGACGAACTTCGCTGTTGCTACAGATATCTTTATTTTCGGCAGCAGCTTTTGCAACTATCAAGACAATACTGCAGCACAAGCGCTAATTAGTGTTCTATTCACATCACTTGAAATCACCTTTGTGGCTAAAAAGATTTTTTCCTTCATCTTTTCCCCTAATCTGTCAGCAACATGATCTCTGTTACCAAAACGAGGAGGTGGGATGTGATTAGGAAGAAGGGTTAAACCAAAAAGCATCATCGGCACATCACTGTCCTGGAATTTCCCCCGTAACACAGAGTCTGAACAGGAATCTGTTTACATTATCTCTAGATCATCTTGACAATATTTATTCTCTATTTACCTAAATGAGGCAATATGATGATATTTATTGCTCAGAATGGCTAAATATAGACTTTTCTTGAGCACTCAGTACCATAGTGGGAGGTTTTGCTCTAATCTACATCTTTAAACTGACAAGCTGGAGAATTCCTAATGAATGCCTCCTTTCATCTGGATGTCTGTGTGTATTTGACAGTATAAATATTTAGCAATATCGGAGTCAGCTTGTGATTTTACCCAGATGGACTGATTGATGCCTTGGCTCGATGTTGCCAAAGACAATCCATGTGGTTATATAAGCAATTTCCCTCTTACTTCCTAAGAAGCAATTAGGTGGCCAAAGGCAGCAACCCCAAAATAGTAGAAATACTTCTGGTATCAGCTGACACGTCTGAGGGGTAAATAAAATATGGTACTTAAATTATTACCACTTTACTTTCATGAATCATGGGATTAAAGCTTTCACTTCTAAAGTACATATAAATTGCAGGGTTTCTTATGTCTGTAATTTGCAAGAATCTAAGTTAAAATACCAGCTAATCAGTCAACTCACATTCACCTTGGGAAAAGTACCACCCTTTCTTGTCATTTTTGTAAATTGCATGCCTAAGCACCAATGTTATTTTGAGAAGAAAAGTCGCTTGTTGTCAATAACACATACTGCAGTCTAGTTAAAACAACATTTGTTAGAATTTAATCGCAAATGTAATCCGCTTTTAAAGTTTAGACAGAACGCTCAGAGAAATTCAAGGGAAGGATAATAAATCATTTTCCTCATCTTGGGCGTGAACAAGGTAGACCTGATTCATTCAGGTATGTCGTTCTAACCACACACGGGATGGATTCTCTCCTGAGGAACAATAAAGGATCCGCGCTCAGAAAGGAACCACTAAGTGGCACTACCCGCTCCCCCACCACACACACCACAGATTTTTTTTTCTGTCTACCGACATTGTTTTCTTCTACGTAAATCACAATGAGAATGACATCAAAGAATTACAGTCTTTTTCTCATCATCACTGTAATCCAGCTGCGAAGGTTGATAAGCTCTTGCTAAAACG
Source organism: Zalophus californianus (assembly GCF_009762305.2). Lineage (NCBI taxonomy): Eukaryota > Metazoa > Chordata > Mammalia > Carnivora > Otariidae > Zalophus > Zalophus californianus. The sequence continues at coordinate 90,226,903 of NC_045608.1, read as the reverse complement.
TAGAATGGGCTTTTGGAACTCTCGGCACCGGCGGCAGGTACCCTCTGCTTAGCCTCGGCGTCACATCGTGTGAGATGCCGACGAGGATTATGTCAGGTGCATGCTCCTGCTCTGGGAGGAGAAAACGCTACACATTGTTTTTGGCACCAGCAGAATCATGCATTTCTGCAGTGCTGCTGCTTCCCCACCTCTCACCCACTCCTGCCTCCTCTCATTGCTTTGTTTTCTATTAACTCATCCCAATCATTGTATAACCCATGCAATAACCCAGGAGAAAGGGCAGGCAAGACATTATTCTTTTTGACACTAATACCTATAGATCCTATTCTGGTGTGATACCTCTCCCTATCACAAGATATCTCAGCTAACAGAATCCTCAGAAGTCAACAACTGGCATTTATAATGCATTCCCAGAGGCGAGTGGGATGCGATGCCCACTAGTAATCAGACACACACCAGATTTCCGGGGACGAGCTGTCTCATGATGACGTTCGGCAGCGTCAGGTGCAGGGGCACATCAGTCATGTACCTTCTTGTGCATGGCAGTTTCTTTTTCCTAAAAAAAATTATCCCATGCCTGCTGGCTGCTACATGAAAATAAATGTCTACAGTATTCTATTTATTGGATGTGATGACTAATAAATTGGTTATTGATCAGGTATAAAGGGCCAGGGTCTGAGGTGCAATCTATCGGTATCTATCTATTTCATCGGCCATGCTGCACTTCAGCTGGTATGGCGAAACCAGTATTTGCTTTGTTTCCTTATTTGAGGGCTGGAAGTATTGTAATACAATGATGAGAGAATGCAAGATGCCACTTACTTAATATGCCACTTTCATAACTGTCGAAAGAACCACTGTGTTCACAGATGAATTTGGTATTTGGGTGACAATCCAAAAGTTACCCCAGGTAACAACTACAGAAACAAAGTTTTGAATGAACAGCACTTTTTTTAAAACCAAATTTGTCACTGGGATGGCAGATGCAAAACCCTATGAACATGGCGCCACACCACAAATGGCACAAAGGCTGTGCGAGCGGACACGGGAATGTCCAGAAGCCTGCAAGTGAGGCGCTTCCATCTTCCTTCCGCGGCTGAATCGTGCTTACTTTAATGATGTATAATAGCCTGCAACTACACTTAACCTGTGCATTACATGGCAGCACAAACTATTTACCTAGAGTTATGAAGAAGAAAACAGCAAATCAAGCCAGGAATCTAAAGTCTGTACATTAACCTCTCACATGTCAACATAATTTTCCCCTGGAGATGATATGTAACGGAATCTCTAAATTGTCTTCCCTTCTACACAATAGCATTATGCTCCAAGTATCTTAGTGCCAAAGTACGTGTGAGAAAGTGATGACAAATGTACCTAATTAATAAATCGGAAAGTATTTAGGACAAAATGAATTTTGGTTTTGTTGTTAATGAAATTGTTATCTATAAAAAATAACTCATATTCTACTGAAAAGGCTAATTTTTAAAAAATCCATAAAAATCCAACATGGGGCAAAGACAAATGAAATTATTTCACTAGCTTTTAACATATATTAAAGATCAAGGAGGACATTAAGTACCCTCTTTGAGTAGATATTCACCAAATGAATTTAAAATACGCTTTATGCCATCAGTCAGCTCCTGAACAGACCTCTCCATGCTTTCACACAGAATCCCGGAATATGGGCCTCTGTGTGTGTGACATTGCTTGGTTTCATGATGCACCAGGCCACTTAAAATCATTTTCAAGTGAGTAAAGCTAAACTCTGATTATCAGGATTACAGAAAATATGACTTGACTAGTTATTACAGTGCTTGCCATCTTATCACATTAGATAAATACGGAGAAGATATAAAAATAATATGGTTTCACTATAAATATTAATCATCGAGTTTAATGTGATTATCTTGAAGGGGGTCAGAGAAAGGAGAAGGGAAGAGGGCACAATTTCTTATCACTCTGTTTCCTTTAAAGATGATATATCCCATGGGACGCCATCGACAGAAACACTAGACAGAAAATTCTCTCCTTTGGAAATAAGTTTTGGAGAATCTGATTAGGTCTCCTGCTGCAATGCTAGGTATTCTGTTTTTGCCAAAGGGCCAGCTATTATGATTAACGTCATTTGTCTGAATCATTACTCTCTACCTTGGTTCAGCAAACACTATGAAGATGGCATGGTAATAAATGACCGTCGGATTCTTTCCTGCTTTGGCCTCTTTTTATCTGCCACCTCTCCACCGTCAGCTCCATCTTTCTGAACCTCTCTGAATCCCCAAAAGGGACGGGGTGTCTATTTGTTTTCCACTAGGTTACCACTCTGTCTATTGTTGTTTGCACTAAAGGGTACAAATTCAATTCATTCTTATGACATAAAAGCACTGATACAGTAAATTTTTTGCCCAAGAGAAAACAAAAACAAAGTTGCTGCATATCGAATAAGATTCGAAGCACTAGCATATATGTGAAGAAGCTTTCTGAGCAGCCTTAGTTATATAAAACCATTTTTTTCTAAATGTGTATGTGTTCTCAGCGAGGGCATCCAGCATGTAAATGTGTATAAAGCGGTGTCCAGTTGGTGTCTGGGAGTAAAAGTGTGGTTGTGTAAACCACAGGCTGGGACATCATGTGATGAGATTTCAACTTTTTGCACAGAACAAGGTATGGTAACTTCCAACTGGTTCTATGGAAAACTGGACTGGAGAGTAGACAGCACGGTATAATTAATAATGAAAGACAAGTACAAGTAGAATAAAGGAGCTGAGAGTGGCCACCAGACACAATTCTCTACACACCCAATTCTGTACCATTTAGGTCTTACTGCCCATTCTGGGAAATGAGCATGTTATTTAAATAAGTCAGTGAATCTGAACATAACCCCTGACCACGGTTTGCACCTAAAGTGACATGGAGTCTGTGACAAAGGTCCTGTGTGATGAGACAGCCCTTCGGACACTTGGACAGCAGCCCACGAGCCGGGTGGTGGGCTGCCGGTGTGGTGCAGATGGGTGAGCGCGGGCGCCGGAGTGTGATTCTGCCAGTGTCTCTACCTCTAGGCCGGCTTCCGTTCACAGTGGAAACTCTCGTGTCCCGAAATATGTAAACACCCCATGTTTTGGGGAATTTAAATTATGTAAATAGCACGACAGAGCTTGCTCACCAGTAACTTTTCTTTGCCAAGAGTAACATGTTTTGCTAGATAGGATGCTAAGAAGTGCCAAATGCTGTAAACCCTAAAGAGTATTGCCAAGTACCTTCTCACTCTGGGTCCAAGTCTTAAAAAACACTTAATACAAAATGAATCTGAAATCCTGTAATTGCCCACAATTCCTGGAACGTTACCTTGTGTACAACTCCAGTTATTATGAAAATGTTTTACATTCTTGCCAGAAGTTAAGAAGTTATCACTTGAAAATCACTGGCTAATCTAGCCTGGGCTAAGATGGATTTTTAATGAAAGTTTAATGAATGATAAATACTCGTTTCTTGATAAATGTTTAATTATGCCAATAATTACCAACTGCTGAAAACTACTGTTGTGTTAATAATGGCATTTTAGTACACATGCAGTTTCATGAGTCATGGTGCTGTTAGAGATCAGAGCTCCATCTGTCTGATGCAAACTAGCAAAACAAAAGTCTAATTAATATTTTGATCAATTTTCTCTATACTCTAAAGACTATCAATGTCCTTTAAAAATTTTTTTTGATCTCTTTTCTCCTTCATGGGAAAGAGGTAAGGAAAGAGAAAATGGGCAGAACTACTCTAAGATTAATTTGTGCAAAAATTAAAGAATAGAAAATAAATATTATTGAAATCCACTGATTTTATTACCTCATTGCATTATTAAGTATAATAATCGCTTCTATGTTCCTTAAAGCTGTTTCTTAAAGTGGTGACCATTACACACTTAACAGCACAGGAACCGTGAACTTCCTTTATTAGTTGGTTCAACTTGGCCCTTAACAGGTGATACATAAGACCTGCAATCTGTGTTGTTAGAGCATGTGCGTGGCCCTTGCAGTGCGTGAACTGCTATTTATAAGAGGGAATGACAGCTTTCAGGTCAGCAAACCCAGGATTCTAGAAGGTTCAACTAACCTTGACTTAATGAGCATTTGTTAATGATGGCAAATTGCTAAAGAGAAGGTGAGTCCCTGTGCCAGAGTGGGAGCTGGAGAGGGAGCCCTGTGCTTCCTGCCCCTGGGCTGGGTGGGTGAGCTCTCCTGCCTGGGGACTTGGGGGTAGCAGAGCAGTGCCTGGAGCCAAGGAGACAGCTCTCCTGCTGTCCGCACAGGACCTTCTCAGAGCGCCCTTCCTCTCCAGCTCCCCACAAGGAACAGGGTGCTTCTCCAAGTCACTCCACTGGGGCCCTCTTGGGTGGGGGCCCCTTCCAGAGGAACTTTCTGAGCAAGGCGGGCTCTCACCTGCTTTGCCTTATTTACCAACCACGTAACGTAGTCCATTCCCCGGCCAAAAGTGTCCAGAAAAGACTGTGCGCAGGCTGAGTCAAGGATGGTTCTAAAGCATGTCCTTTCAATATCTCCTAAGGCTATAGACTTAGGGAAATCTGGTACACAGCCTCAATACCAGGCTAACAATTAATATTTCCAGTAGTTCACATTGTAAAAGCAACCCAAATTATGCAGATAATTCCCAATTACACTTCCTTTTTTTTCAGACCATTTCTCTTTTAAGAGTTTATGACCAACCCTGAAAAGACCATGTGATTTTTAGAATGAACTCTTCTCCCAGAAATACTTGTTTTATATAACCCTTAATCTGACATATCTATTTTATAGGAACACTTTCAGTATTTCTTTGTTATCATTTGTTTACACTTAACATGATGACTCTTAGATGTATTTTTATTTTTATTATTTATTTATTTACTTTTCTTACATGTGTTTTTAAAATTTACCCTCATGATGGACCTCACACACATGATATTGTTTCTTAAACGAGGCTTTTGGCAAGAATTCATCTGTAACTTTTATATTTTAGTGTGTTTAAAGTTATTTCTTGTTACGACAATCGTAGCTCTCTGACATTCGTAAGTATTTTCTCACCATACGCTAGTGACAATAGGCCGCACAAAGTGTAAGGGATCACAGAAACGCACCTCCAGGCTGAAGAAATCACGGACACACACGTGGTGGCCCTCGCACACGCTCCCCCACGCACACTACCCTGAGCCACTGAAGAAATCACGGACACACACGTGGTGGCCCTCGCACACGCTCCCCCACGCACACTACCCTGAGCCACTGAAGAAATCACGGACACACACGTGGTGGCCCTCGCACACGCTCCCCCACGCACACTACCCTGAGCCACTGAAGAAATCACGGACACACACGTGGTGGCCCTCGCACACGCTCCCCCACGCACACTACCCTGAGCAGGGTGGCAGGCACATTTCCCCGTCCCACTGATCTCAGTAGAGCACAGACTCTGAGCATTGAGAAGGGACACCCCCCGCTCCGATGAAAGCTCAAAGGCTCCTAGCAATCGCTTTGTGGAGGGAGTAGACCCATGAGTGATTTGGGTATTGATAACTTTTGCCCTCTGCAGCCAACCTGGACGTGCAGCTGCTCTGAGGCTCGCTCAACAAGAAGTTAACTGGGCTGTATGAAACATGCATAATAAATAGTGCTTGAGAGCGAATACGGGCTTTCAAACTTCCGTCTTTGAAGGGCAACAGTTTAATGAAAATATCTTGGGAACTCTGCTTCATCCACTGTGTGTGTGCACACATGGGCACAGCCAAAACACGGCAAGAATGAAATGTTAGTGATTTTTATGAATGAAACTAAAAGGCTGCCTGTATGGTGTGTATTTAGATAAAAAGGGTCTGTCTGTATTCTGGAACTGAGATGCTAGCTGTGCTAATTTATTCGCGCCTGCAATGAATGACCCGAAAACACAGCAGTGCACAAACCAACTGATGTACTTCTTTCTTTCTTTCTTTCTTTCTTTTTTTTTATTTATTTGAGAAAAAGAAAGAGCGCTCATGCAAGTGCATGGGCGGGGCGGCGGCGGGGGGGGGGGGGGGGGAAGCTGCAGCGTGAGAGAATCCTCAAGCGGACTCCCAATCCTGGACTTGATCTCACCACCCATGAGCTCATGACCTGAGCCTAAACCAAGAGCTGGACCCTCAACCGACGGAGCCACGCAGGCGCCCTCACGTGTTTTCTGATACAGATTCTGGCTGTTGTAGCAAGTCCACGTGTCGGATCTGTGTGTGGAATCTAACACGGGCATGTTCTCACAGACGTACCGCTCTCCACTTTGCCACTTTGGGAGACGGAGGGGACTCGACAGTGTGAGCAGCGGACACGTAAGCACAAATTCTCAGAGGCATGTGGGGTAATGTTTCCATGTTTCTCCTGTAAGAAGATCAGCCCCGTAGGGCAGGGACCCCAGCCCGCCTGCTGCACCCAGTCTCTGCAGTTTCCAGGGTGCTGCTTGGGAATTACACTTCAGTGTTTCTTAAAGTGGGGCTGGAAGTCATTTAGGGGCATGTGTTAAAAATGCATATTTTGGGCCTCTTCTGTGCTGAATTCATATGTAGAAATCCTAATCCCCAGTACACCTCAGAATATGACTGCATTTGGAGACAGGGCTTTTGAAGAGGTAATCAAGGTAAAATGAGGTCATTGGTGGGGTAGCTAACCCAATCTGATCAGTGTCCTTACAAGAAGGGGTGGAGGAGAGGTGGTTAGGACACAGTAACCCACAGAGGGAAGACCCTGTGACGACACAGACATGCAAGCCAAGGAAAGAAGCCTCAGGACAAACAAACCTACTGATCCTTTGCTCTCGGACTCCTGGCCTCCGGAACTGTGTATGCATGCTGGTAAGGGTTCCACAGGACGGAGGTGTGAACGGGCATTCAAAGACCAGCCAAGCCAAGGACACTCTTCCTCCAAATCTTGTAAGCAGTAGATACAGCTGTGTCTTTCTTGCACTGTTTTCTTGACTTCTTTGCTTGTCTGTTTTCTTCCTGTCCACTGACCAGTGCTTGACCTCCAGGGCTGGCTCTCTGGCCTTTGATGACCTTGAACCTCATGGTTCCTCACAGTTCCACCCTGGGCTCTCTTCTTGTCTCCTCATACCCCATCCCGAGGTAAACTACTCTTACATCTGCTGTCTACTCCGAATCGGAGAAATCAATTGATACTGCTTGAGCTGGAAACCTGAAGGTCACTCTTAACCCTTGATCCTGCCCCACTTCCCTTACATTAATGGGCCAGCAAGTCGGCCAACTTGTCTCTATGGTTACAACTTCAGTGTAGACTGTCTCCCAACAATTCCCTCTTTCTGCCCCGGTCCCTCCATCTACCTTCCACAAAGGCAAAAAGATGAATTCTTAAATTGAAATTTGATCCTGGAGTTCCCCGGATAAAAATCCACAGCTCTTCCGTGGCATACCTGGCCTCCCCATGAGCCATGCGCCTTGCCCTCTGTCACACCCCACCACGCTGGTCTCTCGGTGTTGCCCGCTTTCTCCCTTGGAAGGCCTGGAACGTGTTTGAGCCCTCGCCTCCTGGAATAGCTACTTTTTCCTCTTCCTGAGAAAAGGCTTCCCCAAGGGAGGCACGCACAGCTCCCATGCCCTTGCCAGTGTCCCTTACTCCCCATCACAGGCACCTGCTGTTTGCTCTCACAACCTGTAGTTACTTTATGCTTACTTAGATCTAGAATGCAAGCTCCGGGAGGGCGGGGACGACAGCGTTTCCTGAGGAGATGCTCAACAGAGACGCGTGATTAAGGACTGCAGGAACGAGGCCTACCTAGCCTACCTGGCGGCCCAGGAGCAGTCTACCACTGAGACAAAGCACGGGCTATCACTGAACAGTCCACGCTCAACAGACCTACTGGACGTGAACATGTGGCCAAGCAAGTAAGATCAGCAAACGCCCCGGTTACGTACAAGACGCGGCAGCTGGATCAACACCACCATGTCTTGAACTACATTTTAAATTGGCTTGCGAGAGCTGCTTATCTCTGAAATACCTTACATCAGTGAGTTATGGAATCAGGCCGTGGCTTCTAGAAGAGCCACACTCACTCAGGTTATGCCTTTGTTTCAGCTAGCAAGTTTTACTGAAATCATGATCACACTTAATAACCATCTCTCCTGACATGGCATTATGAACAAAGTCTACCTTTACCAATGTAAGACCTTCATTTGTTCTTCATCAGAGGGGTGAGATGTGTGTAGATAATCAGAAACACAAAAACGTGGACTCCTAGCAGTGACTCAGGAGATTTAGTTATAAAGCGGTAATTCTGTGGGATTATGGCAATTGAAACTGACTTCCATATTCTCACATCCTTTGTGTAAGAACGCTAACAATGCTTTTCATCTGATATTAGGGGATATGCTCAATGTGAAGATTTAGCACAATTAAAGGGATTTTAGGTAAAAAAAAATTTAGACATCTGTCATGTAATACAACATATGAAAACGTGCCTTGTCTCCTTACTTAACAGAATATTGTCGCATTTTCGGTTTGGGCAAGACAGAACTGCTCATTTTCCCCTCACGGCTCATCTGGTTTTGCCCAAGCTGCTAGCTAGACAACACTCTGAAGAGAGAGACGAGTTATTTGTGGTGGATGTTAATACACTTAACACTATGTTACTTACAACAAACTGAAAGCCTGACACATCTCACCCACCATATAGGATAGTCACTCTGCACTGAAAAACACAATTAAAAAAGGAAGTATTTGAAGAACATCCAATTTTTGCCAAGACCTCATTTGGGAGGCCAAAGGGGAACAGGTATACTTGGCAGCATAATGACTAATTATTATGTTCAAAAGATGGAAAAGTTGTTCAAGAAATATCGGGGCATCTGCATCCCTCCAGCACATTAATTATCCCAAGCAGCATTTGGTATTAGGAGCAGCCATTTTTAAAAACCCAGTGCACCCCCCACGCGCCCCCACCCCAGAGAAAATCTTCATAGGAACTGTTTTACAAAACCAAAACCAGAACCCTTGCCCCAGATGGCAATGGGGGAGGAGTCGGGGGGGCGGGGGGGAAGGGAGAGGGCACACGCTGGTCAAGAGCGCAACGTGAAATGTTCTCTATGTCGCACGGATCTGCTCCTTAAAAATCGACATGGAGCACACCATGTGAACTGCCACATTTATAACCCTGTGCTGATATTCAAATTCTCTGTCTTAAGCTAAAGAAAGATTGAACGCCCTGCTGTTGTGTGGCCAAGATTGAAGAGGTGTCTCACTGACATTGTTCAAAGTTTATGAAAATATATGAATGCTCAAATGTCATTGGCTTTGCGCCTCCAACAGACTGTGGTTTTATGAGAAATCAGTCTTTTAATCAAAATGATTGAATACCTTAAGGTCGAATCCAAAGATATCAGTTAATATCTAGAAACGTGCTATTTCTGCAAATTTTGCCAAGCTGTACATATTGTGGTGCATTTTAAAGTGTTAATTTGTGCATCCCATATTGAAAATTGATCTTGAGTTTTAGCTTTTTGTCAAGCAAAAACATATGGTTACAAGCTCTCTGCATTTTACGTGACGGCTGTTGAAGCTGTCACATGTGCAAACTTGATAACCGATGTGACACACACGCAAATAATTTGCTTGTTTAGTAACAATTCAAAGATTCATTATTCATGCAAACACACATTTTTTAAAATGATCAGATGGAAATAGTCTCCGTTTTGTACAACCTAGTCTGGCTGGTGTGCAAACCCAGATAAAATAAAGCTGGGAACTAAGTGGTATTAAACAAATCCAAGAATATGGGTATTTTCAGATAATTATTGAACCAGATGGTGTTTTTTGTTAATTCTGCCATCAGCTTGAGAACTTGATGTCTTACATCTGCACTTGGTAAAATAAATTTTACCACTGACATTATTTCAGTTTTCTTAAAATATTTCAATCAGTTTTGAACCAAGATTTGCAAACATCTGCCACAGTGCATGACTAGGAGAAGAAATTATTTTGAGATAATTCCTTTAAAAATAGACACCATTTACATGGAATTTTAAATTTATCACCCTTTAAACGAAATCTTCAGAATTACCAGTCTGAATGTTTAATAAAAAAGTAAAATGAGAATAAGATGGCACATGTGAAAATGAACACAGTTAACAGGCTGCAGAAAGTGCTGACTCACTTGGACATACCATCTTGGGATTCCACACTCCATTATTTCACAACCTTGACTTACCAGGGAAATGTTAAGTACATTTTCTGTGTGGTATGATTAAAGGATAAAAGTATATGATGAATTAATCAAAAGACACAGAGGATAAAGGGATTTTACCTAAGAGTAAGTTAATCAGCCCTGATTGAATTCCTCCTCCACAGGACCTCTCCCTGGCTCCACCCACCAGCACACATGTTGAGCTTCAAGTACACCCTGAAACCAGCATTTCAGTTTTAGGTTCCTTCCGAGGAAGTTCTTGGAAACTCAGTTTAAACATAAAAACCCCCCATGTGGCTTAACTTCTTTAGGGTAACAAACATTCTCACTGAAGCCCACAAACAAAACCTTATTTTTGAACTGAGTCATGAATTTCCCACCTTCTGTTGTAGAACAGATTGCATTTGGGTAACAGTCTTTCGCTTCCAGGTTAGACAATGAATTCTGGGGAGAAGTTTTGGGATTCCTACCCACCCCCCCCTTTTCTTTTATTTTCTTCCCCAAACTCAGACATCTGAAACAAAACAATAATTTAGTATAGTGCATTCCAAACAGAAGGTCTGCTGTGGATTGACCAAAACCGAGCAACAAAAAACTAGTATTACAATGAGAACTAATTTTGAACTGTTTCAGCTGTAACAGTAGTACCTAAAATGAGCCTACAGAGGTGACCCAATAGAGAGTTTCCCATTTGAAAGCAGGTTCTATCGCTTCTTCGCCTTTTGGCTAAGATCAAGTGAGAGCAGGTTCTATTTAATGTGGAGAATGGGATGAATTACTCTATACCACCAAGACTTGCATTCCAGTAGGCGATGGGATCGCCAGAGGGGCAGGCATTTCATACCTAGACTCCACAGCCTGAGCCCCTTGCAGGCTTCCTCCCCCCATAAGGCTCTTAAACCACAAGTGACGCTAGCCCAGGGAAGTCCACTTCTGGTTGGTCTGGGAGGAAGGAGGTGAGGCAGGAACAGGCGGTCAGCTGTCAGCAGCTAAAATCCGAGGCAGCTCCAATGAGCTGCACCCCAGGAATTCAGTTACTTTACTTGGCTGCTTGATTCCCTCAATTACTTAGGGGTTTTTAAAATTTGCTACTATTAATTATTCATTCTACCTATATGCGATACATTAATTACATATTATTAATTATAATTAAAATATAATCCATATCCGTTAATCATAATTAATATCTGTTAATTATTATAATTAATGGTAAACTAATAGTTAATAATTCAAGGCCTAGTAGATGACGTATGCTAAATGGTAACTTTCGCATGCACGATTTTACTCATAAACTCTCATGCAGCACATTCTAGTATTCCACCCCCCGCCGCCCCAAATACACAAGGAAATTCAAGTCTGGAGGACAGGCTCTTGCCCTAGGCCATGTAGCTACTGAAAGACAACTGCAGAGTTTAAACCTGGTCCGCCTGACCCCAGGGCAGTACTCCAAACTACTCCAGGCCCCTCTCTATGGCTTCTGGCTACCCAAAGTCAGTGCCCTTCTCCCCACCCAGGACCCCCAGGCTACCCTTCCTAAATAACACTGGTGAAGTAGTTCTCTCTTTCTTACATCAAAGGGTAAGACAATTTTGGAGGTACTTGTTTCACACCATCAGGCTATTTCCCAAAAAGTCAATGCCAATTAAAACTATTAGCTGCAGTAGATGCACATTATGTCAAACTCTTTGTGTTTTTCTTTTGCTAATTTGATAGAAAGTATATAATTGCTGTTTTCCTTTAAAAACGAAGTTTGCATTTCTTTAATTACTAGGACGAACACCTCTCCAGATGTTTGTTTATAAGTTGCATTTTCTGTTTTATGATTGCTCTGTCATCTTTTCTAGCTATCTATTTATTGTTTGCAGTGTTTTCCCTGTTGATTTGCATGAGCTCTTGATATAAAAAGATATAAAACGTTAATGTATTATTTGATGAAAGATATTTTCTCAGTGTTTTGGTTGCCTTTTTATTCTGGGAACTTTGGACATATAAAATTTAGCTTATCATATAGCTAAATCTATCAATCTGTTCCTCTGTTTTATTTGTTAAAATTCTCAGAAAGTTTTCTCATCGGGATTTGGATACCTGTTCAATTCTATTTCTGTAAACTATTATACTGTATTTTTGTGTTTAACTCTTTAATTAACATTTATCTTTGGGAACTGTGTCCAATAAAACTCTATAAATTGATTATTTGCTATCCTAAGTCTCGCACAATTTATTAAATATTAAATAATACATCCCTTCTCCATTGATTTGTGAGACCTCTTGAAGAATATATACATTCACATACATACATGCATATATGTTAACTGATTACATGTGAAAGACTGGTGTTGATTTATTTATTTGATCTCTTGCTTTGTTACACCTTCTTAGAGCTTTGAAGTCAGAGGTACTGCATTTGGAGTCCTGGCTTTGTCATTCAGTAGACCTCAGACAAGGCTTGGTTTTCTCATCTTAAGAGGAGATAGGCAGCGTCTACCTCCTTTGGCTGGTACTAGGATTAAATGAGATGAAATATGTCAAACCTCTGGGCTCAGTGTCTGGGACACAGGGAAACCTCAGTAATGACAGTCCTGCTATCCTCCATCCCTGGTGCACTATTTTCATTACTGTAACTTTGTAAATCTTCTAACTCTAGTTTTTCTGCTCAGGGTTTATAAGAATTACAACTACAAATTAGAGAGGAAGAACGCTTGTCTTCCCATTGTGGAAATACAAAACATTTCGCTAATTCATCTTCTATACTTATCAATAAAAACTGTGTTTTTCAAATATAGAAATTAACCTTTTGAAATGGGCATGGACAGTGTTCTTGATTTTGTTGTTGTTAGAATTGTGAATGGGATTATCTCTCTAGTATTTTTCTAACTGGTTATAGCTACGATATAGGATGGTTCTTCATTTTTGTATGTTATTATTGTATTCAGCCATTTTATGGAGCCATTAATTTCATAGTTCTAAAATTCTCACAAAACTTTCTAGGCAGAGAACAATTTATGAGCAAAAGAGTAACTCTCCTCTTTCTGTAACTACTTACTTTGGTTTTAATTTTATTTTTTATTAACCAGAACTTCCAGAGCTATTTAAAATAATAACAGTGGTCACACGCAATCTTGTTTTGCCCTTGATTTCGAGGGGAAGGTTTCACACCACACGGTTCTGAGAGATGTTGGCTGTCAGTCCTAAGTATAGGAACTCAGGTTCTCATCCCTGACTAGGCTCCTTATCTTTACAAAAACTTCACCTTTATTTTATATTATTGGATTTTATTTTATGTATATTTTGTGTAAGCTTCCTAAAAATTTTTTATTGGATAAGGAAAATATGCAACCCCCATCTATTCATTTTGTTCCATTTTTACTCATTACAAAATGGTTTTATATCAAATGCTTCTTTTATCCTTTAACCTTTTCTTTAAGATAATCAGTTGACTTTCTAATTAAACCTACTGATTATAGCTGAGGGATTTTCTAATATGCTACAGACTCCTAAATGTGCGTGGACAGATCACTCTATTTACTACGTTTTACTGAAGACCTTATGTTTCTACGCTAAGAGGTTTCTGAGACTGGTGAGAAGGGAGGGATGGTGTTTAGAAATTATTATTTGCAGAAGACTGTGGGTTCAAAAAATGTACTCTTGAAGTTTTCAGACTCGCAAAACCTGCAATTCCCATGTCATAAAACTTTCTAGAACATTAAAAAAAGAAAAAGGTCTCAATTTATGCTTGCACCATCTTTTGACATTTTCAAAACTTGTCAACCTTACATTATTATACAGCTTATTTTATTTGAAGCATTGTCTTTTTATCAATTATAAATTTTTCATTTTGAATTTTTTCTTGATTTGCTAGATTTGCCTGATTTTTACCTGAAATATCTTGAATTTATTAATTTTTGTTTTTCTGTTTTCTAAGTCACTTATTACTGCTTTAACTGAATTACTTTATTACTCCTTTTTTGCTTACATTTTTGGATTGTCCTAAATAATTCAGTTTACCTTTCTGAATGAGTGAATGAAATGAAATAAATGAAATAACGAATAATGAAATTCATTTTGAATGAAATTCAACACATGAATGAATTCAATGAACAAATGAAAACATTTATAAAAGCATTTAAGACTGCATTCATTTCTGAATTCAACTGGTCAACTTCTATATTCTTAATTTACTTGTTTTTTTCCCCATATTATAAAGTATTTTAATATTTACAGGTGATTGTTTTTCCTGCTTAAACTTCTATTTATCATATTACAATCAGAGAATGAGACTTGGTAATTCCTAGTTTTTTTAAATGAACTAAAATTTCCTTTAAAAAGCTAATTATAAGTTCCATACATTTTTCATGGAATGTTGATCACATATGTTTAATGATGCCAAATTAAATATATTTATTAATTTCATCTTATTAATTATATTGTTCAAATGCTACACTTGATTTTTCTTCTTCTTGAGTTATCATAGACTGCTCGGATTAAATGCTCCACTTCAGTTGTGCTTACAGCATTCTCTTTGAATCTAATGACACTTTGCTTTAGTGGACTTTTTGCTAGATGATTCATAATGCTATATATCTTCACCTGTTCATTTAATCATCAAAAGTGCTAAACATATATGATGTACCAGATACTTATCTGGGATGTGGGGATGCAGCAGTGAATAACCCTGTCCTTATGGGGCTTCTACTCTAGAGGAAGCAGAAAATAATACAAATTAAAATAAGTAAAACAAGTGTTCCAGACGCTTTCAGATATATTTTGAAGATTAGCCAAGAGCATTTGCTGACAGTCAGAACAGAGACCTGATGAAGTATTACATACCAATCTCTGACTAAGCACCCTGAAGAATGGCAACATGTGGAACATGATGGGGATGGAGGGGTAAGGGAAGGTTCAGTTTTAAATGGGGCAGTCAGAAAAGGCCTTGATGAAAAGCTGACATCAGTAAAGACTGAAAGTAGAAGAGGGGGCAGACCACATGCCTGACTATAGGAGGAACAGTAAGTGCAAAGGCCCTGAGGTCAGAGCATGCTTGTTATGTCTGAGAAACAGTGAGGAGGCCAGTGTGGCTGGAGCAGAGTAATAAGGGGAAAAAATATCCAGATGAAGCTTGGGAGCCGTGTTAGGTAGTGTGAAAATTTTGGCTTTTATTGTGAGTGAGATGGTAAGCCACGAACGGTTCTGAGCAGCAAAGGAACATGCACTGACTGATGTTTCAGAACTGCACTGTCAAATATGATAGCCACTAGCCACTTGTGGTTACGTTAATTAACATTTAAATGAACTAAAACGAAAGAAAATTGAAAATTCAGGTCCTCATTGCACTAGCCGCATTTCATGTGCCCAACAGCCACATGTGATAAGTGGCTACTCCTGAACATCACAGAGCTAGAACATTTCCTTGGTCACAGAGCACTCTTCTGGGCAGTGCTGTTTCGGAAGGGTTCCTCTGCCTGCAGTCCTGAAAACCGACAGCAGCAGAGCAGGGGCGGCAGCAGGAAGAGCAGCGAGGAGGCTACTGGTGACAGATGGTGGCTGCAGGGACCAGAGCAAGCAGTGGGGGAGGGGACAGTGACCTGCCTGCAGAGAGATGCTGGGGGAGTAGCCATGAGCATCTGCTGATGGCCTGGATGTGGAGCTACCAGTCAGTTCGGCAAAAGTCAAGTATTACGCACCAACCGGATTTCGCCCATCACCACTAAATTACCTCGAGGAACGGCGGGCACTGGGTGGTTGCTGAACGGTACTTGCGTCTTGGCTGCTCCACACAGAACAGGACAAACTTCAGCTCTGACATCTTGCCCTGCCCCCTCCCCAAATAAATGGATCTCTAACCCTTCTGCAAAGGAGGGTCATGTAGGAATTGGGAAAAAAAGTTCAAACTTCCCTTAAGTTGACACATAGTACATGAATCATTAACCCTTAAAACCTGAGCAATTAACCTCCTCTAAGGTTACAAAATATCCCTCTAGCAGGTTTAGAAAACCTGGGCTAAGCAATTATATCCACTTAACTGAGTGACTACTGTAAATGAAAAGTACTCTGTGAACTGCAGTGTCCTTCAAAATGCTTGTTACTGTTTATCTTAATTAGTAACAGTAATGGTTACTTACATATTATTTACCAAGATCTCAGATCTAAGGGTGCATGCATTTTCTCTTCTATACCTGAAACATAGTAGATGCTCTATAAATACTTGTGGAAAGAAAAAAAAATGAATGAATTCCACCACTCAGTTTTACATCTCAGTTTTATGCCGAGGTGGCCAAGTCTTCAGGTGGTAAAAATGTTCCAGTTACTCTGCCTGGGACCTGATGAACTAATGGGTAAGCTACAATAAAATCCTTCTACTTGGCCTCCAGGGCAACTGTGGCTACAAATACACTGCTTCTTTTCTGTTTTCAGCTCTTCTGATGTGCTTTGATGAAATATAGAGGAATTAGGAGTAGGGGCACTAGCTAAAGGATGTCAGGATGAAATAAAGCTAATGTCATTGTAGGGCAGAAAATCAGGAACAGAAGAGCAAAATCTAATACCTAGACAAAGGGAAAACTCATAGGATGGAAATTACAATTATAACAGATTTGGCTGAACCTTAATTACTAACAGTATTCTTATCCTAAATTCCGTATCTTTGGTGGGACAGGCTGGAAGTTAACACAGTACATTACTAATTTTACCATGCCACTAAATCTCACCTGCCACGAAAGAACAATCATTCCAAACAGGAGTCGGAGTCCAGGTAGCTTGCTCAGCTCAATACGGCACTAGTGCAGTAATACCCTGCATCAGAAATGTACCCTATTGCAAGTCCTATCACAGCAGGAGTGATGTTAACAACACAAGTAGTAATAAAAATTGTGATGATTCTCCATACTGAACTAAGTTGAAACTACATGGTGCTTGAGTTTAAAATGACATGTACTTGTTACCATGTATTTAAATTACCTAATTTAAGAATTTAGAAATTAGTTCCAAATAAGGAAATGAGAAAACGAAGATTGTAGCTATCAAGTAGGTGGACCAGGAAAGGACAAAAGTTTTTGACTCACAGATCTCAGTTCTGTATGCTGAAGTGAATAAAAATTCACCATTTTAATGTTCATAAATACGTGGCTTCTAATATTTGTCCTTATATGAGATTTCTGGCACTACTCAAAACCATAATACCAAAAAAATCCATTTAAAGTTATAATATTCCAATGATTTAAATGTAGTTCCTGTCCATTTTTAGATTAAAAAGTTTTTTTTAACTGATAAAAAAAAAGCTTTTTAAAATACACACAGGATAGCCAAGACTATCAGTCAATGGTCTGTTTTATTTCTTGCCAGTAGACACCATTAAAAGTTATAAAACTCTAACAACTGTTTTCACTCCTCTCTCCCTCTGATTACCTTGATTGCTGCAATGTCTGAAGAAGTTCAGGATCTGTAAAGCCTGTCACATTATAGAAACATGTCTCCCTAAACGAAATGTGAAATTCCAGTAATTGAAGTGATAAATCTAGTGTTTTTTTGCTGGGGTACTTTTGATGAGAACGACAGTAGTAAATTAGGAAATATTCTGTGCTGTTATATCATGGTAAAAGCCTTTCCATTACCTGTTGTCAGTCACTAGGGATGGGCAAATAATTCAGCTCTCAATCTAGCTAGAAAACCTGAAGTTCTGTGAATGATCAATAAAGAACATATATATAAACTCTCCATTACCTTCATATAATTCTTTAGACAACTCTAAGTTGTTTTCTTTCCCTGAACTGGAGCACATCTCATTTATTCAGAACCAGATTGGAGATCTAAAATTCATTGTTTTATTGCTCATTATATGTCACCTTGTTTTCGAATAGTATATGAGTATTCCATTTCAGTAAGTAAAAGCCTCTATACCTGGCTGCTGAAGGTAAGTTTACACATGATACAGACTTAATTGAATTACTAATAACTGTTACCTCCATTTCTTTATTGATTTTTCAGCTAAAATATTTATTTGCCTACATTTTCTACTTTAAAAGTCTATTCTTTAGCAGTTCTTCAGGTCACATAGAGATATTCTAGAAGCTGTATCCCTTTCACATTATTCTGAATAACAGCAAAAGCAAAAGGGCAACATTAGTATTCTCTCCCAAATGAGCTCATAGAATATTATAGGGGAAGGAAACAGAAAATCTTGTGTTTCGATTAAAACAACCTATTCAGGATCCATCAACTTCCACTTTAGAATGTTTGTCTCAGTTGTCGAAACCAGGTAACAGGAGGTCTGTTTCTTAAGTTACTATGAAATTTCCACCTCACTGGTGTGGAGCACCTACTATTGCTGGAGCCTAACACCCACAAACTGACACCCTGTTCATTTGCAAAGTACTGTTCAATTCTTACAAGTCCTAAAGGAAGAAAAAATAGCAATAAGGATAAATTATCTTTAAGTTTTATGCTCAGCTTAGATTAAAAAAAAAAAAAAAACAAGTAAAAGTACTTGAAATGTCAATGGAAAAGATTAATGGAGACAAAGTAACTCATGTCCCTTACCCTCAACACATTAAACTTCATTTATCACATATTTTATTTTGGTTGATGGTTTTAAAATGGCCAAAAGAAAAAGAATCTACTTAAGAGGATAAGTGGCAAGATTAGAGGAATCATTTATCTGGAAAGAAAAGCCCTGATTTGGTTAAGAATGTGCAGTTGTGTGCATCTTTATTAAAAGCAAACTCAGAGTTACTTGGAGGAAGATAAAAGGACAAGGAAGCAAGAAGATGGCTTGATCTTCAAGAAGGTAGGAGAAACGACTTCCGCTGAAGGAATAAAAATGGGGGTGTGAAGTGTCAGCCAGCAGCTGGGAAAGGACGAGGGACCGTCTGAGAACGTCAGAAGCACGGAAGGGGCATAAGGATCTGGAGCACTGAATCCCAGAAAAGTCAAGTTGGTGACCAGGCACTCAACCGATACACGAACACTTTCATTTCTTAATTCCCTTAAATCCTAAAGTAAAGACTGTACCTACTTTCTTTAGAAAACACAAAACTTTAGAAACCCGGATAAGCGGAAACATGAGGTGAACATGCTGATTATCAAGCTTGCTTTGTTCCCCTCGGTACACTGTAACTACGCTGGGACCAGGCAACCCAAACGAGCACCACACTCATCTGGTAGCAGTTACATAAAGTTCAAGGCTTTTCCTTAGAAAATATAAAAGCTTTGATAGAATTTGACCTGCAATCTGAAGTCTTTTTGGCAACAGAAATTTCAAGTGCTGAACAAATTTCCTCAAGAACTCCAGCTAAACCAAGAGTACTCCATATGCTGACGGACTGAGACTAAATGGGCAGATTTAATGTTCTGGATGTCATTTATCTGTAATTACCAAAGGCAAGAGTCAAGGAAACACACAGACAAAAATACAAGGCAAACAGAACACTTGCTTAATTTATTTTTGGAGAGTATATGCACTTGAGGAACAGTTTTATCAGAGCTTTTACGGGTCCCAGGTGGTCCTGCAAAGAATGTGAGCAAGGGCCGGTGGACCATACGCTGGGCTGCCTGCCTTGCCACTTGCAGAGGGAGTACATTACGCTCCCTTAAACCACGATACCAATCCTCTCCAATTAACACACATTTCACTAAATGTGAATGCTTCTGTTTTCACCTTGCTTCATGGGCAAAAATCCAGAGAACATTTCTGCTGGCTTTCTTTCCTCTAGTAACAAAACCACATGTTTTTCTCTCTTAGACAAAGCCTTTTAGGGGCTTTTTATTCAAGAGGGATAAAGGAGGGAAGGAAGGGGTGTGCTCCAAAGTAAGGGGGGATTCTTTTCTCTGCTGCCATTTGAATTTGTCATTAAAAGTGCAAAGGAGAAAAAACAACTACTCATCACTTAATAAATATGGATCTACAACAATTCCTGCTGTGAAACATCACGTCTTCACTAAGAAAGAGAAAAACGAGTTTCTCCCAGACTTTTATTTGAATTTACACGGAACACACTTTCCTAAAATTGCCCACATGTCACTGCATCTATTTTTCTTTTTAAATCAGGCATTAAATATGCATCCTGACTCCCACGTAGGCAATCTGCAGCACAGCAAAATGACTGTGTATTCAATTATAGGCTAAATAAATATAGCAAACATTAGGGAAGAAAGTTTCCAACTCTATGGGCACCAGGCAGGGTCTCCTTCGCCCCCTTGCAGAATCAGGTGCTCTGTGTCAAGTACATGCTTTGACACAGGCCACGCATTGAACCTTCTAGGAGCCGTCAAAAAGTGGGCCTCTTCTGTAGTTAGATACTGGGTCAATTTGGGAAAACAAAGAAAAAGAAAAAAAAACCTTCTCTATGGAGTTGGTCGATGAATCTACCATGTATTTAAAGTGAAAACAGATTATTTTAATGAATAAGCCACTCATGGAATAAGGTATTTATATCCCCCTTTTCTATTATGAAATTAGGTTAACACTTCTGTAACAAACTGAATTGCAAAACAGCAAATTCACAACAAAGTTAAGATTTTTTTCCCTTCATCCTTGTTCAACTGCAGAGGTTTTTGGAAGAGTCAAATTCTACCAAGATGCATGATCCATTGCCATCATGGGGAATATCTGCTCCTAACCTTTCTATTATTACTAACCTAATTCTGGTTTTCAATAATTTGGAAGAAATGCTTTTGTTTGAAGTTCCACTGCTATGAGCTTCTGCAAAGTTCAGTAAAACTGGAGAACATGCTTGGGGGTTAAAATGATGATAAGGCATGGGAGCCTTGCACGCTGGAGTCCCCCAGAGCCTGCCAGTTCCCCTGCCTGTCCTGACGGGGCCTGAGAGCCTGACAGCGTCCATCTTGGCTAAGTCCCAAGTGGATGAAGTGGGGGCCCACCGGCAGGACTCATGGAAGTCCTGCTAACGCTCTACAGCGTGAGGGCCCGACCACCACAGCAAGCACCTGCCACGCGTGTCCGCATGAGCCACTTACTCTACCATCTAAATGTATCAATAGCCAGGTGCAAACTTCCTGCTGAAGGTTTCAAAAAGCATTTTAATATACCACATAATAAATATTTAGACACACTATGAATTTAAATCACACACTTCTTAATAAAGATTTATGTAAATTTTACCAGGTTATTAAAAAACCTTTCCAAACACAAAATGTCCATTTGTCATTGGGCAAAATTTATACAGAAAGTAGTTCAAACATACCAGATTTGCCCCATAATTTATAATTTCCTCTTATAAGCCTTTTCAAAGTGGAATTACGAAGCAAGTTCTGGTTTATAAAAATGGTAGTACCATTTAAGTAGACTCTACTTGATAATTTAAAAATACTGAGATGACAAATCCAGTATTTATTCTTTCGTTCAACAAATATGCGTTAAATGCTGCTTATAAGTGTTTTCTGACTTTGGTAAAATATTTAAATGGATCAGTATTTTCTTACTATCTCCCTTCCTTTCCTCTGCCACTTGGATTCATGTTGTTGTAAGCAAAGATATTTTTTCCTGCGCAACAATATTTAACAAAACACTGTCTGTGGCAAAGAAGAGAACCTAAATGTCCGTGTGTAAGGGAAGCGTTGAATACACACTATGGTGTGCTCACGCTCTTACATGCCGTATGCTCATTCAGATGAGTAATTAGATCCGCATCTACTGACCGAGAGGGAAAAAGCAAGTTCTGGAATTATGTGTATAGTACTATTTCTCTTCACTTCCCAAAGCAGTGATGAGGGACACGTGTTCACTCCTGTAGGAAGGTGTGGTACAGACCCGGCTGTGGGCGGCAATCCGTGCATTGTGAGATGACCTTCTTTTCCATCCGTGTGTGTGTGTTGTTTCTCCTGTTGTAAGTCACTTACTGGTGAATTAAAAATTTCTAATAAGGAAAATGAAAACCGAGCGCAAACCAGGAGTGGCTTAATACAGAAGACTCAGGTTTTAACCCACTAATTCCACGCCCGTTTCCTAGGTGCTTAATTCCCGGCAAGTCTTCTGCTCCCGGCTTTGGCGTAAGATAAAGTACAGCTTCCTCTGGGCCGTTCACGGATGCCAAGTTCTCTGTTACGTTTATGAGGGTTTGGCTATACCTGACAAGGGACTGTTCTCTGCTGGCATGAAAGAGCAGTGTTCTATAAAGCTCTCCCTGCCCACCCTTCTCCCTGTCCAGAGAGAACAGGAGCGGGGGCAGGGGAGGGACAGAAGGAGAGAGAACCCTACGCAGGCCCCATGCCCAGCCCAACGCGGGGCTTGATCTCAGGACCCTGAGACCATGGCCTGAGCCAAAATCAAGAGTCCTACACTCAACCAACTGAGCCACCCAGGCACCCCCAACAGCAGTGTTTTATAGATGAAAGACTTATTTGATAACCAAATTAGTGCTTTTCCTTAAGTAAAATTCCTTAAGCCATTTACACAGACCCATAACTGGGAGGCATGTGAAACCTGTATTAGTCCAATACATCGGGCAGAGATGTGTACAGCAAAAAGGACCCCGCATCCTCAGGTGAAACAGGAGGGGCAGGGGTCGTTCCCTGTGGGTCCACCATGGCTGCACATCAAAAGAACCTGGGAGTCCATGCCCACTGCTTTATATACAGCAGTGTTCAAAGAGCCGCTGCTGATTCCATTGGGACTGAAGCCGCCAGCACGTGGGGTTCACCGTGCCTGATTGTGTACGCTGCTGGGATACAAAACACAAACACTTCCGGCCACATAAATACAGCAGACATTATGGAAACAAGGTTTGCAGTTCTATGGGTGTCGGGCACTGGAAGTGATAGAAAAATCACCCACAGTGCCCCACTTATTATTCTGGTGACACAGGACTCGCAGGGGCTTCACCAGCTGTGCACAGGACTCACAATGAGCCGTCCACCTCCTCTGTTCTACAGCAAACTCCCGCACGCAAGTCTCTGCATATCCCCCATGTCCCCTGGGCTTACTTCCTAGAACAGCACACCTGAATGGCCCATCATCAAGGGCCCTGTGGGAATGCACGCCCCCGCCCCTCTCTTGGAAAATCGCACAGGCAGGAGCAGACAGAGAAGTGACTAGAGAGCCTTGGAAGTCAGACAATGCTTCTCCTCCATCTGCAAACCCACGGTCAGAACATGGCTATTGCAATGACCAGGAACCTCTACAGGAATCCAAGAAACACTGTCATAAAGTGGTTTTAGCTACTGTGGTCTCTTTTAAGTCAATGCTTCTTTGGGATTTCCACTCAATATGCTTTTTTTTTTTTAATCCTTTGAATTTTTTTTTAAATTTTATTTTGTTAGTCACCATACATTACATCATTAGTTTTTGATGTAGCATTCCATGATTCATTGTTTGCGTATAACACCCAGTGCTCCATGCAATACGTGCCCTCTTTAATACCCATCACCAGGCTAACCCATCCCCCCACCCCCCTTCATTTTTCCCTTCCTACTGTCTTCTTCTTTTTTTAAAACATATAATGTATTATTTGTTTCAGGGGTACAAGTCTGTGATTCAACAGTCCTACACAATTGACATCCAAATGGCCAACAGACACATGAAAAAGTGCTCAACATCGCTCGGCATCAGGGAAATCCAAATCAAAACCTTAATGAGATACCACCTCATACCAGTCAGAATGGCTAAAATTAACAAGTCAGGAAACGACAGATGTTGATGGGGATGTGGAGAAAGGGGAACCCTCCTACACTGTTGGTGGGAATGCAAGCTGGTGCAGCCACTCTGCAAAACAGTATGGAGGTTCCTCAAAAAGTTGAAAATGGAGGTACCCTATGACCTAGCAATTGCACTCAATATGCTTTTAATTTTATTGTATTTCTACATCAGTTTGCTAGACTAACTCCTTAGCTATAGATTAAGGCTAACTTAGGGTTTACATTAGAAAGGAATAAAAAAATGCAAGGAAGCCTCTATCTAAGTGTTTGGTAGCAAATGGACTTGAATTATAACTTTTAATTAATTAGTTCAAAGAATGTGGAAATGAGATCCAAGAAGACTGTTTTTTATCCATTACTTTAATCCCATTTACTCTCCTGCCATGCTTTCCTTGCTTAAAAATGTCAGGCAGGCAAAGCTCTTGCCCATCACTCATCTCCTACAATACCCCAACACACATCGTGTGCCCACGAGTTTGCCTTCCTGTGGATATTACTGCTGATCCTTGCTGGGGCGCTCTTTCCCAAGGGCCCAGTTCAAATACATGCCCAAACTGCTCATCTCTAAACTTCTGGAGGG
Organism: Zalophus californianus; assembly: GCF_009762305.2. Taxonomy (NCBI): domain Eukaryota; kingdom Metazoa; phylum Chordata; class Mammalia; order Carnivora; family Otariidae; genus Zalophus; species Zalophus californianus. Next base: position 90,202,476 of record NC_045608.1, on the reverse strand, counting down.
CTGTGGTCCCACTTTCCTTTAAAGCCTTTCTCCCAGTGACAGAGTAAACTGCTCACAAAACTTTATGGCTGCTTCATCCCAAGTTACAAAGTGGCGGGTGGGGGGGGGGGGGCTTCTCAGAGAGTGACCTTTGGTCTACCGTTTTGTGTCACAGTCCTGGTCACTGTCCCTTTTCCCCATTGGTCACTACCCAAATTCCCACGTCTCCAGAATAAGTTGTTTTCAAGTAAAAGAATGTGTGTGTCAAGTTTATAGATTCCAGCTGGATAAGAGGTATGGCTTTTCACTTTTGTGCCACCTCCCAAATTCAGTTGTTTTTTGTTTTGTTTTGTTTTGTTTTAAGTCATGGGTCCCTCTAAAGGCAAGGGCCTTCCTGGCAGGGGTGAGGCCAGTAGGGATCAGACTGCATGCTGATAACCCATGGATGAGTCTGTCCACCTTTGGGTCTGAGTCTCCAAGACCCTGCCAGCGAGGGAGGCCGAGGGGGATGGAGAACTTGACGGAGCCTGGAAACAGCACCGGCAGCGCTCAGGGACCGGACACCTGGCAGACTCGCCCAACGGGAAAGTACCCATCAGCACCCAGGATGTGTCAGCCAGTGGACTGCGGAGGCGGCTCCAACGGACGCTCGCACAGCAGCTACTCAATCAACGGGAGCTGTTCGCTGACACTAGCGGGGTCCTGTTGCTCACGCTCTTCACTGAAAAACTGATCACTCTCTCCTCACAAAGCTAAGTTTATGAAATGCCTTGAGATCTGCTTTAAGACTGTCTTCTTTCATTCCCTTCTTCCTTCTTCAACATGGGGATCAGAAACACAGAAATGGGGAACTGGAGATCGGAACGGAATGGGTCAGCCTTGGCGCTGGTACTAGACTCTCTGGGAGAGGAGGGATAGGCAGCCCTACGAGCTAGCCCTCTGGTGTAAAAAATTCAAAGATACATAATGCCAACAGAATATACAATAAACCCTTATAAGCCCATCAGCAGTTTCCACAGTTATCAACATTCTCATCTTCTCCCACCCTTACCACAACTCCACTCAATTCTTTTATTTATAGTTTTTTAAAGTTAAAGTTAAATTTACATCCAAGGAAATGCGCAACTCAACCGTACCATTTTCACAAATGCATACACCTGTGTAACCCATGCTGTCTCTGCACAGAACCTTTCGCTGTAGGAAGTTCCCTGTGCTCCTGCCCATTCTCCCTATCCCCACTCAGAAGCAACACCTGGTTGAACATTTTTTTTTAACCTTAGATCAGTTTTTCCAATTCCAGAATTTCATATAAATTGATAAATATACTTTGTTTTCTGGGTGTGGTTTCATTTGCTCAGCGTAATTCCTATAATTGTGCCACACTATGTATCAGTAATTTTTCTAACTAATTTCCCTTTTTTAAAAAAGATTTATTTATTTTGGTGGGGAGGGGAAGAGGGAGAGAGTCTTAAGCAGACTCTACATAGAGTGCACAGCCTGACATGGGACTCAATCTCATGACCTCGCTATCATGACCTGAGCTGAACAGTTAACCAACTGCGTCACCCAGGCGCCCATTCTAACTAACTTCTGAAGAACAAATCGCCAATTACCACAGTGGCTTTCAGGATGTAACGGCTGGCACAGCAGTCCCAAGCAAAACAACGAAATCTGCACAATGTCCCCTTAGAAACACTCTCCCATTTCATGCTTTTTGTCTTTTGCTACACCTGTCCCGCCTTTAGGATTCAAGACATTTTACTTTATCTTTCAGTCTAAGACATCACTGATTGCAAAATGTAATTCTGATTTTGAACAAATTATTGGGACTTCTGATTTCAGAAATAATAAAATGCAACACAAAATCCCCTTACAAGTGCCAAAACATGACACGTCTGCTCTCTTGGCAATAGAGCACACTGCTTAGGGGTTAGGTTCTGGACTCACACTACCTGAGTTCAAATCCAGGCTCTGCCACGTGTACCCTGAACAAGTTCCTTAAAACCACTGTCTGGACTTGCTTTACTGTGAAACAAGGCTAATAATGCCCCTACAGTAGTTATTATGAAGATCAAATGGTTTTGTATACATGACAAGCTTATCAGAATGCCCAACATGGTGAGTGTTTAATAAGCTATTCTTTTAGCTTGCCACCGTCACAAAATTCCTAGTCTCTTCCCTAATTCACCCTCACGAAAGTTATTTCAAGTTACGCCAACACTTAGCTAGGAATTACTGAACAAGGAACACATGGCTTAATTCTCCCGGAGGGTATTTTCATTTAAAAATAAGTCTGTTATCAACTGTGTATCCTTAAGGGTGTAATATACAGGGCTGATGCACCTGAGCTGGGGGACTTTTATTTCATTCATTCAACTATGTGCTAGACCTTATAGTTTGGTTACCTGTCTACCACCTATTGCCAGTGGGTTAAAATATGTGGGACTACCTATAATGTGTAAAACGATCAGCTGTGAACTAACAGGACAGAGTTCAGTGGCTTGATATAAGGAAAACAGACAAAAATAAATAGCTCTTCTATGTACCAATAAAATGGTATATAAGTAAAATATAATTAAAAAATTCTATACACAACTGCTACCATAATATTTACTATACAGGGAAAACAACTGGTTGAAAGACCAAAAGCTGAACTAAATGGTGAGAAACAGTGTTCCATAAAGGAAGTTTTAAAATTATAAAGATGACAATGTACTTGAAATGTATTCTTGAAGAACGTATGAGATAACAGGAAGGAAGGGAATCTGTCCTCCTCACTGTTCAAAGAGAACAACATCACAGGCAGGACAAGAGAGGCGGTGTACGGAGCAGAATAAAGAACCTAGAGAGAAGATGAAAGACTGGTGGGAACTGAGCATGAGGTGAAGGTGGCATTTCAAATCAAGCGGGGAAGGTACGGATTACTCAACGAATACACTGGGAAAATAACCATTTGGGGGGAAAAGGAAATTAGAGCTTTCGGTCAGACTTTATACCAAAATATGTTCCCAATGGAATGAAAGTTTAGATTTTTAAAGAGACCATAAAAATACCGGAATATAATCAAAATGTTCCTATAACCCTGAAATAAAAAGGTATGACACCAAAGCCAGACACCACGCACAAATGTCTATCTTAAAGACAAAACACGTCATGGAAGGTAAACGACGAGCAAGGAGTTCACAAAGTCAACAACACAAACGCATAATAAACATACAGGAGAGCGCCGAGTCTCACCAGCAATCCTAAGAGCATCACGCTGGACAGACCGGCTATGTTGCTGAAATGAAGACTGCGCACACACAGTGAGGAGGGGCTGGGAGGAAAGAGCGCACTTGGGTACCTCCAGCGCGAGCGATTCAGTGGGGGGCAACTTGGCAACACGTACCAAAGCTCTGGAATCGACGGCTCCTGGATCCCCCTGCTAGGAAGTCATCTCTAGGAACTGGCAATGTGCACAAGGACGCTCACACTCCCTAGACCACCCTCTGCAGGCCCTGCCATCAGGTGGCTTTTGTTCCAAGAGGAATGGAAAGGCCACATCATCAGAAAGGCTCCCCAACCACTCACGTGGGGTTATGCCACAGTTCCAGCCTTCCGTGCACCCAGTGCTTTTCCTTCATTGCATCTTCAGGACTGGACAACAAAGTCACATGCATAGTAGTGACAGTGCCCCTCGCTTCCACTAGACAACAAGGCCTGTGGCCCTTCCGGTCTCCGGGTGGGGCTGTGGGCACAGCACCGGAGGCAGTGCCTGGAACCCTGCAGGTATTCAACACATACTTGCTGTATCCTTCCAGTGACTTGCAAAGAGGTGATCAATAAAATCTCCATGGATTCCTCAATACCCAAAGGTCATATCTAACCTGCTCGGCATGGCAGACAATGATCTTCACAGTCTGCTCCTAGTTTGACTTTGCAGCCTCACCCCCAGACACTCCCCACCATAAGGTCTTTGACCAGCTACACCAAGTTTACCCACTTTAAGCCTGTGTACTCCAAGGATACTCCTGCCTAGAATAGCATATACGTGTCTACAAAACACCCTCAAAACCTGGCTTCTAACTCCGCAGCACACGCTGACTGTGGTGAGCTGAGTGAGCCTCCTCGTGAGCCCCTGTGGCGTCTGATGCAAATTTCCCTTCTGCACCTCCTGTGTTGCAGGGGAAGTGCCTACTCACACATACCTTCTCCTCTACTAGAGACTGAGAGCCCCCTGAAGGCAGCAGCGGTTTCATTCTGTGTGCCTTGACCTTCCTTGCCTTCTCTGGCTGTGGTGCTTCAAATTATAGATTAATAACAAGGAGAAAAGCTACAACCCCATATACACCAGGAAACGTAAGAACAATTTAAAAATAACTCAAGAGATTGAAGAAGAAATCAAAATGGAAATCAGAAAACATTTAGAGCTGAAAGATTTCAGATGTTCTAGAATATTAAAACTTGGAAGTTGCAGCTAAGGCATTACTTAGAAGGAAATTTGGACCCTTATAAAGCATAGAAGTTGGACAAGTGATTAAGCCTTCACTTGGAGAAGTCAGAAAAAAAAAAAATGAGTAACCCAAAAAGTAGAAGGAAGGAAATAAAACCTAAGAGCAGAATTTACTAAACCTAAAACAAAGATCTAACAGGAAGGAGCTGCTTTTTTGAAAAGACTAATAAAATGAACCAACCACTCTCAAGCAACAAGAGAGAGGGCACAGAGGACGACATCAGCAATGCAAAAGGGACACACCAAATACAGCGGCTCAGAGGCACATCCCAAAACAGGCCTTGCCAGGGTTTACCCACCATGCCTTCGCCACAGCTCTTCCCATTCAGATCCCACACTTCATTTTAATAGAGATTCAGCAAATGGAAATTCTTATAAAAAGTCAGTACTATGTTCTAATAAAGAATCAAAACTCCTCTGGACCCACTGTTCACTTCAGTTTCCCAAACACACATTTCCAAGTCAGAGGTAGGTTATAGTCCACTGGAGAATGCCGAGCACGGCACGCAGTGCCACAAGTCCGGCAATATCAGAAGCTCGTGGGAATTTGACACTTCCTGAACTTTCTAACTTACTTAAGGATGCTAACTTAGAGCATCCTTGAGGAGGACAAAGCAATTCTATCTATAATTCAGGGAAAAAAGACTTAAAGTTTAGTTTAAGGAGACAAGAATTTAAGTTCAAAAATCTGTTCTATGGAGCAGAAATGTGGACGAACAATGATGTTCAAATAAGTAATAGCTGTGAAAACCTTAGGAAAAACAAGACATTCTACGTCCAAAGTTTTCAATTCCATTAATAAAAATAGAATTTCCAATTAGCTTATCTTTTTTTTACAAAAATAAATCTCTCTTAAGTTAAAAAACTAAAATCTCCCATTCAGTGAAAATATGCCAGCTAAGTTTGGGACAGGGCCTGGGCTGAATTCAGTGGTTCAACATAAGACCTCCTACAAACAACAGTTCTAAGGTGGGGTGGAAAAAGGCAAGTTCTTTTGTTTTAGAGACCAGAAATGCAACAGAAACAAAATATAATAAAAAATGAAAATTCAGGTACAGGAATTATGCATTTCATACTGAATAATTATTTCTGTACTGCCTGTAAATCCTCTCTGGTAAGCTGTGCATCCAAAACTCATCGAACTGCCAAGGGGTAAACGCAGCTCCATCCATCAGGCAGCCACTTGACAAATACATTCCATAATAGAAGTTTATTTTTATGGGAGGCTGAATCAAGGACTTTCCCATGCATACAAAAACTTGTCAAAATTATTTATGAGTCTTGCTGAGACACACAATATGTCATATCAAACTCCTATTTTCCTTCCAAGCGCAGACTGTCAATATCTCCGCTACTATCAATAACGTGGAGCACCGCTGAGAGAGGCCCCCAGGAGCTGAGGTCTTGTGCCCGTCCCGGCCGCTGCCGGAAGCTGTCTCTAACCGCGGTGCAACCGCGAACAGGCGATTTACCACCGCTATGAGGTGCAGTTAACCTAAGCACTGGGGACTGCATTTAGAGACTTTGCAACATAAAGTAAAATGGAAACATATGCTTGAAAAATTATGGTTGATTATGGCTGAAGTAAAACAAAATAAAAAGATGTTTCATCTTTCATTTTGCACACAAAATATTAGTTAAGGCTGATAAAACAAACACTTGAAAATCATGAAAATGGCACTGAAGCGTCCACCCTGAAAGATTATTTTGATGGCCTGAATCAGAGAGGATGAGGCGTCTCTCGGAAGGTGAGAAGTGTGCTTCGTGAGGGCGACGTGAACTTGGTTCTGCCCCTCCTAATACTGCTACCATTTTATTTTGTGAGGAAGCATTTCTTTTAGGGAGTTTGGCCTTTCATTGCTCTGTCACTGTCCCCAACACAGGGGATCACACTGGGAATAACAGAAAATGGCCGCGGCAATGGGAAAATGCATTCTTATTTTTCAGCTCCCGGGGCGATGGAAACGCCGGTCTCCCATCCTAAATTAGCCCCAGGAACAAGCCAGATACAGCAGACATGTAAGTCCTTCGCAGAGACTCTCCTATTCTAGGAAGAAGTGGGTTTTACCACTGCTGCCTCAGCCCCGTGCTATGACATGAGCCGTGGCGAGGCTGAGAAGCCCACGAACTGACCATGACAACCAGGAGTGACACCCACACCACAGTGGCTACATTTTGGTGGCACTGGGTGGGCGGAAAGTGTGCAAGTGTGAAAGGGGGGTTGTGGGACATTTACTTCAGTTTCTCAACACTAACAGAAATACACACTTGTGAGATCTGCCTCAGGACTTCAGCGCTCTCTGCTCTGTCCCACCTGTGTGGGGCTGGGGGAGACAAGCAGCTGCAGAACGCTTACAGGAAGCCTGCCAGCTCCGATCCCAGGGCGGCCGCTGCGTACCCCTGCAGGGAGCAGCCGGCCCCCGGGCCCTGACCTCAGGTCAGGTGACTGAACAACTGTAATCACTGTGCACATCTCACCTGGTCACAAGGATTCCGTTCAAATTCGATGCTACAGAATAATGCACAATGCAGAGGACACAGTGTCTGCACTCGGAGTGAACAACACAAAAGTGAGCAGCCAAGCAGCGACATCGCTGTGGTATGCCAGAAATGTCTCATGTTCTCCCCCGAACGTGATTTAAATTCACTGGTCCTGATATGTAAAAGTAACATTGAATTTGTTTTCCTGGAATGCCTCAATTTAGTACTAACAAAAATGGGTTCGATGATAGATTTTTTTGGTATAAGTGTCCTAAATATTGTACTATTTGTTGTGTATCTGAAATTCAAATTGAAATGTGTGTCTTATACTTTTATTTGTGAAATCTGAGGACCTTACATTACAGGGTTTAGAAAAATAGAGTCTCTCCTCCTTTTCTACAACAGATAGAAAATCAGGTCAAAGAGCCACATTTTGCATTTCAGATGACTTAGGAATGATTATGTGCATTAAATATAATGTTTTCCTTCTGCACTTACTACGTATAATACTTTAGTATTGTTGGTACTTTAACAACTGGTGCTTTTCATTCCTACATAACCTAAAATTGTGCTCTTTGTCCAGAAAGGCTGCTGACTGCTGTCTATTAATAGTTTGTAATTTGTAAAAAAGGAAAAGAAAGGTCTTCTCTCTTTAACAGATATCCATAAAATATGTAACTTTCTGGCTCCAAGTTTATGGTAACATCTTAAGGTTCTCAGTTCAATGCCAACTTGGAAGTATTTCACAATATCACGACATTCTAGTTCTACTCTCACGTCCCATTTGCTACTCTCCCAAACCTTCTTAGACTCGAATGATCACATTCATTATTCCTGAGAAACTACCAACTGCCTAAGCTTTTGCTTAATTTATTCCCCATTCCATTTACCTACCTTCTCAATATTCCTCTTCTTATTAAGTCAATTTTTCTCTTTCCCACTTAAAAAAAAAAAAGTTATACACGAATACGCAACACTGGAATAATCCAAACAATACAGGTATATGTGGTGTAAAAGGTATGCGCCCCTTCAGGACCCTGCATGTATGTTAGTCTGCGCGCAACCAAGTATACATGGTTTACATTTTTCTAAGGAAAATGGAATATTGGATCGACAAGTTTTGGATTCCACTCCCTTCTATAGCATATGACACATATTGCTGGAGTTATGCTTTGCTTCTTTCCCTGAGCCTTTCTCATTGACCCGCCCATGCTGATCTCTCCATGCTGAATTCCTACTGTTACAGCCCACATTTCAAAGATACTGCCCCCCACCCCCTGCCCCCAACGGCCCATTTCCTTTTTCCTTCTGTGCTAGGAACTCTTAGCTACTGGAGAAACAAACACGGCCAAGGCCTGGCTCCCGCCCCCAGAAGCTGAGGGTCAGTGGGACCTCATGTGATGGGCATCGATGACTGTGAACAGAAATGATCCACTTTTGACAGGGACTTCAAAAAGGTAATTCTGGAAGTGACAATAATCCGCACTGGGATGGGGGTGGAAGAGGGACAGAATCTGGGAGGCTACGTTACGACATCACACAAGAGGCCACGAGTACCCTAACCTGGTGTTGATGTCATCATTCTGATTAGTATAATCATGCTCCAAGCATCTTAGTGCACCTGTCTCACCTTTCCAGCTGAAGCTCCAGGAGCTCATGCTTACATGTGTTCTACAACCCTCTTAGCATGACGTCGATCACAAAACAGGCAGGTAAATATTAATTGTGATTTAATAGTGAATACAAAATTTTCACTAATAAAGTACATCAAAATGTTAAGCAGAAAAACGGGAGCAAAATTAAAGTGTAACAAGGGGTGGATCTTCCGTGAACTTCCTGGCACAGTTCTTGCCCTCGCCAAGTGACGACAGGCCAGATTTGTCCTCAAGAAGGAGGTTATCTAATGAGAACTCTGACACACATACAGCTTCTATTTCAGAAACTGCTGGTTTAAATCACACGAGGCTGATGATGTTGAAAGAACACGAAGACAAAGAGGCTGTGCCTTGACTGATACAATCACTTCGGCCTCGTGACAAAAAAGTGAGTGTGACAACCGAGCGACATTCACCCTCTGCAGTACAGTCACTTTACAGACTGCAAAGCACTTTTACAGCCAGTTTCTCTGTTTAATCTCCTGAGAACCTTCTGAGGTAGGACTATTATCATGCCATTTAAAATTAATTATTTCTAATGAACTACTGAGAATTCATCAAGATAAAAAGCTTTTGCACAGCAAAAGAAAACAGTCAACAAAACCAAAAGACAACCGACAGAATGGGAGAAGATATTTGCAAAGGACATATCAGATAAAGGGCTAGTATTCAAAATCTATAAAGAACTTATCAAACTCAACACCCAAAGAACAAATGATTCAATCACGAAATGGGCAGAAGACATGAACAGACATTTTTCCAAAGAAGACATCCAAATGGCCAACAGACACATGAAAAAGTGCTCAACATCGCTCAGCATCAGGGAAATCCAAATCAAAACCTCAATGAGATATCACCCACACCAGTCAGAACGGCTAAAATTAACAAGTCAGGAAACGACAGATGTTGGTGGGGATGCGGAAAAAGGGGAACCCTCCTACACTGTTGGTGGGAATGCAAGCTGGTGCAGCCACTCTGGAAAAGAGTATGGATGTTCCTCAAACAGTTGAAAATAGAGCTACCATATGATCCAGCAATTGTACTACTGGGTATTTACCCCAAAGATACAAATGTAGTGATACGAAGGGGCACGTGCACCCCGATGTTTATAGCAGCAATGTCCCAAATTGCCAAACTATGGAAAGAGCCAAGATGTCCATCAACAGTTGAATGGATAAGGAAGATTTGGTGTATATATACACAATGCAATATTATGCAGCCATCAAAAGGAATGAAATCTTGCCATTTGCAATGACGTGGATAGAACTGGAGAGTATTATGCTGAGCGAAATAAGTCAATCAGAGAAAGACATGTATCATATGACCTCACTGATACGAGGAATTCTTAATCTCAGGAAACAAACAGGATTTGCTGGAGTGGTGGGGGGTGGGAGGGATGGGGTGGCTGGGTGACGGACATTGGGGAGGGCATGTGCTATGGTGAGCACTGTGAATTGTGTAAGACTGTTGAATCACAGACCTGTACCTCGGAAACTAATAATACATTATATGTTTAAAAAAAAAAAAAGATAGTAGGAAGGGAAAAATGAAGGGGGGGGAAATCGGAGGGGGAGACGAACCATGAGAGACTATGGACTCTGAGAAACAAACTGAGGGTTCTAGAGGGGAGGGGGCTGGGGGGATGGGTTAGCCTGGTGATGGGTATTAAGGAGGGCACGTACTGAATGGAGCACTGGGTGTTATATGCAAACAACGAATCATGGAACACTACAGAAAAAAAATTAATTATTTCTGAGTAGGCAATATATTTACCTGGTTCAAAATTCAAAGGTACAGACGAGTTTATAGTAAAAACAAACATAAGAGAATACAGGAAAAATAAGTAAGGTTCTAAGTACAATGTATAAAAAAGGAGAAGAGAATCTGATGGAAAAAGAAAATAATTTTATGGAGAAATGGACGGAAGGGGGATGGTGCTGGGGATTCTGACCACGCCAGGTCCTCCAGTGCAAGGACAAGGGACCTTCCCACGGGGAAGCAGGCTGGAAGGACAGATGCAGAAGAAAAGGGTTCTAGGAATAAGCAGTTTCATTTCATTCAAAAAGTAATTTTATTTAGCACTCTCACTTTGCCTTTGCTGAGCCAGGCTGGTCAAGTAAAGAAGAGAAGTAAAACTGTCTCTGCCCCAGGAGAATTAAAATCAACAGAAACAAGGCCCCATGGAAACAAAGCATATGTAAATACGCAGTTAAAGGCCTGTGTTCGAATTCCAGCCCCGCCACGGACGGGATGGAGGGAACAACAGGTCCCAGCGCCAGTCCCACCTGAGAGCTGGCACCCGGGTTCCCCGTGTTGAAGAGGGAACAGCACAAACGTCACACACACGGCAGAGACCACACGGACCAACAACCGCCGGAGTGACCGGTGCAAGGTGTACACATGCGTGAGGTGTTAAGAGTCACGGGAAGCACTGGAGGACAGTAGGAGTAATAGGATCAAGGCGAGAGCTGGTAGGAGAAGCATCTTAGGAAGAAGTGAGGTCCGCCTGGCGGACAAGAGAAGGGCCGGCCTGGGAGGCTGGGGGCAGCCGCGGCACAACCAGGGAGCTGCAGGGCTGCAGGAGCTCAGGCGTGTTTGTCTGCCGCCGCCGCGCCGCGTTAAGAAGCGCCCTGGAAGAGTGGCCACCGCCCCGGCCCAGCTGAGCGGCTGGCCGGCCAGGGCGGCAGGGAGGGCGCGAGTGCCTCAGGGCGGCCCAGACGGGGGGCACGGCAGCGGCAGGACAGTCACACGATTTTCACACTTACATGCTCATCTTAGTGGCTAGCGGGAGAATGGTCGGCCAGTGTAACACACCTGTGATGCCACAGGGGAGCAGGCGTGAGGGGGAAAGCGAGGTGCTTCCCTGACGGAGAGGACATGAACTGCTTGAGTACGAGAGTCACTTCGAGTGGGCAGAAGATGAGCAGACAGAGCCAGTCTTTCACCCTGAAACAGATGCTTACAACCCCAACCCTCACAGTTGAAGGGACAAGAGAAGGGCCACGGCTGTCACATCATTTGCTAACGGGGCCTAGGTGGTAAAGAGTTAAGTCCCAAATGTTCCAAGGTAGGAACTATGATGATTTTAAAATGCAGCTGGAATGATCCAAATTACCCTCTCATGGGATGGAAATGGTTCCAGAGAATAAAATCCCAAACTCACACACGGGTGGGATTTTTTTTCACTTTATTTTCCACGCTGCTACGTCTTCCCTCTGCACTATACCGAAGCCAGCGCTCCGAGCCCTTCCCTTTTGTTCAGGCGAGTAACTTTGTTAGGCACGCTGCAGGACAGGCGGTAACCGCAGGCCCGACGGAGGCCCCTAATTGTGAAGCTCTTACAAGGCTTGAACCTGATCATTCGCTGAATTGCTGAGTTGATGGGATTCGTGTAGCTGGTTATAAATTGATAATCTAAATTAATTCATTCAAGCAGAAATCGATTTTGTAACTCCTCGAGAGCTTGTAATAATGCTTACCCCCCACTGCTAGCTGCATTCTCTGTTTCGTAAAGCTGGTCGGAAACAGCTGGGTTCAGGTGACCTGCTAGCTCATTAAATCTGTTACATGTTCCTTCTAGTAAATGATATTAAGCTGAAATGTCCTAACGTTGATTTTTTTCTTTAATTTTATGACAGAAATAACCTAATTTGTAACACAAAATAACAATCTCCTTGGATTACTTTGCCTTGTTAAAATATTTTATGCATTTTTCATTTACACAAAGGTAATGGAAAAACACTTAAACTATCTGTTATTTAAACCACAAGAGATATGTTACTGAAAGTCTGATAGCTACAAAAATGATTGTCTCTTCATAGTCTTTACTTTATATCTGTAATAAAAGGCAGACAATTCAATTCATTGGTTAGTAAATAAAGTACGATAGTTTTTATTTTATTTTCTCTGCATTGCTAGAACTAAAATCAGATTGCTTTTTAAATTCATTTAGAAATAAGACTCATTACTTTCCTTTCCTCTTTCTAATCTAAAATGTCTAGTGTCCATTTGGATCCTCACATTTTCTTCATCAACAGAAGTTGTAACCTAATTCTAAATCCCATATTAAAAGAATCATTTTCCAAGCTATTCACTCCCTGTGTACTGAGGTGGAGTAATGAAATCAGAGCACCTGCCTTTTGTGGGTGAGACTATTAAATACTTATTTCTAAGTAACCTCCTGATTTCATTTCCTTTTCCTAAATAAATTTTAGAATAAAAACATCCAGGATGCCAGAAGAACATAGGTAAAATACATCAAGTGACCAATCATGTTTATTGCTATAATAAGTGATAAGCATTTCTCAAATCAGGAAAGGTGACTAACTGAAGCCCTATTCTCCTTCTCTTCAAAAGCTCCAACATTTACACAGAAGGGACACACTCAACCATTTTATGGTGTCAAAAGTTTTACAACTGTTAAAAATTAAGATAATGCTTGTTGGCCTGCCTTTCCAATAGGAGCCGTCCTATGACAGAGAGTTTATTAAACAGACTGAGTAACATAAAATAACATCACTGAATGTGTGAACAGTTTAACACTGAACGCTATTCAGTTACTATTAAAAATGAACTTAGGTATTTTTCTAAATACTATCCCTAGCACTGAACTTACTGTGTGAAATTTCAGAAGAATTTACTTTAAAAATGTCTAAAGACCATAACTACTCGTGCCACAGAAGTTAAAAAGAGAATTTTAACATATTAAGAACAAAGGGTTTTATAACCCTAATCTTAAAAAAAGTTCTTCACAATTAATTTTTATTTTGAATTGCACGTCCCAGGATAAAAACAAATAACACAACCACTCACTCAAACTGTGTGCAGATTTCTCTGGTCTAACGAAGTTTTTTTGGTGGGGGAGAGAAAAGAGAAGAGGGAGGGCAGCTGACCGCATCCCCTAGGCTAGCGAGGTGGGGCGTGTAGCTCCCAAGTCTCCCCGAGGGAATCACCTTCCCCTCTGCCTCTCCCACCTGACCCTCTGAGTGTCTTCCTTAAAAAAGAAAGCAGAGTTCATTGACAATTTCTCTGAAAGCTATAACCTAGAAAAAAACAGAGGGAAAACAGAAATACAACTGACATATAGTGGGACAGAAGACAGGAGCACCCAGAGCCACACACACACTCGTCAGCAAAGTAACTCAAGAATTGAGAGGAAATGCTGATTTCATTGTGGACTGGTGTTGAAGCTTCTGAAACAGTTCAGTACTTGTATACTTTGTCTCGAACCACACACTTCACAAGTCGCCTACCCGAACCCCAACGTGGCGCAGGACACTTGCTCTGCCTAGGGGCCGTGGCAGCTTCCTAGTCTCCCGGCCCCTCTGTGACGCCCCCGCCCCTCAGGGGAAGCTCCCACTGGCTCTTCAAGTGTCTGTGATCTTGATGCTGCTCCCTGGCTCAGCAGCTCCGGCTGCGAGGCCCTCCCCTCCTTCCCTGCTTCTCCCTCATCTGCCTGAGACCTTGCTGCACTGCCCTTCCAGAAGGTGGACTCACCAAACACCCGACTAACAGAACGTTCAGAAAGGAAGCAACAGTACGACCTCAAATGGTTTTTCACAAAAGAAGTCAAAGAAAACACTTGCATACAGTGAGTAGATAAGATTTCTAGCATGTTCCTAAAAGGAGCGTGGACACAGAGCCACAGCTCATCATTTCTAGTACACCTGAATACCACGCCGTCCCCTGGGAATCCACTGCCTGTACGTCTCGGTAGTCAGTAAATCACTAACAAGCTCTCCTCCCTCCCAGCACTCATAAAAACTCTACTCCGTGTTCCGATTCACTGTCAGAGTTTTGTCGGAGCCCTTTGCTTATGCTCACACTTGCACTGCAAGGAGCATCCCCCCTGGCCCCTTCCTCTGATCTCCCGTCCCCTCTGTCCTGAACGCCACTGCCATCTTTTGTAATTGGTTTCCCGATCAGGGAACACGTGTTGCAAGGAGCACCCCATCATGTATCTGAAAATCGAAGCACTGACCCTGGCACATGTGTCGCATGACCACACACCAACAGTGGTCGTCCACACTCTCCGGATGTCTGCCTCCCTCCTGCACCGGCCACACTGCCCTACCCTGAACACTTTACAGAAGAATGCACACTCTCCTGACACACTTGCTCCAAAAATTTTAATTGCAGTCACTTCTGTAGTTCTTCTTAGTTATTTCTTCACAGGAAATACGCATGACTTTCAGCAAATAGTACCTTGACCCAACTTGGTTTTTACTTTTCGTCATCGGAGATAATTCCAGGCTTACAGACAATTTGCAGGCAGAGGACACAGGCCTCGCTCGTGCTTCTGTCTCCTCACTGTGCACGTGAGACTTTGTTTCGTCTGCTCCCTCTATATGTGCACGTATTATTTTCCTTTTTGTCAACCACTCGAGAGTAAGTATGCAGAACTGATGCCCTCTTACTTGTAAAATTTCCCCTGTGCGTGTCCTAAGAGCAGGGGCTTTCTCCTCAAATTTCACCGAATGTTCCAGTAATGCAATAATATCATTTAGAGAAACAAACAAAAACCAAACAAAAAGCACCCCCCCCCCCCCGGCCCTGAAACCAAAACAAACAAAGGAAAAGAAAGAAAAAAGCGAAACCCTGGCACAGGACGTGCCCCTGGCCCATGCCCCGTAGGCACCGGCAATGCCAGTTCATCTCCTGTCTGTTGGAACGATCCCCATTTCTACCGATCTACGGTGCTCTGGTCAGTGATGAAAAGAACAGGCCAGTCACTGAGTAGAATCCCCTCCACACGAGCTGACCTCACTCAAATTATTCTCTATGTCCTGTACTGAGAAAGCATTTCTCACTCATCTCAAGCATCTAAAATCCTGCTCAAAGTACATTTCTCCAAAGAGCTCTCCTTCGATTAGGGAACACTGTTCACTGCTACCTACTCACAGACTATGCTGTGCTTCACTTTGAACACTCCAGGTTCCACCTGATTTTTTAAAACCAATTTTATTGAGGAACAACTTACAGTCCATAAATTAGACACAGAAGTGCGTGGTCGGGTGAGTTGCACAAATAAACGTATTCTTGTAGCTCTCACCAAAAGTAAGATATACAGTTCTCCCCCCCCCCCCCCAAAAGGTTTCCTCATGCCCCCATTCCAGCCCCAGGAAACCACAGATCTGGTGTCTATCACTATCGATTAGGAATGCCCGTCACACATTTTAAAATAAATGGAGGCATACAGTACTTAATCTTTTGTGTCTGGCATCTTTTGCTCAGCATAATGGCTTTGTAATTCATCCACGCTGCTGGATGTGTCAGTAACTGGTTCATTTTTATTGCTGAGTAATATTCCATGTTATGGATAATTTGCC
Organism: Zalophus californianus; assembly: GCF_009762305.2. NCBI lineage: Eukaryota > Metazoa > Chordata > Mammalia > Carnivora > Otariidae > Zalophus > Zalophus californianus. The sequence continues at coordinate 90,186,541 of NC_045608.1, read as the reverse complement.
TGTCCTTTCATCTGTTGACGGGCATTGGCGTTATTTTTCGCTTTGCCTATTATGAACAGAGCTACTATAAACATTCAAATATAAATCTCTGTATGGACATATGCTTTTATTCCTCTTGGGTAAATTCCTAGGAGTGGAACTGCTGGATCATATGGTAAGTAAGTATATGTTTAATTTTATAAGAAACCATTAAACAGTTTTCCAAACTGGCTGGACCATTTTACATTTCCATCAACAATGCATGACAATTCCAGATGCTCCACATCCCCACTAACATTTGGCATTCTCAGTCTTTTTAATTTTAGCCATTCTAGTGGCTGTGTTGTGGCATGTCATTATGGTTTAATTTGCATTTCCCTGATGACTGGTGATGTTTAGCATCATTTCATGTGCTTTTTGGCCATTTGGATACCTTCTTTTACATATTTTTTATTCAGTTCTTTGTCTTCTTAAAATTGAATCGTAGGTTGTACTTTGTATTCTGGATTCCAGTCCTCTCTCAGATATACGCATAGCAAATACTTCCTCTTAGTCGGTGGCTTAACTTTTTATTTTTTTAAAGAGGTCTTCAGAAGAGAAGTTATCAATTTTGATGAAGGACAATTGACCAGTGTTTCCTCCTATGGGTTGTACTGTTTGTGTCTTAGCTAAGATGTCTTTGCTACACCAAGGTCAAAAAGACTTTCTCCCACATTTTCTCTTAGCAGTTTTACAGCCTTAGATTTTATATTTGGGTCTATAAATGCATTTCGAGTTAATTTTTGTGAAGAGTGTGAAGTAAGGGTCATGATTCTCCTTTTTTTTTTTTTCTTCCTGTATCGGTATCCAAATATTCCAATGATTTGTTGAAAAAAATAACCTTTTCCCCTTTGTAGAAAATAAACGGAGCATATTATTTCTATCCTTATACCCAAACTAACCTATCTTGGTTACTGTAGTTTCATATTAAGTCTGGAAATCAGGTAGTGTAAGCATTCTACATTTTGTTCTTTTTCAAAATTGTTTTGACTAGTCTAGATCTTTTGCATTGGCACATAAGTTTTAAAATCTGCTTAAAAATTACTACAAAGCAGCCTAGGATTGTGTGAGGGATCTGTAGATCACTTTGGGGAGAAGCGACACTAACAATATTGAAATAAAAATTTCATTTTTACTTAGTTATGCATACATGGGCATGGGTCACGTTTTACTTGTGTATTCGACACTCTACCTCGCCGACACTCTACCTTGCCATACACTGTTACACAGAATTGATATTTAAGAAATGATTGTTGGCTTCAAGAATGACTAGCCCCAGATATGATACACGGTTTACTTTACCTCCCAATGGGATCAGCATTACTGAACTGAAATAATTTGCTGAAGCATGCAGTTTTTTTTTTTAATTTTATTTATTTATTGTTATGTTATGTTATGTTATGTCACCATACATTATATCATTAGTTTTTGATGCAGTGTTCCATGATTCATTGTTTGCATGTAACACCCAGTGCTCCATGCAGTATGTGCCCTCTTTAACACCCATCACTGGGCTAACCCATCCCCCAACCCCCTCATGAGAGACTATGGACTCTTGAGAAACATGCATAGTTTCTTACCGACAGAGCTGTCATTTCTGTATATTGATGACTAAAAGATCAGTCCAAGACCTCTAGGCACAGGGCATCTTAAAATTTCCCATCAATGATAACCTCTACCGTTATTGACAGTAAACTCTAATTTTTCCCCGTGGGAGGGTCCATCAGCAGCAGTTTCATCTCGGACAGAGGTCTGAAGTTCCAGCTTATGCTATTCTTCCAGCTTTTCTTGACCTTACATGGCTTTTGTACATAAATCTTCAGCTTGCCAGGTAAATATGCTGCCTTTCCCCCCTTCTTTCGACGTGCTCCAATCCTGCTGGTCTTGGTGCTGACTATTCTCTCTGTTCAGAACACTCGTGTGCCAGGCAGATCCATGAGGAATTCCTTCCCTTCTTCAAGTCTTCGCTCAATCTGTCCCATCTCAACAAGGCCCACCTGGATGTCCCCATTTCATACCGTAACTGCCTGACCCTCCTCATGCAGCTCTGCCTCCAAACCCCAGTCCCTGGTCCTCTTCTGCATTCTCTTCATAGTACTTGCCTGCAACAAACTGCAGGACTTACTTACTTACTATGCCTTTTGTTGAGTGTCTGTCTTCCGCCAGAAGAACAGATGCTCCACAAGCAAGAATCTGTTTTGTTCATACATGCATCCTAGTTGGTCAGAGCTGTGCCTAGCACAGTGCTCAGCAGACTTTTGTTGAATAAAATAATGGGTCTGTTCCTCCCCTCACCTATGGCTACGAGCATGACTTCAATTCTCATGGATGTGGCAGTGCAGGTGTGCGGAGGTGGGAAGGCCCAAGAGCCTGACATCCTCACCAGCTTCCCTGGTTCCATTCTAAGCTGGGAAGTGCTAACTTATGTGAGGATCATGGATAAAAGTAAGCTTCAGACCTACTCTTTTCTCTCAAAATTATGTAACAAAACTCATCGGGGCCAGGGAATTCTAATGAGGGCACTGGGCTGAACTTTAGGCTCTGAACGCTGAGTGTAGGACTTATCTGAGAGTTTGAGTGGATGAAGTGGATTAAGTGACAGAGTGTGGCCACTGGGAAGATTTACTCGGCTCAAAGACGTCAGAAAGATCATTGAACATAAGCTCAACTTACTTCATAATGTCCATGGAAAGCCCACTAAGGTAAGGATAAATTTCAGGAAATGTTATAGAATAGCCATGTTTAAATTTAGTACCAATATTGAATACTTATTGATTTTAAAGAAGAACATATATGCACATGCTACAATGCTAGTACACCATTTTAAATAGAGAAATTACCACACATGATTCACCTTCACTAAAAGAAAGACTATTAATCTTAAAAATAAAATTGTCTAACTGCTATTATATTTACATTTCTCTAATTTTTGCTGGTGCCAAACCATGTAAAATATATAGTTCTAGAAACCAAATGTATTACAGAAGATATGCTAGTCAAAAACAGAACCATCTAAGGTTTCGAGGCACTGCTCTCCATCAAACACCATCCAAATCCAAGTGCGTGCACAAGAGCAGCAACATGAAGCCCATGCGTGGGTCTCCTCCGCTTCCCTCAGATTTTGGTCTCCAGGTACTCCTCTGTGTGTTCTCAGCTTCCAAGCTTCACAAAATGTAACTTGCTCACGATTTCTTTGAATTGTTAGAAGCAGGGACTTAAATGAACTAGGAAAAGTCGCCCTGAATATTCAATGTGTGAGTCAGGAGCTGAGACCACAGGAGAGGCTGGTTTTGTATGCTAATGCCCTTGGTGCCCTGCCCACTCTGTCCTCAGAACTCCTCGGGATTCATCCATCTTTGCTGACTGGCAGCTCAGCAGCTCCCTCACCTGCACTGAGCCACAAACATGTCTGGGCCATCTGTGTCCTGAAGACAGGGGAGGACATATCAGCATTTCCCCCTTCCCCACGAGTTCAGTTGACATTCTTTACTAAAATACACAAAAGAACAGATTGCAGTTCATCGACAGGGCAACTTCACATTCCGCCAAGCTGTATGGCGCACTAATCTCCTCCATCCACAACTGGGGTCGGGTCGTCTGAGACCGGATGCCAAAGTCAAGAGCTGAGTGTGAATTTTCGTTTCGCTTCTGTAAGAAGAGTTAATGTGGCATTTATGAAAGCTCACTAGAGAAGTTTCCCAGAAATCACCACTGCAAAAGTAAGTTCAAAAGGAGCTCAGCCCTTAACATTTTACACTGTGTATGAATCATCTGTAGAGCTATAAAACCTACAGTTGAAATGTTCAGGAAACCCTGTCAATTCTCTTGCTTTTGAAAGAGATTTCTGTTGTCATACACACAATTTCAAATGTTTAATAGCATGCAGAAATAGAAAATAATCAGAGAGTGTCAACGTGAATCAAATCCAGGAATTTAAGGGAAAAAAAGATAAAATTAAGACAAAATTTACTTTAATGACCACAATTTCGCTGTAACTTTTTAGATTCCCTTGGCAATTGCCCAATTTAACCAAAACCAGTCCCACTGAAGTTGGTTGGGATACAGTAAGTAAGTACAACATTCAGCGATGAACTTAAGGTTCACAGAAGGAATTAATTGAAACCTGCACAGGCAGAGTTTCATTTCTGTATGCTTAACATTCTGTGACCCCAGGTACTTCAAGCTTCAATGATGTTTATTACCTTCTACCAGCTCTGCAATAATCTTTGAGACTATGTCAATAATAAGTCACAGAAACCACCAAAACTTTTCCTAGTAGTAGCTATTTTTGAGTTTGGTAAAACATAATTAAAAAAAAAAAAATCTGTTTAGGACCCTACAAGCTACTTAACACTAGGTATCTAATGTTCCGGAGAATTCTAAGGAGAACAACACTATAATGACTAAATTTATGGATGCAGCATATAAGAAAGTAAATATAAAGAAAAATGTAAAGAAATAACTTAGAAAATCAAACTTTTTATTTTTATGACTAAGAAATACAACTCTAGTACCTAAAATGCCAAGCTCATAGATTTTTCAAAAGTAACAAGTACTTTGATTCATGTCATGTGCCTTTCCCTTCCATGCTTTCGGAGTAATCTGTATACACTTTATTGTGGCATACGTTATATACAGTAAGAGGCACCCACATAGAATGAATGTTATTGTGGCATACGTTATATATGGTAAGAGGCACCCACATAGAGGGAATGCTGTGTTGAATTTTGAACAAATCCACCAGTCCTGTTGCTACCACCACAAACACTGGAAATTTCCCATCACCCCAAAAAGATATGAGATGATTCCCTCAACTTTGTGCCCTTTTGTGGTCAATAAACTCCTACAACCTGGCAATCAAAGATTTGCTTTCCCTCACCAGAGTTTTGCCTTTTCTAGAGTTTCATAAACATGAAATCACGTAGAACATTATCTGTTTGGGTCTGGCTTCTTTCACTCAGGATGATGTTGTTGGGATTCATCCATGTTGTTAGCGCATGCCTTTTCTTACCAAGCACTGTTCCATTGACCATAATTTGCTTACCCATTCATCTTCTGATGGGCATGTGAGCTGTTTTCAGCTATTCTAAATAAAGGTACTATGAGCATTCGTGGACAAGTCTTTGTGTGGATATATGTTTTCATTTCTTTTGGGTAAACACCTGGGAGTGGAATTCCTGGGTTATATGGTAGGTGAATATTTAACTTCGTAAGAACTTGGCAAGCTGTTTTCCAAAATGACCGTGCCACTTCACATTCCCACTAGCAATGTATGACACTTCTAGAGGCAGCATATCTTCGTAACATTTGCCATTATCAATCTTTTAAATTTTAGCAATGTTAATGGGCACGGAGAGGTTTCGTGGTTTATTTGTACTTCCATGAGGACTGGTGATGTTGAGCACCATTTCATGTACTTACTGCCATTTGTATATTGTTGGTTTTTTTTTTTTTTTTGCCATTTCTTACTTGGGTTTTGTCTTATTATTGAGTTGTAACTTGTTCTTTGAGTACTGTGGATTCAAAAACTAGGTCAAATATACGCATAGCTTTTCTCCTTATTTTCTTAATGGCATCTTTTGAAAAGCAAAAAATTTCAAATTTGATAAAGTTCAATTTATCAATTACTGTTCTTCATTCCATGCTTTTCATGTACCTGGAAAAAATCTTTGCCTATCCCAAGGGACAGAAACATTTTCTATGTTTTCTTCTAGAAGGTTTAGAGTTTTAACTTTTAAGTTTTTTATTTGAGTTAATTTTGTGAATGGTAAGGGTCAAGTTTCATTTTCTTCCACGGACAAATATTCCAGAACAGCTTGGTGAAAAGACTCATCTTTCCTCCTTGGCACCTTGTTGAAAATCAACTGACCATGTACATATGTGGGTCTAATTCTGGACTCTACTGTGCTCCATGCCTCTATATATCGTTTCTTCCCTAGTTAATTCAAGATTTTTATTTTAATTATTTAAATAAAAATGGTGTATATTTAAGGCATACAACATGATGATCTGATATGCACGTGTAGTGAAATGATTACCACAGTTAACCTGATTGACACATAATAACATATCCATTTCCTCACCTCGTTTCTTCTTCTTCTTTCTCTCTCTCTCTCTTTTTCTTTCTTTCCTTTTTTTGGTGAGAGCACCTGAAAGTTACCCTTTCAATGAACTTCCAGCATTCAACGCAGGATTACGAACTATAGTCATCACACTATACGTTAGATCTCTGGACTTATTAACTGCACGTAAAACGGCAATTTTGTACCTTTTGACCAGTGTCTATTTCCCCACCTCCCCACCCCGGCTGACGACCTAGCTTTGGAGGAGATCTCAGAATCAGGTATGCATGCCTTCCAAATTTGTTTTCTTTTTCAAAATTATTTTGGTTAGCACAGGTTCTTGTATTCCCATATAAATTTTGGAAGCAGCCTGTCAGTTTCTACCAAAGCCTCCCAGGACTTTGACGGGGATAGTGTTGAATCTGTGCATCAATTTGGGAATAAATGACATTCAGCAGTACTGAGTCTTTCCCTCCATCAACATGGGACCTCTGCTTACCCAGGTCTGCGGTAACTCCTCTGAGGGGTGTTTTGTGGTTTTTTATTGTTCAGATCTTGAATATGTTCTAAAAAATGTATCCCTTGCTCTTACCATTTTTTTCTCATCTAATTTCTTTCCAGTTTTGCTTTAAAAATTTAATTTTGTTGACTGTTATTTTTCCACCTTTTAATTAAGCCACAGGGACTCCAGATCGGCAGCTTCGCCATCCCTTCAGAGTTCACCTCGCGTGCTCTTCTCTCCAAGTATTATTTCCGTTCCTGCCGGAACACAGTGTGAGGAACAGAGGAGGGGTGGTAGGCTTCCCAGGCGTGGGACTTTCTTGCAGCACACCCCTGTTTCAGAAGACGGACACAGACACCGCACTTGAGTCCACAGTGTTTCACGCAGACTCTCATTGGGTTTGGTAATGCAGTATGACCTATAATAACTCCACCATTCTCTTCAGATTGCTATAATAAATTTGACAGACATTGATGATGTTATCATCTATCAAACGAGCTGTAAAATAAATGTGATCTTAACACCTTTGGACTTACCTACTTATAGATTCAAAGCCTGAGAAAAACGTCACTTGTACAGATACAGCCATGTGCTTTCTAAGCAGTATTAACTTGCCAATGTTAAATGCATTTCTAATATATGTGTGTATTTTAATAACTAAGTGTATCATTGAAACATATATATAATTTCTGATCAAAATTCAGGTTACCCATCTAGAAGCAAAAAAATATTTTTAAAAACTCAAAAATGCCTTTACGTGAAAGGAACTAGTCTTAATATGTTAGAAACGATGCTGGATACAATATCACATATTATAATATCATAGTCACACATATTAGCATGTTAGAGAGACTATAAGAAAGATAAAAATACCTTAAGAAATCTCACTTTTTTCCCCTTCTTCTCTTGGAAATAATAGTAACTATGAGAGAAAAGTAGAAAATCGAAGAGGCATTTTATTTGCCTTATCCAGAACAAGGCCTATTCTTTAGTCACATATTCATGGAAAAATATCTTGAGAGTGTATGTGTACGTCTCAATCTACATTTTGTAAGAACTGAGAAACATCTGAACAGTTTTCTCTATGTAAGAAAATCTGATGGTATGTTTCTTGTTCTAAGAGCAAAAGATTGGAGATGCTTCCAAATCCACGCACAGTTGTTAAATGGCTGCTTCAAGTAAAACTGTGGCAGAGAATGCAAACTATCAGACAGATGATGTTCCCGGATGGGGAGGGGGCCTACTATTCAGTCACTTTCCTGCATCATCATGGAAGTAGCAGTAATCTGTCAACTAATCCTTTGTAAAGGAATGCTGCCCAAGAAACAGTATTCACTAAGTCCCTTCTTTGGAGTGTGTACATTTCGCTTTGGTGATCATTCCTAATTTAACAGTGGTCCCCTTCAGTCCATGCCAAAATGCTTCCTTCGGCGCCACAGCAGGTTTTCAGTGGGCGTCCGCGGGTGGCCCACACGGCGCGCGGGAGGACAGGAAATGCTCCCACTGGGCGCCGCTGCCCCTCCCGCCTCGTAGCACCTGCCGTGCACAAGTTCGGCCCTGCACGTCAGCGCGCGCCCGCAGCGCGTTGTGTGTGTGCCCACGAGTCAGCCCACACCACCGGACGCAGTGAGCGCTGCTGGGAGGACACACAGTGACGCCGGGACAAGGCCGCGGGACGGGGGCTTCACCGACCACCTTCACGTTCCGTCCCGACAACAGTTCTCCGAGTGGCCCCAGAGTGTAGTACTGTTATTTTACAAAGCAGAAAAGGAAAGTTCCAAGACAGAAACGTGCCAGGCCCCGGTCCTGCGGCAGGGCTGGAACTGTGTGCTGGTAAAGCCGAAACCCCACACTACCTGCCTGTGAGGGACCCGGCCGAAGGTGACCAAGGCCCTGGCTTCCCACTCTTTCCCCTCCTTGTCTCCTGTCGGGGAGTCCCTGTGTCCTGTACTGCTCAGTGGCCCAGGCAGCAGGCAGCAGAGGACCCCACGCAGGGCCTGTTCTGAGCAGAGGGCGCCCCTCCGCCGGGGCAGCTCTCATGGGCGAGGGCCAGGCCTCTGACCTGTTCTCCCTGCAGGGGCTCTGGAATACAAAGACTGAGAGCCACACTCACATTGTTCCTTAAATCCCAGAGTTTTGAGACTGTATTAGTTAGAGGACTAAAGACTTTCCTTCTTTTCGTAAGCTTTTCCAAAGGGTAACACTAAGTTAAAGGACTGTGATAATTCATCAGGACCCCAAAGATCTGTGCTTGGTTCTCACTGCTGCTATCAACGAACAGTGGGAGACTCCAAATTTGCCTCATTTCAGTTATATCATAAAGAAAAAAAATATGCTAATATGATGCAGGAAACATTTGTAACTTTAAAGAAACTGGCATATATTGGCTTAAAAATATTAGTCTTTGAGAAGTTGATTTGTATTACTACAGCTTTCTTTCCACCCGATTTTTTAAGGAAGCACATTTTCTGTACTGAAAGTGGAACAACACTTTTCCAACTTCTTGAGTTTTATTTTTTTTGTCCTGAATAGAAACATATTAGTGTTTAAAGGGTATTTTAAGGAAGTAAAAATTACCAGAGTAGTGAACAAAGTGAAATGTTAAGCTCTGTAACTGGCAAGGTGATTCAAATTAAAGAAGTCAACATGGTATCTGTAGAATATACCAAGGAAACAATATTCTTTAGTATTCTTGTATTAAAATGGGATCTAAACAGAATTAAGCTCAACTTTTGAAGATGCAGTCAGTCTTATGGGTCACTAATGTGTCACACTGTATTAGCAAAGGTAATTCATACGACCGGGAGTACAATGTAACATTCTAAAAATACTGTAGATTTTTCTAGCTTGTACCGAGAGACTGAAATACATGAATAAACCTTTAACAGGGAAAAAATTCAACTCCACTCAAATTCAAAATCAAATCCAATGATCTTTAGCAAACCTGAGAAATCTGGTTCAGTTATGTGATATTTTGTTTACTACAAACTCACTGCCTTTGACCCCTGGAAACCATCCATCAGAGGGGGTCATACTTGCTTAAACGAATTTGCATTTTGTAATTGCCGGCAGCATTTGTGACCAAGAACTTAGCATTAAGTAAGCCGCAGAAACAGTGTGGGATTTTTCCTGACCATCACCTAATTTTTAAAGTTTTGAGCACTCTGGCGCCTAGCTGGTTTTCAATACTCTTTGCTGGATGTTGAATGAATATCAAAAAGCTTGAATTGCAATAAACTGAAATTGTGTTTCAGTTTAAGACCTATAAAAAGGGCATAAATATATACTAAGCCTAACTGAACTCTAAACATAAAGCACATAAAATTTTGATATTAGATTAAATGGACATAAAACCAATATTCACGTATTATAAACAAAAATTAAACATTTAATTTACTGGTCTTGTTAAATTTTATGATGGTTTTTGGTGGGGATGATTTGGATGGTGCAGGTGCCTCTAAAAAAAAGGAATTTGATGCTTTTTTCCTTCTCCTGGCAAGCTTCCTCGTGAAAGCAGAGACATTAAAAATCACAGCACTCCTCTCTGCAATGTGCTCAGGGTGGCTCAGGCTTATTAAAGGTAAGTGGGGTGTGGCGCACACTGGTGATGACATAGTACATAACGTTCCAGCTCTAGTTCAGTTAGCTACTGGCCATGGAAATGTGAACAAATCACTCGGGTTTGCTAAAGTCAATTTCATTTTCTATAAAGTAAGAAAAAGGTAGGACTTACCTATCTCAGAGGGTTGTTATCAAAGTTGTTTATGATACGTTATCAAATGATCTGTTATTATATGCCAAGTGTGGAACAAATGTTACAACAGTGTCATTTTTAAAAAGATCTGTCAGAGGAGTCCAGCCTGACAGTTTCTGTCCCCCCCTCCATAACCCCCACGCAGCTGCAGGTAGAACTGCTCAGGGTCAGACCAACAGCATGCCACCAGGAAACGCTACCACCGTGAAACCCTGATTTCTTGTCTTCTGCTCCGTGGCCACGTGCCTCTCAGCTGCTGGCCTGCCAAGGAAGACATGGGATTCTTTTTTTTTTACATATACTCTGCCTTTATTTTACAGGAAATACATTCCCGCCCATTGGAGAGGCTCCACAGGATGGTTTGTTTGACTTTATTTATTTATTTATTTTTTAAATAATTTTTTATTGTTAGGAAGACATGGGATTCTCATGGAACACTGGGTCGCTTATGGAGCTTCCAAATTCAAACCCAGAATGTTCGTTCCTTTCCCTACTAATTGCTATGCTTGCAAAACACACTCATTTTACTTTGCTAAGCTTTGGCCACCACAGCAAACATTTCTTCTGTGTTGAAGTCCTCCTCTCCAGGACTACCTGAAGGAAGACTGACCGATTAAGTCATTCAAAAATAACAATATCCACAAAAACAGCAATGTGGAGTATGCATTAGGTGCTAGGCCTCTGATGTAGGAACTGAGCCAACAAACAGAAAAGGCTCCTGGGGTACCACTTTTGTTATTTTCAATGTTAGCATGAGATTTCAGCACTTCCCACTTCATTTGGGAAATTACAAAGGGAACTGCCGATCCTTCAGCCACCACTGGTGGGAGCGGCAATGTGGCTCACTCACGGCTGGGCAGAGTCTGACCACACCTGCCTGGACCTGCGCCCACCCGGGGGGAAAGGAGAGCGACGAGAGAAGGGAGGTCCGGGAGTGCACAGTGAGTGACAGGCCTGCCAAGTTACCCCCCAGAGCGCAACACCGACCCACAAACCAAACAGTGGGAAGCGCGTCATGAAATCGGAGGGGCTATCATGCAACAGCAAAGCGTTTCTTGCGACACTTTTCTCCCTGTGATCCACGTGGCATAACTGGTTGGCTTGGTTTTTGAAAAAACCATGTTCTCGGTTCATAAAAAGCTATTACAGTGGCAGCATTATTAGGAAAACTAAGGGATGATAAAAGGTAAAAAAAAAAAAAAAAAAAAAAAATTCCAAAGAACTTTACACCTGGGAAGTAAGCCTTTCAGGAATAACAATGAGCAGAGTTGATGAGTTTCTTTGGAAGAAAAAAAAGTTCTAATTCATCAATTTTTTAGAAAAGCAATGAAAAGAAATGACAAGACCTATTTCAGTGATAAAAGTTTCTTTTTTATTTTACATAATTTGGAACCACCAGAGACAGATTTAATTTGCCATTTTAGCACAAAATTTCAATGTCTGCTTGTTAGATGCGACAATATTTTTATCTACCTACCTGCTGGGTGATGAAGAGAGGAAACAGAGGTGGTGCTCATACAGACAGTGACGAAAATCTCTTCACTTAACAGGCAATACACTGATTGCTGGCCACTGGCGTATTTGTGTGAGCGGCCTCACAGATGAATAGCAAGGGGACTTGGGTGACAAAGTCTGAGCTTTTAATGTCTAATGAGTGTGGTGAACCAAATGCAAGTTTGTCCAAATCAACGCTCTCGTCTGAAAATGCTCATTATGATTTAACTTGATAATTATTCCATAATCACCTCCAATAATTACTGGATTTTCTTGGTTATTTAGAAGGAGATAGGTTAATTTCATATAAAGCAAAGATTCAACAGTGGTGCTTTGGGAAAGGGACTGTAGAGTGTTTCATTTTTTATAAGCTAAGGTATTTTAATAATGGGTTTTAAGGTGAGATTGCCTTTAATAGGATGCCTTTTGGAAAGTTTAACACTTTTCACAGAGACAGGCAATTTCCAAACCTTTAAAGATATAAAATATGGAAAAGTTATGAGGAAAAAAAATTCACAGAATGTTAATAAATCCCCTACATTTGTACATGTTTTCAGCGTCCTCCCCGAGATCACCTCCAACAACGGAGACATGTTGCTGAATCTGCCGCTCTATGAAGCCCAAATATTCATCTTTCTCTTAGATTAATCCTGTGAAGAAGCCCATCATAAAGACTCAAAGCGATTTTGCTGTATCCAGAATTCTCATTTTAAGCCAATAGAAAGAGTGGAAAATGTGCTATTTCAGAGCTCAGTTACAAAGCCACTAAATCCTACAAGTCTCATACCAGCATTTGGATAACAGTTTCGATTTTATGCGGCATATATTTTAGAATACATTTACAGAATACATTTATAGTTTTTACAGCTTAAGGCAAAGTAAAATTGTAACTCGAAAATAATCCACATTTGAAATGAAACCACTCAGGGGTCTTCCCAGAGACCATGCCCAAGGACTGGCACACTTGCAACCCCTCACGCCCCGTGCCGGCCACAACCTATCCCTCCTTCTGCAGCCAGCAGCACTCCATCGGCTTCAGGGAGCTTCCTGGACTCTTGCAGCCCTCCCTGTCACCTCGCCCTTCGAAGCACTTTAAGTCCCTAGCCCATGACTTAGCACTGCTCTGCAAACTTCACTGCATTCTCCCTTACTAGCCTTGGCTGACATCAGAGATGGAGCTTCTGGGAAGTCAACATGGTACCGTGAGTTTCCCCTGACTTCCCACAGCGGCTAGAGCAGGGTGATAAGCAGGTAAGGGGCACGCGTGGATCTGGAACATTAGCTTTCCAAGGAGTCATCCAGGATCCACAGATGGCATTGGCAAGCCGCCTAGAGCACAGGGACACCTGCGGATCCAGCGCCCCACCCGCCACAGCCCCCCTGCCCCCACCAGTGCAGGAGGGCACGTCTGAATTGGGTACCTGTTCTGAGCCCCGCACCAGGCGAGGTGTGCTGGTCTTGCTAAGACACCTGCAGCCTCTGCAGAGAACTGCTATTCACACTGATGGGGAAAAGGCCATGGTCAGTAAAAACACGTGTGAGCACACATCAGTCAGGCTGCCACCATTCCTTAGGTACTAGAGTCGAATTGGCTCCTGTGGGCCCTCCTCAGTCCTCTCTTGTTACCATATGAATCCTGGTATCAGAGGTGGGCAACGATTGCCCGGCCTCACTTCCCCATCAGGCACAGGGCAGAGCCAACGAGGGCAGTGCTGGGGCCCCCCCCGTCTTCTGCAGCATTTGGGCTTCATCTGACATGGAATTTTCTTAGCAAATAAATGTCTCAAAATAGTTCTCAGCAACATACTCTTAGCTAAAAGAACTGTAATGTCACCAACGCTTGCAAATCAATCTTTCCAGGTTGGAAACTATCCTCCTTCAATTGAAGAGAGGAAATACTGCGAATCAGAACTTCAGCTATCAAAATTGTGGGCGGCAACTCTTTAAAGGGAAAAAAAAGGATGTGGGAAAAGCGTTACTGATATAAGAACAATTTGTTTTCCACTTTGAAATTAGATATTACCCAACCATTTACAAAGAATTTATTTATAGGAAATTTTCATATAATTTTAGTGTGAAAGATACTCATCTTTCTTCCCAGGAGAGAGAAAGACTCTTACAACAGTGGAGGAGGTTGTACAGAAGAACACAGCCCTTTATTCAAACTTGTCACTTCAATGACAGATAATATCCATTATATATTTTTCTTGGGGATTCCACATGGTATCGACTGGCATATACTCTAGGATTAGCTAAATTAATACCTTGAGCTAGAGCAAAAATGACTGAAAGAATACAGTAAGAACCCCTGGGTTAATATTTAAGCTGGGCTAGCACTTTCTATGGGGTCTCACCAATATCCAGAGTTTTCAGAGAACTTGGCAAAAGCAATCACAGATACTGAAGTACTGCTTTGAACAGATGATTTCATAAATAAAAGTGTCATTGTTTTATTTTACATTTCTCTTTCTACTGCTAAGATTGGTCATTTTTCTGTGATGTAGTTTGGTTCTCCATAAAGCTTTTCCCACTTATCCTCTGATATCTCCAGGTTCTCATTCCATTTAGATTCATGTGAGTTCTTCCTACATTACAAATGTTAATTCTGTCATGGATCTCTTCTACAAATCTAGTTTGGAGCTCCCTTTCCCATTTTGATAGTTATACCTTTTAATGCCTGTATCGTGCTGAGCAGACAATTTTATAGAGGCCACAGATGCACAGCTACTGCACATACCCTCAGCAGTGTGCGCAAGAAAGGGGTGTGAGTCCAGCCTCTTCTCTGTTAGCTTCTCAGCCTCGCAGCCTGGCCTCGCCTGGAGGCCTCCCGTGAGGTGGCCTTTAGAGAGGGCTCGGCGTTGGTGCGCGCTGGAAGGCTTCTCGCTGTTGGCTCTCTGTGTTTGATCCGCGTTTCCTCTACCTCGTCTTTCGTATCACGCGGCCGTTAGGCTGGTCCCTTTGGCAGCCACATACTTCACCTCTCCCTGGTACCTTTACGCCCTTTCACAACCCCGACGACCACCCTCTGTGTCAATAGTGCTTGAGCTGATGTCTTCACCTTCCCTCAAGCTTCTAGCTTCAAGCTCTAGTCCTCAGGTGACTACTACATGTCTCCATCTGCATGTCCTGTTGGTTCCACAAACTCCCCATGCTTTCCGTGAAAACTGTATTCTACTGTCCCACCCCCCATCTGAGACTCCCCGGGTCTCTCTTTGTTAAACAGCCTTACTATCCAGTCAGGTACTACAGTGTCATCTGGAAGTCATCCTCAACCCTTCTTCCTCAAGCTCCACGCTCACTCTGCTGCCTCATGCTAGTCTACCTCTAGAAAGTTCACAAATCTACTCCCTGTTTTTGATGCCCATCACTTCTCCACTACCGCAAGCTTGCCTCCACCTTTGTCTTTCAGAATCTTTCTTAATCATGGCCAGTATTATCTTTCCAAAAGATGTACCTAAATATGCTATTCCTCCAGTCTTCAAGACATTCTGCGGCTTCTTACTGCCCCTAAGATGAGGTCCAAACACTAACATGGCAACCCCGGTCTTCCAAAATCCAAATTACTCCCTATTTCTACTTCTGTACCATTGCTCACTGGCCTCCATGTGAGGCAGGGGATCCAAGTCTTTGCTCGTGCTTTTCCATGCAACGTGCTTCTGGCACCTCTTGTTTTTACTGACTTCTCGTTCAATTTGTTACTACCACATCTGTGAAGGCTTTCATGGCCCACCTCCCCTCTCAGGACTTCATGTTATACAACCTGATTTGGTAATAAAGAAAAATACGATGTACAAAAGATGCCTAAGCACAGTCAGTGAAGAAGAGAGAAATCCTGACTACATTATCTGGAAATTGGACTAATGTCAGCATTTATAATAATACCAAGGTTGCAAATTTACATGAAAATTACAAAAAATCCAATGGGAAAATGAGGAAAGGACAGAGAGAAAATTCACCAAAAAGCCAAATCCAAATGTCCAATAAAAATTTTAAAAGGTTCCCAAACTCAGGAGTATTCAGAAAGGGCCAAGTGAAACTCTACTGTACGAGACTGGTGCGAATGGAAAAGAGCAATGGTGTATGCTCTCCCTTGTTGGAGCGCCTCAGGTGAGCCAGTCAACAGACACCATTCCCCACTGACTCAATCACCCACTGTGCCTGCCGGGATCCTGGAGACGCTTGGGTTTTCTACTCAAGCTCTATACTTTCCACTCAACTACACATTTAAAAGAGAAATCTTTTACTTCCCCTATTCTTTATTCATATCTCTTTAGATATACATTCAGGAAGTAGTTTAAATGAACCATCTCGTCTTAGAAAATGTACTTGAGATGCCCTACTGAAAGTTCCCATGAAATGTATGGAAAGGAAACACAAGGAATGTAAGCTGCTTGCACCATCACTTCCTTGTGCAGATGTTCCAAGCATGTGAGCAAGGTGCGTGGGAGCAAGGTGCGTGGGAGCAAGGTGTATGGGATGGCAGCTTAGCACGCGCAGGCAGGATCGCCTCTGTTGTTTGCTGGCTGGCTTTATGCTCTGCACTGTCATCTGGTTACTGATATTAGCCAGAGGAGACTTCTGACTGATCCACATGGATTCAAGTCACTTCACTTTAACTCACAGATGTCTTCTGTTGGCTTTGGAACACACAGATAATCATAAACAGCTACTGCAAGTAGACCATTGGCAAAGCCATCAAATGTATCAGAAAGCAAACAAGTTAAATTACAAACACATAAACACAGGGCTTTAAACAAAAACACTAATTGTCTAAATGGTTAAAATTCTGTGCCATAGGCTATAGCGAGCCTTTGTGTTTTCTGCCTGTCCAGCCCATACTGCTCCTCGGAGGTATAATAGCCTATATGTTAGCATTTCTGGAACAGTTCAAAGGGCTTGAACTTGTCAGTAGAGATGTTTTCCTCATAGACCAGGGGAAAATTCTCCATTTAGTTAATCTCCCAATTTTAAATAATCTGATGCTCCATATCAGAAACCTACATGACACGCACATGTGACAGAATGCAGGTGTGGATATCTATCATAATAGGCCCACTTAGGCTCGGTCTGAAAGCACAATGCTCTGAAGGGGCTCCAGTGAACCTCAGCAAGAGATTACGCTGAGAGCTATTGGCGGAACATGGCAAGACAGAATGTCAGATTTCATACTCGGCAGACATCTACAGCAACTGACGCCTTGTAGTCAAAGGCTGTTAAATTACCTGTGAAGGGTTACTGGCAGCCCTGAATGTTTTTCTCATTGTTTATTTAGTTCCAAAAGCGCTTGGTCTTTGTGCTGATTGCCCTAACTGACAGCCCAGGAAACTGGGACTTTGTAAACAGGGCACCGTTCTATTGAATTACAGGTTGCAGGTCTGCAACCAACCTGGAGGGCTGGACGTGTACAGAGAAATCCCTGCCACGCAGAACAAAGGAGCCTAATAAAAGCAAACGTTATCTCTATAAATAAAATAAGATGAAGTTAGAAGAGGGGCATAGGGACATTGATAAACTCATCCCTTTGAACAAAAAGAAATTCATGCGACAGAAAGAGGACAACAGTCTACTGATGAGGAAACAGTTAACGACCACGGGATTCAAGGTTTCAAACTGTGGTTACTCCTGACGGCAGTGCAGGACGGCTGCGGACATGTGGGGTCAGTCAATCTGGAATGAGAATGTGAGACTCTGCCTGCATCCGGCTCGCCTGACACACGCAAAACTGTACAGCATTTACCTCTGTAAAAGGAGCACAAACCGAAATGATCAAAACCAGATTATGCGTGTATGTGGGTAATATTTTTAAATTTAGTTGTTATTGAAAGCACGTAATTAAAAAGAGAAAGCTCCTAAATTAGCTGAATAGGAAGCCCTTTCTCTATACACGGGCATGAGGGGGAAACCGCCCCATCACCACCATCGGGCTCATGTGTGTGTGTGGACACTGGCTATAATAACATACAGTAGAAAAGAAAACGTTACCAAGAACTGTAAGATGCATTGGTACCAGGCTCCAATTCTTCTCTGAGCATTACTTATTAAAGAGATACCATATGTTACCACATTATCATGCCCCAAAGACCTCCTTTTGCAGGTTGAAATTAGAAAAATAAAGGCTTCATTAGTGTAACTCGTTGATGTTGATCATTTTAGGCTCCTCTTTAGAACACTGAAATTTAATCTGCAGAGAAATGGTGGTATCTATAAGCTATTTTTCCCTTAGACTTACCATGGAAAGTGTGAATTATAATTTAATAAAATTATAAAAGTAAAGAAAATGTACCATCCGTGAATGTTTCCCTTTTTCCTGCCTTTTTTTTTAATTCCAAAAGCTCAAAATAGAGCTTCTATTAAACAAGCTATGTGTGTTTTTATGAATGACCTTCAATCATTGGTAAATATAATTATAACTGACAAATTCTGTTCAAAACTACTTGGCTATAAGATGCATCTTCCACAAGAGAACATATGCTTAGATAACACTCTATCAAGCAATTCAGATCTACACACTATAGAATATTTAGATGCATAACCACAACATAGGGGTTACTATACAGTTCTCATGGAGCAAAGAGCTACTGTGCAAGCCAATACTGTGATATAACCAGACTTACATGGATAATATATCGCCATAATTCTGCTTCAATTAAAAGCATATTTCAGCAGAAGCCCAGGATGTCGACTCTATGCATTTTAATAATGCCAGACTACAACTCTGCTTATGCTAAATGTACATTACTCACATGGATTCAGAATTATGCTTTATATAAATAAAGACTGAGCATATTAAGACAAAATCCTGCATAACCTAAGTGTGTATTAATGGCACAGTCCCAGAATCTGCTAACGGTTCTACACATTGTGCATAAAAATCAGTAAATCGATATCATCTAAGATTTTACTAATATTTTCATTTCAAACTGTTTCTCATTCTTGTCCTCCCAAAGACAGAGCAAAGTAGAAGCTGAGCAGAAGAAAGACTTCTGGAAAGTGCCAAATTTCACTAGACGTACTGTAACACAGCATATATGTTGGGAGTTTCTAAGGCCATAGTGATAATATCAGAAACTTCTACTACATAAACAACCATGGCAATCCTACATTAGTGTCACCTCATGCCACAACCCCCTAACTTCCATGTAGAGCATTTAAAAAGTTTTAGAACGAAAGAAAAAAATCTACATTGCTACTGGGAGTTTTCACTCTGTAAGTCATAATGAATGTTACTGAAGGGTATAAACATAGCCTCTGTAAATTCCAACCACTCCATGTAAGACAGTTTCATATTAACATAATCAGGTAAAGCTGTCTAAGGTAATTTGATACTTAGGGAAAAAAGGTGAGATGTCACTAGAACCATCTTTAAATGAACAGTAAATTAAACTATGACAATACCACCATTCTGGAGATCTTTCCTGTTTTAACTCTCTATTATTAAGATTTATAGAGATATTAAGATTTTTCAAAGAGGAAGGGTGGAGACCTGATACCTATCACAAGATGGGATTCAAGAATGATAGAACGAGACGTGACGGGTCCGTGAATCGCAGCTGTGAAGTGAGCTGCTCGTACAAGAGGACCAGCATTCACTTCGCAGGACACACAGGATGTGAGGGTGTGTAATCCGCACTGTGTATTTGTGCATTTTTTTGGAGTATAAATATCTTTCCATAATAGCTAATAGAATATAAATCTGAGTACATATATATATATATATATATATATATATATATATATATATATATATAAAATGATAAATCAATTCAACTGCCATTGAAAATAGAGCCAGTGTGGATGTAACTAGTTAATTTGCGGTCATACCAGATTAGGGTGGGCCCTCAAGTCAGTATGACTGGTGTCTTTATAAAAAGGGGAAACCTAGACAGAGGCACGCACACAGGAAGACTGTCCAGGAAGACTGGAGTTCTGCTGCCACAAGCAAGGGGCCACCTGAAACTAGCAACGAGACACGGACCAGCTGCTCCCCCACCACTCAGAGGAGCGCGGCCCTGCCAGCACCTGGATCATGGACACCTGGCCTCTAGGACTGTGAGGCAGTGAATTCCTGTTGTTTTGAGCCCTCCATCTCTGGTACTTTGTTATGGTGGCTCTAGCAAACGAATATACCGTATTTGTTTCAAATACTACTGTAACTTTTACAATACTAGGAATATCTAGCACGTATTATAAAACTGAAGATGGACAAAAGATACTTAGTTATCAATGTTTGTCTCAATCACCTCCAACAGACTTGCTTTTATGGAACTGTGTGTTGGCCTGGCACCACGAGTCAATACTGACCGACAACCATCCAGTAAAGTTTAGAAAACCTGCTGCTGGTGATGCTTGTGTCATACAGTCTTTTGATGGCTGTAGCAAAATTTATAACATCGTCTGTTGTGGTACTCAATGTATGTAGTTATTAGACACAAGGATATTACAAATGAGGGATGGCCAAGGACAGCAAAGGGAGGCAATGTCTCTATACTTCACTCAAACTGGTAAAATGGTGATACCAATTAATTGTGCTGAGTTATGTTTATGTAATTCAATAGCTAGAGTCATCACTAAAAATGCTATATGAAAGTGAAATACTCAAAAATCAAAACTGAATTCTAAAAGAAATGTTCAAGTAAACCACAGAAATGCAGGAAAACAAACAAACAAACAAACAAACCCTGAGAAACAACAAGCAGGGAGAGCAAACAGTAAGAAAAAACTAAAATGGCTGATGTAAGCCCTAACATATCAATAATTACAATAAGTCTAAGTGGTTTAATATACCAACTAAAAGACAGAGATTGTCAAAGAGGATACAAAAAAAATATAGCCCATCATATGCTGTATACAAGAAGCATATATGTTTCATTTCAAATATACTGGCAGATGTAGGCTGAAAGTAAAGGGATAAAACATATGCTACACAAACATTAAAAAAAAAAAAGAATCGGTAACAAGAAAGTAGACTTCAAAGCAAATTAAATCACTAGGGACTGAAAGGCTCACTTCATAAAAACAATGGGTCGACCTACCAAGAAGACATAGCAATTGTGAATGTGTATGTGCCAAGCAACAGAGCTAGAACGTGGGGAACAAGGGAGGTCAGGGTCCGAGCTCAGGCAGTGGCAACAGGCCAGATTTGGGAAGCTCAGAGCAGACTGGACATGAGCAGGTAGAGGTGGTGCGAGAGCAGTGAAGGCCTGGAAGACGAAGCGCAGGTGTGTAGCTTCAGCCCTTGGGCAGTGCCAGCCCTAAAGGAGACAGGAAGCTAGCAGGAGGATGAGGAGAGTTACAGCAAGGGCTGGGGGGGGGAGGGAGTAGGGAGCAAACAGCTTCTGCGCTAGAACGGCGTGCTCACATGCATTCTTGTGTTTGGAGGAAGGTGTCAACAGTGGCTGTGGAGACGCCGGCTCCAGTGGTAGAAATTAGTGGGTAACGGCCCACAGTGAGAGTGTGCGGGCAAGGGGAAAGAGGGCCTGTGTACTGGTGGTCACGACATGTAAAGGGTGGAAAAAGGAAGAGAAGTCAGTGAAAGAGACTGAGAGCTAAGAGAGGACATCTAAAACAAACATGGTGTCTCATCGAAATAACAACATTCAATCAAACCCTTAATAAAAATGTCTGATTGCAAAAATGAGTAGCCCATGCTTTGTCCTCTAGGCCCCAACTCGAAAAAAGGTCCCTGTCACAACCAGCAGCCTGGTCCAGGAAGCCTGTTTGGCCTTGTGGGTCCAAGACCCTCTTCCCCTTCCCAGAGACCCCCCAGGGGACAGAGGCACAGGTAGGGGAGCTCAGCACAGACACGCAGCCACATGGCCAGGGAACCCCACCCTGCCCCTCAGACAGAGCAGAGTTAAGTGGGAGCTAAGGCAACATCAGAAAAACCAAGCAAACGGAAATAACACTGCAAAAGCATCAGAACTAAACCACCACTGGTGTCATAGCCTACAAAATATGCTAAGGTCCACACTAAACCACAACAGGGTAACTACCTACTAAAATAAAAACTCTAAACATAATCTAGAGTCTCCTAACATAACAGACAAAATGTCCTGGATACGGTTTATAAAAATCACTTGTCATACCAAGAACTAGGAAAATCACAATGTGAATGAGAAAAGATAATTATCTTATGCCAACACAAAGATGAATCAGATGTTAGAATAATCTGACAAGAATTTTAGAGCAGGTATCATAAAAATGCTTTCACCATAAATTACAAATTCCCCTGAAACAAACAGAAAACTAGTAAACCCTAGCCAGCAGAAAAATTAAAGTCACAAAAAAGAAGCAAATGGGATTCACAGAACTGAATTATACAATGTAACATTTTAAAGCTCATCAAGTGGAGATGACAGAGCACAGACCCCATGACCTTGAGGAAAGACCACTAGAATTCCCCAACTGAATGAGAGAGAAAATAGGCTGGGGAAAAAATGAAGTGACGCCTAAGGGGCCAGTGGGGGACAATAACAAAGGATCGGACACTAGTGCGAGAGAAGAGACAGCAAAACTGAAACAGGTTTAAATAAATCCTGCCTGGACACTCCCCCAGATTTGGTGAAAGACACCCACACACCAAGAAGGAGATAACCTCAAAGAAATCCATGTGAAGACACATCATAGAACTTTTGGAAATTAGAACCAAGAAGGAGTCACAAAATCAGTCAGAGAGAGACGATGCGTCAGCTGTACGGGAACACCAATTCAAGAGGACTCCCATAACTTCAGAGAGAATCTCTTCATTACGGCTACCAACAACAACAGCTTAAATTATAGCATTCAGAATTTTTAATGCCTTTTACCAGAATTTCCAAAATGGAAGGCATTTTAAAAAGAGACTTTTCTACTTTGTTAGAGATTAAAACAGCATCCCACCCTTTACCAAATCAGGGTTATTACCTGCACGGTATATCTGGACCCAAAACAAAGAAGTTCTTTCTAACACTATGGGAATCAGAGTGATACACTGCTAAAACGGAGAACTCGGAGCACCACACAAAGCCACTCTGATTCCTTAGGTATACCTGGGATTTTAACAGACAGCCTCCTCAAGTGATTCTGACATCAGCAGTGTATACTATATCTGGACAGATACAAGATACACATACCCTATGGATCAAAAAGCAAGAAAATATTAACGCTCGGCATTTGTTTGTAGAAGGCAAACTAAATTAAGTACATGTAATGAAAGCCAACAAACATTTAAACATTTAAAACAAGGGAACCAGAGTGACAGAGAAAAGAGAAAAGCAATTTACACGTTTAGTTATAAGACACTAGTTCAGAAGAACCAAAAAAAAAAAAAAAGCTTGTTGAATCAAACATCTCAGACACATTTCTAAAATTTTCTTACATGACAAAGCAAGATGGATTACTATAGATTCTATTATATTTAGAAGAAACTCCAGGGTTGCAAAGGAAAAAAAAGTGCTTTTAAACCAATCATCAGATTTTTCTTCATTCACTTTCACAGTGTTCTTATTGCAAATCATCTCATAGCCTTTTTGGAAGCTGGTGGGGTATAAAGCTGATGTGTCAAATAAAAGATGCCGTCAGGTGAAGGGAGGCCCATGGGCGGCCTCCCGTGTGCATGGTGCCCTAGAACCCTCTGGAGCAATCCTTCATAAGACCTGCAGCTTCATTCCCTAGACTACTGCATCCCATCCCCTTGCAGACCAGGATCAGTGGACACCCCAACAGGCTTGACAGTCACCCTGCCTCCTATTCTTATCTTATACTTGTTCAAGCAGTTTCACATGGCAGGTGAGCTCAGAAAAGGTTTCAGGCACTGACAAGTTTGACCTTGGCTGCAAAAGCCATTCTTGTTCCCCAAGAGGGTGCCACAAATATTTCTGTTCACTCAAGGTCAAGAGGCGGCTGTAAGATCCTGGCCTTGGCCCTGGACTGCTTCTCTTTCTGAGAAGCAATCCAAATTCAACCAGGTATTAGTCGTCTTCGTTAGACGTATACAGGCATGGAATTTGTCATTAAAAGATGGGAGGGTTTTTCCAATACTTTTCTAAATATGTTAAATTCTCCAATGTAAAATCTGCAATGTGTGGCAAAATGTAACTATTCTAAAGCCATGAAAACATAGACCACCTAAAATTTAAATACTCAGTAACATGAACATTGCTTTATAATGATGTGAATTGTTTCTAGTGCAGGTGAAGGATGGACACTCTGTGACCAATAAGATTTCTAGCCATGAATATAAGATACTACTAGTACTAATTATTAATTAATTTTTTAAAAAGATTTTATTTATTCATTCGAGAGAGTGAGAATGAGAGAGAGAGAGAGAGAGAGAGAGAGAGAGCACATGAGAGGGCGGAGGGTCGGAGGGAGAAGCAGACTCCCTGCTGAGCAGGGAGCCCGATGCGGGACTTGATCCCAGGACTCCAGGATCATGACTTGAGCCGAAGGCAGTCGCGTAACCAACTGAGCCACCCAGGTGCCCTCATTCATTAATTTATTAATTTATCCCACAAATTACTCAACCAAGTACCAGGCCTTCAAAGGATTTACAGTAGAAAAGATGAACAGGACATAAGCAATCGCAACGCAGTATGGCAAGTGCCCTAGAACATGAACACAAGTGCTGGGGAGTGGAGAAGAGTATCAGACCCGGCCTGGGGCAGTCAGGCAGGCTTAGCCTCCCGGAGGTGGGAGCAGAGGGTAGAGCATGTGCAAAGGCCCGGACCCAAGAGAGGCATTTAGGAGTGGGCATGGCGTATTTGGCACACATAAGAGTTTGAGGGCTGAGGCTCGTGATGCAAAGAAGATGGGGGTGGGAGGGATCAGTTCCTGAGGGGACGACCCTCATCCATTCCTGCAGGAGACATCCAGAGCGTCTAATGTGTGCAAAGTTCAACATTTGCCTTTGGATGGGTCTTCACTGGAGGAAAAGACAAACAAGATACCCACTCCTAGGGACTGTACCCACTTGGCAGATGTTAAATTAGAAAGCATATGCCTAATGACGTTGTACTAGATGTTATTTTGGACTCTTGTAAAGATGATTACATGTTGAGTTATTTAGGAAAATAGTTTAGTCCCTAAAGATGGTAAAAAAGCAAAAAACAAAACAAAACAAAAATCCAAAAAACAAAAAAAACCCAGCAAGGAGGAATTTTCTTTTTTTTTTTTTTTTCCTTTTAAAGTAATCTCTATGCCCGACATGGGGCTTGAACACATGACCCACAAATCAAGAGTCACATGCTTTACCGACTGAGCCAACCAGGTACCTGTATAGGGAATTTTCAAGAGAAAGTTTGTGTTGCTTCTTACCAACAAAAGGAAATATTTCTGATGTAGAGAATACAGATTTTTAGTAATGAGAAAGACACATCACTGATACCATGTCAAAAGCAAGAAATAAGATGCAAAGCAAGGATCACTGCATGAATCTTCTTTTTTAAATGAATAATAAAAACAAAAACAAAACATAGAACTAAAGGAAATGGCTTCCCACGCTCTGATGAAACTGGTTTTGATCAAATACATAACCTGGTGAACCTGGTTTTCCGACCCGTGACCTTTCAGGTATCCATACCAAACTGCTGCCATTCCCAAAACTTCACAAAAAACAGGATCCACAGAGCAAGTCTGGGTCTGATCATTAGCACAACACAACTGGGAAAAGAACACGGATGAGCGGGTGGGTGGTCCATTCTGACTTCCAAGATTGGTAAGTATATTTTTCACAAACCGACCAAACTGCAGAGAAGCCTCACTCCGCTGGAACTTTCCAAGCACCGGGCAAGCACGTGTAGTGGCACAAAGCACCTCTCCCCGGCACAGGGTGGCGAAGGGCATGCACGGCAGCCAGGCTGTGGGTGCCTGCGTGCCCTGCCACTTACCAGCCCCGTGATCGTGCACAAGGGCCCTAAAATCTGACCGCCTGGCTTCCCCCTCTGTGAAATGGAGACAGCAACAGTACCTATGACAGAATGGCTGCCAGGAGCAAAGGAGTTCAGCGAACATACGGCTAGAATGTCAGTCAGTGTGAGGCACTGAAAAGACAGCTTGCCTGCAGAACGAGGTCCCAAAGCGGAGAAGAGAGGATGGGAAGTAGCAGCCATCAAGTTCCTCGCGCGCCTCAGACACTCTACCCAGCACTTTACACTTACTGTCTCATTTAATTTCCTAATAATGCTGCAATAAAGAAGCACAATTCCCTAATTGAAGATAGTATTATTTTGGGATTTCAAACTTCAGAGAAAACCCCAATTATTCAATTCTACAAAACCAGAGAATAATAAGGCCGTTAGAACACGGCATATAAGCACTTGTGATATCGGTTAACTGGTTAAGTATGGTACACAAATGCACTAGCCTTGGGTCCTGAGCTTTGCATAAAGAAGCCGGGCTACTGGATACAAACTCCCACCAGAATGTCTATCAGCTCAACACTGCCCTAACCGGGTACAATGGCAGTGTGAGGTCATCAGGAGGTCTTAAACGGCACCATGCTGTGATTTTGAAGATTTCTCGCTTATGGAGAAACTTGCAACCCTAAAATTTTCATCTGTGCCTTACATATCAAATGGCAGATAGTTCATCAGTAGATGCATGTTTAAACTCAGAAATTAGAAGCACTGTTGAAATCAAACTAATTAAAGAACAGCTCTGCTGGGGAGATCTTGCCTGGAAGGGGAACAAAGGGATTCCCAAGCGTATTCCATTGAGAGAGGCCAAAATTGGCCAGTCTTCCCCAAGGGGGCAGAGAGAATGTTTCAAAGACACACAAAAACACTTCAAGACAACGAAAATGTGTTAAAATGAATCAGCTATTTAGAATCTCTTCAGAGGCACAACAGATGCACAGGGGTTAAAAAGGCAGAGGTGTCCAACAAGGAGACACACGGGCGTTGGGTCAAGGAGGACTAACAGGAGGTCAGGCACCACCAGTCCAAATCCCAGCCACCGCATCACAGGACCAGGTGAGTGAGTGTGACCGCACTGGTTCCTGATTTACTGCGATGACAATGATCCTGATGATGATGGCATAATTTAAATTTTTTAAAACAGACAGGAATCTGTTTCAACTCTATTCTCTAAAAAAAAAAAAAAAAGATATTTAAGCAAAAAAGGTAATGGGCTTTAAGTACAAACATATAATTTGACTCACTTTTTGTTGTGAATTCCGACTGGCAGCTGGTTTACTAAAACCCTCATCTAGCATCTATATCTGTGTGAAGTTCTGCAATCTTGAACAGTTCCTTTGAAATTAAAAATTTACTTGGGAGATGAGGTCCGAAATATAAATACTACCCTCTATTATAAAACACAGGGTGCTGACAATCTGCTTGAGGTTTATATAGAAAAGAAGAAAAATTCTACTAAACAAAGTAGGTTATATATAAATATTCCCAAGTCTTGGCCTCCGGAAATTTTCAGTCACCGAAGGGTCTGATGGAGAACAACGCAGAGGAAGTGGCACACCAGGAGACGGGTGTCCTCTATGTGTCTAACCATTCCCATTGAAACGTCCACATTGCCATCCAAGCCCTATCTGGCTGCGCCACCTGTCAGCCCTGCAAGTACAGGAAAAGGTTTTATGTGCAAATTGGGTCACCTTCCTCCCGAAGTTAAATGTTACTCTTCTTCAGTCAAGACCACAATGAACAACACCCCTTTGCTAGAATCTTAGACTTCATAAGGTCCTACTGTCACATGCCAAAATTGGTGGAGAAGCCTTCTTGCTAGCTGTTATTCTATTCATTTACTCACTTCATGCCAACGATTACATGGTGCTCCTGCAAGGTAGCAGCGATACACGGTAAATTAGATGTGCCAGTCTGGTTCATGTCCGGATGGCTTTTGCTTCCTCACCCCTCTGCCTAGAAAGTTTTGGTTCCAGGTCTTCTCGTGGCTGGCTCTTCATCATGCACAATACAGATCATATGCTTCCTCTTCAGAGAGGCCCACTGTGAGTAGCCAACTCAAAGTAACCTGCACGCGCATGTGCACACACAGACTTGGGAAGTGATGAGGGCAAAAACAATCTCCCCTTTGCTGCCCCCTGACTCTGTTGTAACCCGGCACTTGCACACATGTTGCACACACGGGAAGAAACTTCACACATACTTGATATTAAACACAAGCATCGATACACTCAGTCATCAGTGCCCAAAGATGAGGCATGTGCTGTGGTTCTCCAGACAAGGGAGAAGCTGACAAATACTATCTGAGGGGTTCACAGAAAGCTTCAGAACACATAATGCTTGAGCTCATCTTGAAAAATGTGTCCCTTCCACCAAGGGACAGGAAAGCAGAGGTGGGAAAGGCATTCTTAATTCCTTATATAAAAACAATGATAAACATTTTCCCCTCGAAGGACTCTTATCATAGTAAGAGTTGCCATTTGTTAAGTACCCAGTATACGCCAGGAGTGGAGCTTTCCATATATCTCCTCAATAAATCTGGAAGATGAGTACTATCACACACATTCTACGGGAAAGGAAACGGAGGTTCAGAGAGTTTAAAATACCCGCCCAGTCTATAAAAACTCCTTCTATTATGGCACTGTCTACCTTCCTCCCGAAATAGAACTCATCTTCAAATTATTCTGTGAATAAAATAGGAACTGTCAATGCACACATCCAGGGAATTCACTAATTAGATACTTACTACATAAATATCTGTATGTTTACACGAACTGACATTTTCAAGTTCTTAAAATCTATTAAGAATAAACAGATTGTAACCCTCTCCTGTTTACTCCTCAAAACAGTTACAAAATGCAATCCCTCATCTAGAATGTTCCATTAAGAAAATACAGAGAGAAGACAGTGACTCACGCAAAAAAAAAAAAAAAAAAAAAATCAGAAGTTCATTTAATTAACGCAACCCGGGGCAGAGAAGCTGGCCACATGAACGTCCCAGAGGTAAGCACCCACCAAGCGTAACTCGTGGTTGACCGATGGCCGTGTGGGACACAGTCTGACTAGCTGTGGACCGGACAGGCGCACTGGCATCGCCAGGGGAAGGGCCATCTGGGAAAGAGAAGCCCACACGGGACTCAGAAAAGGAAACGGGTCTGGGAGTACTGTGCTCAGGACCACCCAGAGAAAGAGGCGCCCGGGCAAGGACCTCTAGAACCACAGGGCCACGGGGCCGCCAGGCTCCTGCCTCAGGCTAGCAGAGCAGGCCCTGCCCTTAAACTCAACTCAATGACTGTTCTGGCTTGAAACTCAGTAAAGCAACATTCTGACTATGATTTGGCTTCACAAGCAGCAGTTTTCTAAGGGGAAAATGTGTTGATTGCTGACAGGAGTATTCCAGTGTGCTTGACAGTAACATTTCTCGATTTAAAAAAAAAATTAATTTATATAATTATCTTGCAATGGTGGCTCTGTCAGATTATCTCTGGTTATTGAGGAGATCATGTTTCAAGAACTGCAAACTGAGGCCCACCCCTGGGAACCCGGGTGAGACCCTGCCCCTCAGGTCCTGTGTGAGAACTCCACACGGGAACACCACTTCCGTCCTTCAAGACTTCCTTCTCCCAAAACACATTCCTCACTGCCTTCCAATCACTGCTCGAAGCTCATCTCCTCCTTTAAGCCAACCCACATATATATGTTGAACACAGCACACTGAGCTTGGGTGCGGTCCCCACTGTGCTCCCCGAAGTGCCACAAGATGGAAGGTGCCAAAAGGAACACAAAGCAAGGCGGGGAGAGACACAGCTGTATCCACTGTTACCAGCCATCATCTCTGCATCAGCCGGAGCTGACCCTATACCACATCTCTACATCATACACACAATACAGGACATACAGCACCTCCCCACGGTACAGCTGACCTATCCTACATCTCACTACACCAGCTGGAGCTGAGACGATGTGCGCTGCAAGTGTTATATATGGACAATGAAAATGTGATCAGAGCGTGCACACTGGGTTTGTACACTAGACTGGGAAAATGGTGAAGTAGCTAACGAAATTTGGTAGAGACAACTGCAGTCTTATACCATGAGGAAATGGGGCCATCATCACATGAGCAGAGGACACTATAAATTTACTCAGTTTAATAAACAAGAAACATCTACAGTTGTATTAACTGGATACTGGGGATTTCTTTTTTGCCCTTCAGTTTACAGTCTAGGAAAGGAGCAATTTTTCAAGATGAATCGAAAATGGTGTTAGACTTCTGATATGGAGCTTCAGAGAGAAAAGAACCAGGAATCTGGCAAGTTACTGGGGCAAATATTCTGTCTCAACCTACAGATGAACTTTCTGAAACTGGACCAGCGGGCTGCGCAGGGAGGTCAGGCAGGCCCTGTCATGGACGGGGTTGGCGGCGAACTGCGTGACTGCAGGCAGAGGTATGTACAAGAAGAGAGCTTTGCTGGCCCTGCAAGGCCTGTCCCAACCAGGAACTTCTATCTGCCACCCGGCTTGGAGTCTGACGGCTTTACTAAGCCCTGTGATGAATGAGCAGACCTCCAGTGCAGCTGCTCGGGTTCTGACGTGGTGGGACTTGAGGCAACTTCTCCCGTACCACCACTTTGGAAAACAGAGCATTTGGAACACTATTTCTCTGAAAACTTCACTGATGGAACTTAACCCTACCCCGCCTTACCCACTACGCAGCCATGTAGCTCCTAGAAAGAACTGTCTTGCTTCACAGTGAAGACATGTGTTCATGTACTGATCATTTCAAACGTGCCTGACTCCCCGATGTACCTCCCCTTCATGTGCTGGCTCTCTCATCCTCTGATCTCGAGGGGCCAGGCTTTTTCCTCCCCGTATATTCTCTGCCAGATGGACTGAACTCCCTTTCAGTTCTCAGGTCCTTTCTGTACTGGCCCCACAGGTACCACGTGTGCCCCATGCCCCCAGGACTAAACCACACCCTCCAAGCCCAGCAGATGCCCCACGGATCGCTCCCTAGATGTGTGCGTGTCAACACTCCCTAGTTTCTCTTCAGTTTCTCAGTGCTTCCAGCCCCTGCATTTCCTTTTGCCCTGCCTGCCTCTGAGTGACCTTCAAATGTCCCTCAGCGTTGCCCCGAGGATCCCCAAGCTAACGGTTACTTCTTCCTTCATCCATGTCATGAGGCCACACTCAGGTCCCCACCGGTGGACCACCCTGTTCCCCCACCACTGGTGTATCTGCCTGGCTTATCACATATAACCATCTTCAGGATGGAACCGAATTATACCGCTTGAAGCTCCAGTCAGAGTGGATGCATTCCAGTGATAACTGCCCTTCGTATCCCCACCAATAAGCCGTTTGCTCTCTTTATAGCAGTGTGTATTATGGGACTACAAGGGCACTCTGAAAGGACCATGACAATGAAGTTCATGGTGGCTGAAGTGGGCTCAAGGCAGGACCTTAACGGCAGAAATTGTTTAAGGAATAGCTCTTCCCCTGAGCATTAGGGGTGATGTGATATTGTGATTTATAATAAATACATCTGGTGTTTTTCCCTATTCCTGGAGAACAGCTCCTAAAGTCCTGTAATTTCCTAAGTGATAAGAACTCTAGGACTGTCTTTTGTTCCAATGAGGTGACTCTGGGTAGGCTCCCAGGTAGTTCCTGGATGGGGCTGGTCACCAGAAAGACCAAGCCGTCATCACAGGCTTGGAATTTTCAGCCCCACCCTCTACTTCTCTAGAGAGTGGGCTAGAAACAGAGTTAATAATTGATCATGCCTACTTGAGGAAGCATCCATCAAATCCCAATAATATGGGATTCTGAGAACTTCCAGGTTGGTGAACACATCCGAATACTGGGAGGGTGATGCACACCCCACCTTCATGGAGACAGAAGCTCCTGTGCTCGGGTCCCTTCCAGACTTTGCCCTATGTATCTCTTCATCGTTCATCTGGATCCTCTGTCACATTCTTTAATAAACTGGTAAACATGTGTCCTTGAGTTCTGAGAGTTCCTCCAGCAAACTAATCAAACCCAAGGAGGGCATGTGGAAAACTCTGATTTATAGCCAATCAGTCAGAAGCATGACAAGCTGGACTAGGGACTAGCATGTGAAGTGGGCGCAGTCTTGTTGGACTGAGCCCTTAACCGATGGGTTGTGGTGCTGTCTCCAGGTAGACGGGGCCAGAACTGAGTTCCACAGCAGGATGTCCAACTGGTGTCACACAGAACTTCCTGGGGTGGGGAACCCCCACCCTCTGGCATCACAAGGGCTGTAGGTGGGGTTGCTGTGTGAGAGTATCGGAGACAGAGAGGAGCAAGACGCTTTTTACAACTCAGACAAATGTGCCTAAAAAAAGAATTCTTAAGCCAAATGTCTGTTGCTATATGCTATAGGCTAATGCAATGGTGTCTATTGCTAAGTACAGTTGTTTCATACATTCTTAGCCTAAATTTTAAATATATGGATATATATGTGTATTTATATTTATAAAAATGCATTGGTTTCTCATCCAGTAAAACTTTGGTAACAATGCAAGCTTCAAATGATAAAATTAGGCTACCCAAGATCAGAAAAAAAAAATTCAGCCTAGTTGTACTCATTAAAATATTAATAATTCTTGTGTGGTTAGTGTCAGTCCTTCTTAAAGTACTGATTTCTTACTAAATGACAATGAAAACTTTCATATTATTTCTTCTTTGTCCAATATTTTTTATTTTATACACTAAGCTGAATAAAATAACCAAATATCTGTATTGACATAATCGTATAGCAATTAATGATACAGGTTAAGCATATACAGTAACAACCACACATAAAGAGATGAGAGTAATACAAGTGTCTATTTTTAAAATAATCATTTTAAAATAAATCTGGTCTGTTTCTCCTAAATAACTGTTTCTAGATGAGATGGTTTTGGAAATAATGTTAAGCAAGCCACGTGATTAAAAAATGTTTTTCTAGTTTATACAACATGCTGAGATGGCCCCTTGTTCTTTTTTTTAAGACAGCATTAAATTGTTTTAAAATCTTGAACATCTCAATGTCAGAAAAGTAAAGAGAAATTTAACTGAGGTAATTACCTTCATTATAATGAAAGTAAAATATGTTAAAATACATATTTATGTATGCCTACACATGTACACACACACACACGCACTCCCTTCTTTCTCTTCCTTTGAGCTCATTCTTCGTTTTTTTTTCCTTACAGTTAAGGTCTCGGTTTTGCCCCAGAAAAAAAGAAAAAGTCTAACAACAGTGCCCTTAGGTGCACCTGATTTCTCTTGGTGTCATGGGATCTATCAAAAATAAATTTCCAGTATATACAATGACATAAAAATAAGGTATTGTATCTGGGTTATGAAAGATACTAGAATACTCTGTTGTCACATTCTTGGGGGATTAAAACAAATCTTCTACATTTCGTTACACAACTATATGAAAATCTTTTCAATTAAGTATAATTCAGGAACATTAACAAGAGTTTAAAAGCACCTCTCTAAATAAAGCATACTGTTAGCGACTGTTGGGCTTAATGACATGAAGATGGGAACATTTTTCTCAAGAAAGTTGTGTGTAGTCAGGAAGACAATCCTACCCACAACAGAGAGAGATACAAGGGAAATGAGTACTCTGGAAGTTTAAAACATTCCAAGTTAGGGAGACTGAGGATGTCTCCTTGGAGGTGAAGCAGCAGCACGCGGTGAGTGTGCAAGTAGGAATACACAGATGCCAAAATCTACCGATGGGGGCTGGACTGCCTCGCCGCGGGGGTGCAGGGTCTTAGGCCAGAAGGCAGCAAGCCCAGTAAGGGGCACCAGGCTCAGGGATCAGACCGCAGAGAGAAAGCTGGCTTTCAGCCTGCATCTGACCGACTGCCTCCTCCACCCCTGCCCCATGGTCACCACCTCCGGCCATGACCATCCTGCCCCCAAGCACTCATTTCTCCTCATGGCACCCAGAGTGACTTCTTTCAAAATATAAACCAACGTAGCCTCCTCCTCTCTCGCTCACCCCTTCCATGGCTTCTGTCAGAGTCAGAAGAAAAATCCTAAAGGCCTCCCTGTGGACGAGGCCTTCTCGGCCCACCAATCTGGCCCCCCTTCTGGTCGCCCGCCTCCCACGCGATGGCCGCGCCACACGCTGCCCCACAACAGACCCACACGGCTCCGGCTCCACTTCGCTCACACTCTGCTCAAGAAACTTCCTTACAGCTCTGGGGGAGAAGCCTACGTTCCTTATCTTCGTCATGGTGGTGGCTTTGAGGGTTTATACATACGCCAAAACTTATCATATTCTCCACTTTAAATGTGTGCAGGCTGTTGGATGTTAATTGTACCTCAGCAAAATGGTTTTATAAAGTGGTTTTCTTGGAGAGATTTTCCCCTAACTGTATACAAAATAGCTGCAGCCCCTCCCCACCCCCCACAACCCAGTTTTCTGGTTTCTCTCGCTGCCTCTACCCCAACTGCAGCGTTACATTATGTACTTATTATTTATTATTATCTGTCTTTCCGCTGAGAGCTAGACTCTGCCTCCAGGGTCTAGAGCCGTGGGGTTCCCTCGAAAGCACTGACAGATAGGCGGCACGTAAATGGTGAGTAACGTGTGCTCCCGGGGGACGCTGACAGCACGGCGCTGGGGCTGTAGCCAGGGAGGCAAGGGATAACCCAACACGGGCCCAGACACAGTGGCTGGCGCACACCGAAGAGGAGAGTTCACAGACGGTATCATAAATGTGAACAGACCCACTAAGTTATCTAGTCCTTTTATTTTTAATGAGTTAGTCATTGCTCTAAAGTGATCAAATAGTTTCTTCTTCCTGGACTTGCAGGCCACTGGTCACTTGGGTGTCCATTTCCCATGGGTAATAAGGGGTAGGGGCACTACCCTTGAGTGACAGAACCCGGGAGAACTCCTCACGATGCTGTTGTGGTTATTCTAGCAAAACTCCTCGTGCAGCTGTGTGGGGGAGTCACTCCTTAGCACGTATTTCTAAATTTCTGGCAATGTTTTCATGCGCTCCATTAAGTATGATGAGAACTTTCTAGAGTTACTGGTCCCCCGCCTAGATCCTGTATTGTACAATTACCCTATTCTCCAATTATCTTTGGAATTTTTTTTTAAAAAATGATACTCGTAGTGATTGTTTTTATTTAGAAAGTCTGAAAGTTAATAACTGTAAAGAAAACTTACTATGAAAATGAAACAAAGTTAACAATGAGATTAAAACCTATAAAGACAGTTAATATTGACGAGGAAATAAATCTACAAATACGAAGTTAATAAATTAAAAGAGAAAACTATATATTCAAATAGCATGCCATGTTTCAAGATTTTTTCTGGGTGTTAAGTGATTCCAGGGACACTGAGGGTGATCAAGAAGAAATATGGAAACACTGACAGTAAGGCACCCAATCACTGAGAAGATAAAGCAGTACGAGGCTCAGTGCCAACAGTGAGGGTGCTGAGAACTCAGTGGCATTAGACACAGCACTCAGGGTTCTGGAGTTTGCCCATTTTCTACTAGATCCCCGCACAAAACGGTTCAGGCAATTCAACAGGGTGACCATGTGACTAAAACGTAATGAGAAAAGAAAGCAAGAACAGAGAGGGAAGGAAGCAAAGGACCCTGGCCGCGGACCAAGGGACGCCCTTGTTCCTCCTACCCTGCACTTGTTGGGCCCTGTGGGGATTTCCACTGTTTACAAGGGACTGAAGAAGCAACAAACGTCTTCTGCTAAAGTCTGTTTAAAATGTCTCTTTCATACAGAACAACGCAAAGGTGGGTAAGCATGAAAGTCTGGAGACATCTGGGAGCACGGCTGTTCCAGTCTTAATACCCAGGTAGTTTGGACTCTTTATACTGCCCTGCTGTGCATGGAGGGAATTTAGATAATTGCTCCCCGTTAATATACTTAATAGGTGCCCATTCCAGAATCGAGAAAATTTAAAAAGTTGCACGTGAAAATATTAAAATCTGAATCGTGGTAGCAAATTTTCAATATTGATGATCAACTCAGTCCCAGTGAAGGCAGTAGCAAAAGGTCAAAACAAAATCATTAAAGAAGTTTCTGAAGGTTCCAGAAGCCTCATTAAAACACACATCCTGTTAAAAGTATGAAAACCCTGGAGAGTCAAGTGAGAAAGATGATGTATGTGCGTTCAGAGTATTCCCAAGAGCAAGAAGACAGGAGACCTCCCTGGGTTTAGAGAGAACTTAATTCCAAAGCTACTTACAGAGCAAAAGGAAGGCAGTAGATGTCTTAAAGAAGGTCTCACGAACCCAGCGGCAGTGTCATCAGAACGGTTTTGACGAAGACCACAGCCACCATACCCTTGAGGTCATCTGTAATGCTACAGAGACTGTATGAAGAGACTAAGAAAATGCTCTCTGTCACTGGTCAACAAGCAGCCAGCACGAAACAGCACTGGCCCTCTGCTGGAGCCCTGCCTTGGGCACAGGCTCTCACACCTTGATAAGTGAGCCTATAGAAGAGGCCCACACTATTCTTAGCAGTAGAAAGAATGAGAATAAAGGTCTGCAGTCGAGGACGGCCGACTGGGGGCCCGAGGCTACACTGATCTTTCTCATCTTGTTAACTGACCACTTGCTTAGTACGTTAACACGAATGCCGGTCGGGAGAGATCCAGGAAGTCACAAACTGTTTTCTGGCTGCCATATACAGACTCTACACCGGCCGTGGGTGGGTTTGGAAGGAGGAGCTAGAGTTACAGATGATAATCCCTCAACCCTCTAAGGCCCCGCAAGAGTGCCCTCTCCTGGGCGGCCCGCTCCTGTGCGCTGGCCCGCGGGCCTCTGCGAGCGGGCTTCCCGGCCATCCGCGCTCCTCTTGCCACCCCAGCTGCCCCCTTCCGGTTGACTCAGCTCTGTTCTACTGCTACTGGGAAGCCACTTGGAGCCATCGGCCTAACCGTAACTACTGGGAGGTCACAGAAAAAATCTACCAGTTTGTTTTTTTGTTTTTTTGCCATTATGTGACAGATTAATTTTCGTTTTCTGCCCTGTCTCTGTCTCTAGAGGGGACCGGTCATCTTAAACAGATTGAGTATTCCTGCCCCCACTGGGGTTGTGCTCTTGGCACGTGTGGCCCTGTGTTAAGCTCAGATTTCAGAGAGATGCCAAAAGATGTTCGGGATACTATGGGGTTTAAGCAGGCTCAGTGATCTCGTCAGCGGCAGGCAACAAACATACTATTCATTAGGAGCCCCTAATAGTCCTCTGTGGGAAAGAACATTTGAGGAGTCGCGTTTGTTCCTAACTTGTCTGTACCTAGACCTCCTGGCCTTCCTAACCCATAAACCCTCCCGAAGGTCTCAGACTCCCCGGAAACCATATGCATGCCTTTCCTTATCATTGCAACAAAGGAAAGTTACGGAAGAGATTACCAGGAGATTAGGATTGTTATCTATTAAAATTTCATCCTTTATTTTACATTCAGGGAAGTAAAGCAGAGAGAGCCCATGCAAACAGTGACCACCAGGTCCTAGGTCAGTGGGCTTTTCATTTGTCAATTTTCCCTTGCTTTTTACAAGTTTCCAATAGTTCATTGTTAAGTATTTGATTTTAAATGTGTTCACCTGAGAGAAACGTACCTACTGAAAGTATAAAGGCTTATGTGCTATTTCAAATATTCTTGCTCTATTTACCACTGGCTGTATTTCTGTATCCCTTCTACTTCTGGTTCCACGTTTTCTATAAATCAGAACAATGGCTAACTGTAGATTTACCTGATTCTTCTAGTTTGCTCTCCAACCTTTGGACTGCCCTTCCTTTTCATATGCCAGCATGCTTTCTAATTTGCTGAAATAAAATCTTTATGTAAAACACCTTAAGAGTTAAAAGTTACAGTTATATAGTCATCTTCATTTTTTACTTTCTTTTTCAGAATACATTAATTCTGATTTGAAATCTTATTTTGAGGACAGATCTTCTAAGTGTTGTTTTCTTTCATTTCTAATTAAAGTTAGCTGCATTTTTACATGGTCTTCTTACACAAGTTTCAAGTGCTTACATTTCAAGGTATTGGTGATTATTTTACACCCCTGCCCAACATATTCCATTTAACACTTTGTCTTCCCTCCCTCTCCTAAAAGGTAAACTTGACCTGTCCTTAGGATTGATAATCTATGGGTATGATGAAAGGTTTTTTTTAAGAAATAGAATTTTCAAAACTACAAATAAAATATTTCAGAATGACATATTAAGTAGGAGATTTATCTGGTATTGTTGGGAATTCCAGGTATATTATATGGGAACTCAGAACTAGACCAATAATTCTGACAGAACTGAAACTTTAAAGGGCTGTCTACGGATACAAAGCTTTGTGTAAGAAAGGAAGAACGGGAAAAGTCAGCTAAAAACGAGGAATCTGGAACATGCGGTCTCACAAACACACTGGGCAGCCCGAGTAACAAAGACCAAGTGGAGGTAAATGTCAGCAGACACCTTATATTAACAAGCATAGGTTACAATAAATAAGCAGTAAAGTAAGATATTCCCATGGCACATATAATGAAAAAAGGGGCCAGTGAGCAAAACCTCCCATGAAAGAAAATTAGTGGACAAAGGATTACGAAAGGAACTCCCTCTTCTTTTTTTTTTTTTTTTTTTTAAAGATTTTATTTATTTATTTGAGATAGAGAGAATGAGAGACAGAGAGCACGAGAGGGAACATGGTCAGAGGGAGAAGCAGACTCCCTGCCGAGCAAGGAGCCCGATGCGGGATTCGATCCTGGGACTCCAGGATCATGACCTGAGCCGAAGGCAGTCGCTGAACCAACTGAGCCACCCAGGCGCCCCAAGGAACTCCCTCTTCTAAATAAAGCAAAGAAGGAAAAAGGAGAAAGGGTCAAAAAAGACCACCACCTTCCTCAAGACACAGCAGAGATTGCCTTCTCCAAAAAGAAGGAGCTTGGTAACCCACGCCTCTGACAGGCTCCTGGTCTGCTGCCCACTGGAGCGGGGAGTCCTGGGTTCTACTGTTAGGTCTGCACTTGATTATTTTACCTTGGAAGTCATTCTCTCTCCCTCTCAGTTTTGTGGGGAAATTTACAGCATTTTCCTGTGTTCTGGTGTGAAAGACTCAATAAAAAGGAGATGGGGTTGAAAGGTCATCAGAAGAACCCGAGAGAAGAAAGGAACTGGAAGGAAGTGGAAACAAAGGGCTGGGAAGCGGGGGAGAGCCAGGGCCCTTGGAGAGGCTGGAGCAGAGCGGGCTCCGGCTTCCCTCCCACTGAGGGAGCTCGGTCCTGCCCACCTGTCCACCTGTCCAGGGCTTCTGTGAGCACCAGCTCTGCGCTGACTCCACACTGGCTGCCTGAGGCGTCCTCTGCCTGCGAGGGAGTGAGCAGGGGGCGCGGGGAAGCGCCGCAACCTCCGCCCCAGGGTCCTGGGGCTGGGCTCCTGGTGGGCGCCTACCTGTGCATCCTGCCGCTGCAGCCCATTCTGAGCACCCATTACTCTGATGTCTTAAAAATGTCTCAGACTTATTTTTTAATATAAATGATGCCATTTCACATCACACCCCACTGAAGTACTTTATGTATTTTGTGGAGTCCAGCACTAGAACAAAGGATACTTTTGAAATTCCCAAAGGAGCTCAGATGAGGCCCACACGGAAAACATCATGAACCTGGGCCTTCTTAACTAACAATATTTTTAATTCTCCCAGGTCACATGAAACCAGTGATGATTTCGGCTAAAATTAGGTAATACAATTCACTAGGAAAGAAAGGAAACTATATAGAAGAGCCTTGTCTAAAGGACCCACAAAATTGCTTTTCCCCCCTTTTCAAGACGACGCAAATAAAGAAGAAAAGCCTAAGGTAACTTCCTGGAATGGCTTCCGTGCAGCCCAGTAAGGGTAGGACAGGAGGAAGTCACCTGTTAGGTGACCCACAAAGACCTGCTTCTGCTGCTGACCAAACTGACGAGGTAAACCAGTTAGACTACCAAGACTCACTTCAAGCACCCAAACAAACATTTTTTTTTCAATGAAAAAGCTACTTGAGAACTCTAACAGTATTAAGCAAAAGAGGCTATCAGTTCATATGATTAAACTCATCTAAAGAGAATTAAAATGTATTTTAAAAAGTCTCACTCTCAAAGACAGCAACATAGATTACTTGCTCAAAGATGAAGCTTAAAAACTGTCACATTGTTTTAGTCATGATTTCCAGGATATTTTGTTATTTTTATTTTTTTGAAATCTGATTTTTTTTCTGCCACATTTCTGCTTAAATCATTCCTTGTATTTTATTTTGAATGCATCTCTAATGCAAACCAAAACACTAAAGTCATGTTCAGTTTTCAGTTTCAATCCAAAAGAAAACGAGAAGCATACAAATTGTTATAAGATATGCATTAATGTTTTCAATGTAATTGTTAGAATATATGTTTTATTTAGAACTAAAATACAAAGGAAATAAATGAAACGATTCAAAATGGGGTTAAGATATTTTCTCTCTGATGTTTCTCGTTTTCCGACAATTCACAAAATAAAGTACATCTTTTAAGAGGGCGAGTTTGAAACTAAAAGTCAAAACATGCTTGACAAAAAAACAGCAATTCAAAGGATTTGTTTATTTTTCCTGGGGGAAGGGCAGAAAATAAATTCCATAGTTATGAGAATCACAGGATTCCCCAGCCCTCATGGTATGGGCTTTGTGAAATGTGAAACCTTCGTCCTTATTCTCACCGTTATTCACAGAACTTAAAATGATTCTCTAATCTGGAATACATGGTTTGAAATGGTTCTTTTTCCTTTTTCCATTTCAGTCTGTCGTATAAAATGTGTCCTTGCACACGTGCTTCCTTGTTTTTCTTGTACACTTGCTTTGTGCAGTATACTCCTAGACAGTGCAGCTTAAAATATAAGAGCCATTACTTGGGTCCTAGAACCATCTTCACCTATCAGCCCACACCTCAGGTGACGACTGAGGTGAGGCTGTTGTGGACAGCAACACAGGGCCCATGGCAGTTGTGTCTTCACTTCAGAAAAGAAGGGGAGTGTTAGGGGGTCTGTCATGTAGCTGTCATCCGCAGACTTAAGGTGAGCTGCAAAAAGAGCCAGAGAGGCAGCCCTGAGGTTGGGAGGCTGCAAAAACCAGGCTGTATTGAAAGGGAAAGCAACAGTGTATCGGAGCAGTGTACCTTAAGAAAGACGAATTTAATCACTATGTTCTTAGTAAGAGACCTTGCTTGCCTGGTTAAAAAGGGGGGAAGAAGAGAGAAGGAAGAATATTAGATTAAAGACAAAATCCTAAAAAGAAAATCGACAAATTAAAACTATGTAAAGAATTAGACTCATTTGACACTGGTATTCATGAAGAAAATTTTAACAATATTATAAATAAAATTAATAAAAGGGGAAAAAAGAAGTCTTTATGGAAAATACTGCATACTGTCATCAGCTTTGAGAACATGAGTCAGGAATTCTCTCTTAAGTCTTTTTAATTTTTTCAACGTTAGAATTGAAGCTGCCACATATTTCAATGATATTTAAGCTATGAAAGCAGTTTTCTAGGCAAGGGATGCTTCCCTTTCAAGAAGCAAAACTCTTTTCTTTTCCCCAAATAAGCATAATAACACTGGCAAGCTGTTTGTGAGGGAAGGAAAAAACAGAACCCGTACAAACTGGGAGAGGATCTAAGAACATATTTACAAGAGACACCAGAATCTATTCAGTTGGTTAAAATAGATTTTTTTTTTTTTAGCATTAGAATTTCCATTAAATCTTTTGCAGAAATAAATTCCAGCTCCCACTTTCAAAAACCATCTCAAAAATATGGACAGAGGATTTTAGTTCTGATTCAGGCTTAAAGTCTATAGAGTCCTGGAGGTAAGGGAACTTACGGTGTATTCTCTCTGAGTTAAAAAAAAAGTAATTCATATATTGTCTTACTGCACCTGTTATATACTATATAGAGATGCTATAAACTATCACCAAATAATGCAAATTTTAAGTCTATTCAGGTAAGCAAATGAATAGAAAGAGTTCAGTGTTTCTGATGTTGTAGGTAAACCAAGGACTACATTTCTGTCAGGGAAACAGAGATGGAGACACATAAAAAACAAACAAACAAAAAAACCCAGTGCACACTCCTAATTTTTACCCACAAACTGCAGCCAGGGAATGAGTTCATGATCCCCGGGGTTGCAACTGTTCTTGGTTACATTCGAACACCGAGTGGCACTCAAACTGTTTCTTTCAAACTCCTTTAAAACTAAACATAGGCTTCCCCCCCTTCTCCGCTAATTACACACTTTTCTGTTAAAGAAGCAAGCCCTTTATTGCTCATAATTCCAGCTATCACTTGCTTGGGCATCTTCTCGGATCAATAGCATATAGTTAAGTGGAAGAAAGGGCTAAATGTGATTGCTATTTGCAAAGCAAAGATTAATTTTTAGTTTTTAAGTGCTCTTGTGTTTCGTGTTAAAATAAATTAAATTCAAGTCACAGGTTCAGGGTAGCTACACATTCAAAGTTTTTTGTTAAATATCTGTCATTTTTTTACATGTTGAATCCTGGCATAGGTTATAATAAAATCTAGTGTGCATTCTGCAATTTTACAGATCCTAGTGCTGGTGGCCATACATCTTGGATGGCAAAACTACATGGGTTGTAGCACCATAAAAATCAATAAATATTAACCTTTTCTGGCACTTTGTGCACCGTTGCTTTATCAATTGCTGTCAGGTAACAGAACAGTCAGTGATGAACTGTGTATCTCAGCTAAGGGATCCATAACAAATTTAGAAATCAATGTAGATTAAAACACTTTTTAAATAAAAAAATCATCAATGGATTTTTATTTCCTATACAAAGAACACAAAAGCTAGTAAGCTCACGTTCTGAGCAGGTGCCTTTGGTGGGACATAAATATCAAGCAGCGTTCTAATCCAAAGAACTAAATATTTTACACCTCTCTCCGGCTCCACTTATATAATGGAAATAACTCTAATGAATTCATTTTTTTTTTTTTTTGCAATAAACAGTAACTGTTAGGCCTGATGATTTTCAAAGTGACTGCTTTGGGGGTAGAATGAGGAAAATCTTTAACACAAATTAATAATAGATCTTACAATAGGATCTACTATGCATTCACTCCTCCAAGAGAGCTTGGTTCTTAGATGATGTTGGAGGAAGGCAGAGAAACATTCACATA
This sequence comes from Zalophus californianus, assembly GCF_009762305.2. Classification (NCBI taxonomy): domain Eukaryota; kingdom Metazoa; phylum Chordata; class Mammalia; order Carnivora; family Otariidae; genus Zalophus; species Zalophus californianus. The sequence goes on along the minus strand of NC_045608.1, from coordinate 90,143,628 downwards.
ACCCAGATTCATCAGGAAGTCTCTAGTATCACACCTGAGACTGGATGTAAGTGCTACTCCCCTGATGGGGGGGGGGAGGGGCGGTGTACAGCAGGTCCACATGGCCACTCTGCTCGGGGCTGGGGTTAGCGCGTGGCCCAGAATTGCCATGGGGCCAGCAGCAACCCTAAGAACATGCTTCAGGCTCAGACATCAAGTGCCTCACGAAAGGCCTGTTCCGAAATGGCTAACTTCTTCTTCTTTTTTAAACTTAAGGTTAGAAAGGTTAAAAAGATTTTCACAAACTAGTCAAGGAAAGTCTTGTCTATTTTAAGTCAAGTTTGATTAGCATCACGACAGGGCTTCCCCTCTGGATCCCTGACCCCACAATTAGGCCAGGGAAGTACACTTCCCAGCCTTTTTCCCATGTTTGTCACCAAAACTTTAGCGAAGATAAAACGAAACAAAACAAAGAAAACAAAAAAACAGAAAAATATAACATCATGAGAGATTGCCCAAGATTAAGAAGAGCTCCTAGAGACAACTGTGATAATCTTAATGTTTCTGTGGTAACAAGCATCCACGAGGCTACAGTACATTTTCTGGACTCCAAAACAAGCCCACTTTCCATTTTGCAGGGAAGATGTGTGCAAAAAGAATTGAGGTAGACATAAAAGTCAAAATCTCTTTTTTCTCTGTAGTTTCTATCAATAATAACTTATAGCCTCAGTGTTCACCAGCCCCACAGAGTATTCATATCCAGAAATGGAGATAATTATTTTTAGGCTGACAGATTTTATTCTAACACCACCCTGCCATCTTGCAGCAGTCATTGAGAATATGAAGAAATTCATATAAGAGAAGGGAAATAATTCCAGCCCCAGAATAGCTTTGTTGACTTTCTACATGAAGGAAGAAAATAATCATCAGTAAATATCACCATCACCACTGTTGGGGAGATTCTTCCTTTCTTTGTAGAGTTCCGCTTTAAGACTGTGTATTCTCTCATCTAACAGCATCTTTGATATGTGGCTCTATGCCGATAACATCAAGCATAAGCTTCATGTAATAGGAAATAAATGAAGGGAAAAAAACCCAGCAACTTCATCTATACTTAAAGAAGGAATAATTTACATGCGTAACCTATTTAATGCCGCTCTGAGCAACTCTGATCTATTCTGATTTATTATAACCCTACTTGTCTTTGACGTATTCAAATATTTGCTTACCCACCCCTTATCGTACACTGTGTGTGTCTGAGTGGATCCGTGTATTTGCTTTTGTTTTTCCTTTCATGCCTGGAACACCACCCTAACCTTTCAATCAATGGGTTGTTATTGAGAAAACCTACTGAAAACTCCTGCTTCGTGACTACAGGTCCCCATGGAGCACATGTGTTCAACCAGTGAGCCCCAGGACTCAAACGGTGGTGAAGGGATGAGCGCGAGTGACAGCGCTGGGCCACTGCAGGGCTGGGGGGGGGGGGGGGGTTGTGGCCGCGGGCGCCGGAACGCACCAGCTATGGACACATGAGAAATCCTCAAATACGTGGTCAGGAAAATTCAGGATTTAGATAAGCAATCCTGTAGGGATTAGCAGAAGTCTTCTGTAATTATGAAGTGCGCCACAAAACCACTGCGAAAGTTTTATGAGAAATCACGGGAAGAAACTGCATCATCTTGGGCAATTTCCAGAGGAGTGGCGGTGCGTATGGGTGCCCCGGCTCTCCCTGCCCCCCTCACTGCAGGAACTCAGCCAGGGTCCCCCTGCACCTTCCCTTCTGTCACCCTCTGCTAACAAACGGGATTTCTGTGTAAATGTTCTGAAAGAAATGTACATTTTATACACATGGCTCAAGGAACCCAATTAAGAAACAAACACCAAAAGAAAATGTCGTCCATTCCAGAAGTGAGTGTTCCCTCCTGGTCCTCACCTTCTCCCCAGAAAGGTCGGGCGTGTGACTTGGTCTTGGGTCGGGGGGGCTGGAGGTGAAGAGAAGGATCTAGATGCCAAGGGCACAAGCTCCCCATGAGTAGTTGTGTGTAGCAGACATTCGATAAGAACAGACTTTATTTTTTTCTTAACAACAGTCCCCCAGGTAGGACTTATCATGTCAGGGTTTTGAAGGAACAGAGGTGCAGGAGAGCCAAACTTCTTACGAGGCACAGCACTAGTGAGTGATACCGAGACCGCCACATCACTCCTGTTACCTCCCTGGTTTCCTGTTTCCCTTAGTTCAAAACCCTCTCCACATCTTCCAGTTCTGGACTCTCCCAATGTCCTGGGTCTCACGTGGAATCTCCTTCCTCACCCCAGCTCCCCAGGACCCTGCTACCCTGGCTGCCCAAGGCCTTCAGGGAAGGTCAGTTCCCTAGGTAGGCTTGTCAACCCCATCCCCTGAAGCTCGGACTCCCCTGACACACTCTGTCATAAGAGATCTATCTTCCTTCAAGCAGATGTCCCCATGGTGGCTGCAAGTCCTATTTGTGATGGAGGGTTGCTGCGTGCCTCTCTCATGTGCCAAGCCCTGTAAGGGCAGGGGTCACGCGTGTTCTGTCTACAACTCCCTGCCCGCACGGGACAAGGGGACTGATTCGTTCCCTCTAATGTTCAGAATCTTGGGAGAACCCTAGCAGATGACTTAAACGAATGTACTGTCCAAGAACCATTGCAAAGAGACTGGCTGTAATCTGAGAAGCTAATTCTCATGACATCCATGACCAGAGAGGTTTCTAAACTCGTTTTACACATGACAAGCAACACCTAAAGGAGACAGATGAGGGAGGACCAGAGCTGACTCAAAAGCGGCCTGATCGCATTATTAGACAACTGTTTTTGTTCCTGTTTTCCCACCATCCCGTGCTGGCAATCTTGACAGAACTGGACAAGAGGGTTCTACTTCCTTAATTCTGATTACTGAGGTCTTTAGAATAGTGTTAACAGCATTTACTGCCTTCCCTCCTGATGTTAAAAAGCAACACGTAAGAAATACAGAAAAGCTGGCACTGTTAGGCCCATCATTTTTTCTAAACAAGGACATATGTTAAAAAATGAAACTGGGGACACTTTCAGCATACCATTTTAATATCTTCTTAGATGCTCTTAAAATACAGAAATAATATGTGTTTGTAATGGAAACAAACCATTGCAATACAGAGTTGTATAAAGAAAAAGCAGCACAGGTTCCATTCACCGTCTAAACGGACCTCCTGAGATGGGCAGTATTAACAGTTCGCTCATGGCATCTACGTGATTCTGCATGCTCAGACAAACACATATGCGGGGTGGGTTCCTTCTCCTTCTTGAAGAAAGAAATAGTCACAGCAGGCCCATTCCTCTGCAATTGCTTTTTGCATGTAATCACGTATCACAGGTCAGTACATATACATCCAGCTCATTTTTAACAGCTGCATGTTTGTCCACTATACGGACAGTCCCCTCCTGATGGGCACTAACATGGTGTCCAGTTCTTGACCATTACAATAACTTCACAACAAAGTATCCCTATATACCAGGACATTTATTCCATAAGAATGATGCTTTAATAGAATTGCTGAGATCAACAGTATGTGCATTTTAAAATCCAACAGAGTTTTATTTAGCAAGTCACTCTCCCACCAGTAATGCATAAGATTTCTAACTTTCCAAAGTATGCTCCATCACGGGTCATTTTCAACCTTTTAGGTTTCTGCCAACAGTTTAAAACTGGCATCTTATTGTTGTAAAGTACTGACAATTAGTGAGGTTAAACACCTTTGTGTATACTTACTGGTAATCTGCATTTTGAAATGCCTATTCAGATGTCTTTTTTTTTTTTTTTGAGAGGGAGAGGGTGGGGGGAGGGGCAGAGGGAGAGAGAATCTTAAGCAGGTTCCACACTCAGCATGGAGCCCCATGTGGGGCTCCATCCCAGGACCCTGAGATTATGACCTGAACCAAAATCATGCATCAGACGCTTAACCAACTGAGTCACCCAGGTGCCCCTAGATTTGTCTTTTTAAAAAAAAAAATCCATTTGAGAGAGGTTTTGGTAAATTAGGAATAGTGATCTTCTGTGGGAATACTAATTATATTAATCCTGGCTCTGCCTTACATGTTGCAAATATTTTCTCATAATTGATTGTGAAGCTTTGTTTACTCTTTTTCCCTTTTCAGTTCTGTCTTTTAGATCTTTGGTAACTGTTAGGTCATACAAATATTATGAAGTTTGTCTCCATCATCATTTGACTATGTAAGAATTTAAAATAAAAATTCAATTCACTTAAATATTTTTAGAACAAAAACATAATACCTTTCTTCTTAATTATTTGAATCTACTTCTTTGCCTTTCTCCTTCACACTTCAATTATAAGTGGGGTTGATAAATAAAAGATTTGAAAACACAATTAACTTTTTATAATAGTTCTTCATTGGTCTTCTGGTCAGATTATTATTGAGATAATGAACGCCATTGTATACAGAAACTCTACTTGTTACCTTATACTTTGTTTTTAAATAGGAAGCACCAGAGTGAGATCAACATATAAAGATCTCATAATGAAGGTCAGTTTTTTCACATTTCAATCCTCATTTGCTTCAGTATATTCACTCTCAGAGTTCAGAGTTACAGAATGACAAACAACATGAAAGAAACATAGAGTGTGAAAAGTCTAATGGATGTTTGAGCTATGCATGTTTAGATAAATGTCTATGTATTACAAACAATAGAATTTATATCCTAAAACAACAGATGATACATAACCAAAAATGCAAGTTTAGAATTTAAGATACGTTACTAGCCCCGTCTCCTGGGTCAAAGGTATCCATCCCTACACCAGCTTATACTCACAACCTCGGATCACGCCTTACCCTGCAATGTCAATGCTGTCTCTGGGGTCTAAATGATTATTTTCTCTCCTTGGGCTTTTATAATCCAGCCAAGGACAAGGGAGCTAGCTATCTTTCTTCAGTGGGGTGACTACCACCTACCCCTATTCTGCTTGGTGCAAACACAGGCAAGTTCCTTTGTGGACTGATCATTTTCTAGAGGTCATTCAGACCATAATTTCAGGGCCTCGCCACTATCCTGATGGTCCTTCTTAGGAAATTAGACCCAGTGGGAACGTTTTCTCCCTCTGCTTAGTCTATGGGTCAGCATTTTCCTTCCCTTGTAGTTCTTAATTCCCTTAAGTGGCAATTATTTAAGACACAGTTAGAGAAGGTGCAATCTACATTCATCCAATAAAACCTAAATATTAAAAAGGACAGAAAAATTCAGCATGGCTACAAGGATAAATGGGAGAGCATTTAGCATTTGAAAGGTACCAACGAAGTGGTACATGAGTAAATGGATAAAATTAAAAAAAAAAAAAGATCGGAGATAAAAAAAAGATTAAGAAGAACTAAAAGGGCATACTATGTGTCAAAGAGACAGAGCATCTTAATTATAAAAGGTTAATATCACAGCCAGAGTCAAGAAATTGGTGGAAAAACCACTCTAATAAATACTACCTAGAAATCCACCCATGGCAGCTGATACAGAAAGACTAAATTTTAGATTTTTAATGAGCATATGATAAAAATCTGTTAGATTAGTACTGTGGTCCAAGATACTCTTCACAGAGATACCATATTAGTGTGAAAACATGATGCTTAGGGATGAAATCACCATGTCTGTGGAAAGACATGTTAGAAAGACTATGATCACTGCATGGACATAAGAGATGAATGTGTGTCCTAAGCTAAAGGTTCTAAAAGGAGCCAAAGGAGGAAAGGTTAAGATTCTGAATTTTATGTGGCCCATTCATAAGGAAATGGTGAAACAACTAGAATGGATAATAAACTACCGGAAAGGACTTAATTAAAATGACAACGCCCTCATGAAGCACGCAGAAGCTCCAACCATGTCATGCAGAGAATGACAGGATGTGTGAGCTGTGGGTACTGTGGAGCGTAATGTGGGCAGGCCAGTAGGCAGAGTCCTGAGGAACTCTACCACTTCTTCCCGTGGTCTCCACTTAAGAGCAGGTCAATACCTGTGAAATTTTAAGGACTGACTCAAGTCCAATTGTATTCTTAAAGTTTTAAAACTTAATCTTCATGATTTGGTCTTCAATTTAACTCATTATCTGCCTGGTATATCAGAAAGTAGCATTTTGCCAAGAAAATCCAACATGTGGTGTCTGTGAGACATGGTAGACACATGAAAAACTTCTGGGTTGAAAGTAAATATTCATATATAAAACCAGACTGATTCCACGAGGACCACTTTTAAGGCTTTATTTAACTCCCACAGTTAGAAAAGGTCTAATCTCTAGCATAAATCCCTTATTCTTCAGCTCTCAAAACTGTTCTGATTCTGTGAGTGAACACTGACCCATCCAACACTCGAGATGACATTTGACCCAAGCATCGCACGTGACACAGCCTGGCCTTCTGAGAAGGCAGCAGCATCATGGCGGCCACACTGAAACCAGGGGCTGGCTCCACGTGCCTCGCCAGCCTTGTAACCTCACGCTCCCCCTCACCATTAAACTGGGAAGGACAGTAGTATCGCGTGATTTGGGAAATTAAATGAGATGATACTCTTAAACACAGCCCACTAATTGGCAAATTGAGTGCTCATATGTAACCACTATTATCACATATAATGTGGCAAATTATTTAGAATACAATGGAATGAACTCAGTGCTTCTTTTTACATCTTTCCTATACTCTAAAGAGTAGAAAAAACTTATCGTGGAAAAGGCTTTATAAGATTAAGCCAACTAGAAAAGTATTACAACACACTGGCTTCTAAGCATTCCTCGAATTTGCTATTTCCCCCTTTCCTGGGGTCTGTGTTTTTCCATGGCCTGGAACGTTCTCTCCCACTTAACTCTTACTCTCTTTCAAGAATGAGGTGTAAGGCAGCAGGAGTCTCACGTGGTGCCCTACACAGATCACGTCCCCAGATGCCTTCCCAAAACACCTTCGACTTTATCTTTGTAGGCCTTAGATGGCAATTGGGTATTTATTTAAGTGGTTGTTCAATTAATGTCGATTCTCCACTAAATCAATAATCCCTAGTAAGGCAAGGACCAAGCCTGTGCTGCTCACTCCTCTGTCTCTGATGCCCATAGCACAGTGTGCTGGGCTCATCGTGGGCGGACAAAGGTCCATATTTGTTTGGTGGTGATCTGGTAGGTCTGAACACAAAAGTAGTTACAAATTCTCAAACAAAAAAAAAAATTTCTAGTCACTTCAGGACTTTTAAAATGTGTTTTGCAACATACTAAGAAGCAGAAGAATGTAAATCTCATCAACTCAACAAAATTTACAAAACCTGCCCCACTAAAAAGGTTTAGAAATTACTGATTTAACTTCTCTGTGACAGGACTCAGAGGTCGTCACCAGAAATGTGAGAATGCTTTTCAGGAACAGTTTGGAGCTATTAGGGAAAGGTTAGACCACTTCAATTCTGAAATTGGTTGGTGCCTTCCTGATCAGATTCTATGGGATGAAGTCCTGTAACTGCAAACAGCGTATCACAGCTTCCTAGAATTCTACAGTTTGGGGTTTCATATAAGGATTCATATCAGAGACAAGATCCATGGCTGGGAAAGAGTGGAGGGAAAGAGGGGCGTACTTGAGGAAACCTCACAGGAACTCCTGTCTGCTCATGAGGCAGGCATAGTGGGTAGGGAGGATGGTCATGCCCCTCACTGTGTGGAAGCGCAGGGCTAGCTCAGGCGGACACTGAGAAGAGCACGAACATACAAAACTGGAGCATGAGCAAACAGACACACACAGAGCACATGCCCGCATAAATAAGCGGGCTATACTTGGGGCCTAACTCAAAACCTTTAGGGCAAGCACATTCGATTTTATCTGAATTATTGTAGTAAACTATTGTTCGTATATGCTGAGTGAAAATGATTATATACATATTAATGTAATATGTGAATATCTAGACATCTTAATGCCTAGAAGATGAACATACCCAAATTGATTCTGCCATAAATAATAAAAATACATAGCCCCGATTTCAAATGTCTTTTTCAATGTAAAAAAGACATTAAAAATTTGGTATGTTCAAACTGAACATAAAACATCTTAAAAATGTCTTTCTAACATAATTTATTAGACACAGATAGGGAAATTGGGGTAAAAAAGAAAATATATTAAGTACTATAACAGAATCATATCTAAAACCAAAATTACTTCTTTGACTGGTAAAAGATTCATGACCCAAAAGCATACATCACAGGAAACTTTTCCTCATTACGTACAGGGGGAAAGGCCAGAAATATGGACAAAGATGATGTATTAGAATAACATTAAAGTAAAACAAAAGAAACCCAAAGTGTTATTCAGCCACATTTAAAGGGCCATCCTGTTTTTCTCTCGGTTCTTCAGCATTTTACTGCACATTCTTTGCAATCCAACTTTCAGCTAAATCCCCTCACAACCCCTTTATGGACCCTAAGGCCACTTCACCTGCTCGGCGTCCAGCCTGTCTCGCTTCTCACCTCTTACTCCCCAATTCTTACAGAGCCAAGTACTCGTCCACTTGCTTTCCCACGACTCAGGTCGATCAGCTTCGCGTACACTAACTGCGTTTGCAGAGGTTCTAGCGCCTTTCCGTCCCCCCAGCAAACACGGTCCGTGACACTCGCTTCCATAGAAAGAGCGCTTACAGGATATGAACTAACGTTACAATTACGCGTGCACAAGAGGGACTACATCTGGCCCCGCTTCTATCTGGTCCGCCTGAATACCAGGGTTCATCTAACAAAGCTGAATCCTACCGACGGGTTATCTGTAAAACACCAAGGAGTACCACAGTTCAGTGTTGACTAGTCAAGAGATTCAGTAACTATTTAGTTGCCAACATAAAGAGGTTTAAAATATGATACTTAACTGCCTGATAAGTGAGAAAGGTCATGAGACTGGTACTTTTTAAAAAAATAAAAACTTAGGTGAAACCAGCTATAGTATTTACCAAACAGTACTCTGACATTTCAAGAGAACTATCTGGGCATTTTCACATCTTTGTCATTTTATATTAAGAAAGTCATTAAAGTAAACAGTGTATTCTGTTTCTGATCATGAGACTGAGGTATATAAACACAAATATGTAAGTTATGCCATCAATCCAGGACACGTATTAATATAAAATATAACTTGGAATATCCACTCTTGTCACTCAAGAGCAGCACCTACTGGCACAATTTAAAAGAACCCAGAAGACACAGAGTAATTTCAGTTCAATATTTTATTAATTACTTATAGAGCACCTAATATATGCCAGGCACTATTTTAAGTACTTTACAAATATTAACTTATTTAATCACTGTAAGACATTTATCACTAAATGAGATTTAATGACATAAACCTTACTCCAAGATTCAAGGATCTACTTCCTGTTAGTTTGAGATGCAGATTCGGTTTAAAGCCAACAGAATCCAAATCTGTCCCTGGCCAACATCTGGAAAGAAACCAGTATTAGAGTCCATTCTAATTTCATGAACCAGATAACAAATGTGGAGGAAATGCTGAAAGGCAGTCCCCTAAAAAGAGTTCTCTCCCAAAAAAGGAATATAAAATTTTACAGTCCATGCAACGTGAATAATCTATGCTAATTGCAAAGGAGTCTTGCCTTTTCCTTTATAAACAGAAAATCACTTGCGTGAGGTTTTTATTTTAAGCGTGCATTAAAATTATGATTTTTCGTAAGATGAAAAAATGACTCTGTGCCAATCACGCTGACATGCTACTCAACAAATGGCACTAATAGTGGTGACAAGAGTGAGCCTGTCTGAGTGGAGCTTTTTAAGAAGTATCTAGACCAGCCATCAAAACTATGATTTTATCTGGTTGGGGCCTATGCTACAGTCTGCTACAATAAAAGCTATTAGGTGATTTAAGTGACTACTTTACTATGATGGATTTTCATCTATTAAAAGAATGTATTTAAGTATTTTAAATCTTAGTTAGAAATAGAAAGAAAAGGAAAAATAAAAAAGCACAAGCATGTCTATATAAGCTAAAATATTTTGCTTCTTCATATTTTTCCTGAATAAATTAACTTTGCAAATTTACTCAATTGATTTATACATTTCCGATGCTGATTAAATGTATCATATGATATCTTTTTGGTCTATTTAGTTTTAGAGTCTCAAGCCAATTAGTATAATTTCTGTATTAACTTCCTCATTTTCATTTTCCCATCCCAATCAACTCCCTCCCCTAATCACCCCGCACCAACAGAGATACCTATTTAATATTTTCTGCTATGCATCCATGCAGGAAATAGAGAAGAAATAAGTATATTTTTTTTGTATTTGTAATTTAAAAAATTTTTATTTGTGGTAAAATACACATAAAGTAAAATTTACCATCTTAACAACCTTTAAGTGTACAGTTTGGTGGTGCTAAGTATATTCCCACTGTTGTATAATCAATCTCTGACTTTTTCATCTTGCAAAAGTGAAAGTGTACCTACCAAACAACTCCCCATGTCTCCTCTCCCCAGCCTCTGGCAACCATCATTCTAGTTTCCGTCCCTATGAATCTGACTACTCCAGGGACCTCATATTCATATATGTGGAATCGTACAGCATTTTTCTTTTGTGTCTGCCTTATTTCACTCAGCATAATATCTTTAAGGTTCATCTATGTTGTGGCATGTGTTGGAATTTCCTTCTTTTTAAGGCTGAATAATACTCCAATGTATGTATTATATAATTATATACATATTATACATAATGTAATTTATAATGATATATAATCATAATTACATAATATAACTTACAGAATATATATTATATATTTTCTTTACCCATCATTTGTTGATGGGCATTTGGGTTGTTTCTTTTGGCTACTGTAAATGTTGCTATGAGCGTGATCTGCTTTCATTTCTTTTGTGCATATACTCAGAAGTGGGAATGTTAGATCATTTGGTAGTTCTATTTTTAATTTTTTGAGGAACCACCATACTGTTTCCATAGCAGCTATACTATCTTAAATTCCCAACAGTGCACAAAGGTTTCAAATTCTCTACACCCTTGCCAACACTATTTTATTTTATTTTTTTGATACTAGATAATTCTAGTGGGTGTGAGATAGTAAGAGTAAATTTTTAAAGTGACTTCTTAGCTAGTAAGAAAAATATGGTGAACTCCTGTAGGATTTTGATGGTTTTCTTTTTCACATTTAGGTCTTTCATCCATTTTGAATTTATTTTTGTGTATGGTGTAAGAAAGTGGTCCAGTTTCATTCTTTTGCATAGAGCTGTCCATTTTTCCCAACACTGTTGAAGAGACAGTCTTTTCTTCCATTAGATATTCTATCCTGCTTTTATATTTTCCATAGAGTTGAGGATCCATTTCTGGGCTCTCTATTCTGTTCCACTGATCTATGTGTCTGTTTTTATGCCAGTACCAAACTGTCTTGATCACTACAGCTTTGTCATATAACTTGAAGTCTGGAATTGTGATGCCTTCAGCTTTGCTTTTCCTTTTCAAGATGGCTTTGGCTATTTAGGATCTTTTGTGGTTCCACATAAATTTTAGGATTGTTTGTTCTAGCTCTGTGAAAAATGCTGGTGGTATTTTGGTAGGGATTGCATTAAATGTGTAGATTGCCTTGGGAAGTATAGACATTTTAACAATATCTGTTCTTCCCATCCATGAGCATGGAATGTTTTTCCATTCTTTGTGTCATCTTCAATTTCTTTTATAAGTGTTCTATAGTTTTCAGAGTACAGATCCTTACCTCTTTGGTTAGGTTTATTCCTAGTATCTTATGGATTTTCGTGCAATTATAAATGGAAAAGATGCAACCTCTTTGGCATTGGCCATAGGAACTTCTTATTAGATACGACTCCAGACGCAAGGGAAACAAAAGCAAAAATGAACTACTGGGACTTCATCAGGATAAAAAGCTTCTGCAGAGTGAAGGAAACAATCAATAAAACTAAAACAAAACCTTTGAATGGGAATAGATATTTGCAAATGACATCTGATAAATGGTTATTAGCTAAAATCTATAAAGAATTTATCAAACTGAACACGCCAAAACACAAATAATCCAGTTATGAAATGGGCAGAAAACATGCATAGACATTTTTCCAAAGACATACAGATAGCCAACAGACATGTGAAAAGATGGTCAACATCACTCATCATTGGGGAAATACAAATCAAAACTACAATGTGATATCACCTTACACCCGTCAGAATGGCTAAAATTAACACAGGAAACAACAAACATTGATGAGGATGCAGAGAAAGGAGAAGCTTCCTACCCTGTTGGTGGAAATGCAAACTCATGCAGCCGCTCTGGAAAACAGTATGGAGGTTCCTCAAAAACTAAAAATAGAACTACCTTATGGCCTAGCAAATGCATAAGTAGGTATTTACCCAAAGGATACAAAAATACTGATTCAAAGGGATACATGCACCCTGATGTTTATAGCAGCATTATCAACAACAGCCACATTGTGAAAAGAGCCCAAATGTCTATCAACTGAAGAATGGGTAAAGAAGATGTAGGGTATACACACACAAGGGAACATTACTCGGCCATCAAAATGGATGAAATCTTGCCATTTGCAATGACGTGGATGGAGCTAGAGTCTATTATACTAAAAGAAATAAGTCAGAGAAAGACAAACACCATATAATTTCACTTGTATATGGAATTTGAGAAACAAAACAGGTGAACATAGGGGGGAAAAAAAGAGAGACAGGCGAATCATAAAACAGACTCTTAACTATAGAGCACAAGCTGTGGGGTGCTGGAGGGGAGGTGGGCGGGTGTGGGGGGCTAGACGGATGATGGGCATTAAAGAGGGCACTTGTTGTGATGAGCACTGGGTGTTGTATCTAAGGGATGAATCACTAATTCTACAGCTGAAACTAATATTACACTATATGTTAACAACTGGAATTTAAATAAAAACTTGAAACAAAAAAAGGAAAAAAGAAAAATCTGCTGAACACAGAATACTAAATTATTGAGTACTGTTTATTATGATGGTAAAACTAACCATAAAAGAATCATATTATAAGCAAAAAGTAAAAGGCTTTTCTTACTAATATAAAGGATTAAGGAACAATAATTTCACTGGGCACCATATTCTGAATGTAAATATGCATATCTCAATTTATTTGTTCATAAGGTTTCTCTGAATGATTGTAACAAACAGGCGCAGTAACCTACCCTAAGTCACAAAGTCATTCAGGGGAAGGACGAGACGGGGACACATCAGACAGACTGTCAAGGAATTTACGTTATAGATCACAGAGAAATGAAGAGCAGGGGTATGTGGAATGAAGGGGAATATATATGTTCATATATATTTATAAATATTATAAATATATTATATTTACATATATCCAATTATGGGAATTTTAGGATAAAATTTAAGACACGTGCATGCTTAATTTTAGAAACTGCTACGGTGGTAGAGAGGAAAGAAATGGACTCAAAGAAATACTGTGAACTGATTTTCAACAAAAGCGAAAGGCATACGGTTGTCAACAACTGTTGCTCAAGAAAAAAAAAAAATACCAAACCAAAATAAAACCCTCAACCTGTACCTAATGTTATCCAAAATTTGACTCAAAATAGATCACAGATATAAATATATGCAAAATAAATGCAAAAACATAAAGCTTCCAGAAGAAAATATAGGAGTTAATCTTTGTAACTTGGGTTAGGCAAACAGTTTTTAGATACCATATCAAAAGTACAAACCATAAGGAAAACCATCAATAAACTGGACTTCATGAATACTGTAGTCCCTATTATTCATGAGACACATGTTCCAAGAACCCTAGTGGATGCCCAAAACCACAGATAGTACCGAACAGTACACATACTATTTTGTATTGCCATATACATATACACCTATGATAAATTTTAATTTGTAAATTGGGCACAGTAAGAGATTAACAACAAGTAATAATAAAATAGAACAATATACTGTTAATAAAAGTTATGTGAATGGGGTTTCTCTCTCTTTCAAAATATCTTATTGTGCCATACTCACCCTTCTCTCCTTGAGATGATGTGAGATGATAAAATGTGCACGTGATGAGTGACGGGGCATCATGAGGCAGTGCTAGGCTATGAATGACCTTCTGATGAGGCATCAGAAGGAGGGCCATCTGCTTACAGATCAAGCCTGACTGTGGCTGAATGGAACCACAGAGAGCTAAACTGCGGATATGGGGGGGGGGGGGGCTACTTCATTAAAAACGTTTTCGCTGGGGCGCCTGGGTGACTCAATTGGTTAAGCATCTGCCTTCGGCTCAGGTGAAGATCTCAAGGTCCTGGGATCGAGCCCCGCATCAGGCTCCCTGCTCGGCGGGGAGCCTGCTTCTCTCTCCCTCTGCCTGCCGCTCTGCCTACTTGTGCTCTCTGTCAGATAAATAAATAAAATCTTTAAAAAAAAAAATGTTTTTGGGCGCCTGGGTGGCTCAGTTGGTTAAGTGCCTGCCTTCGTCTCAGGGCATGATCCTGGAGTCCCAGGATCGAGTCCCGCATCAGGCTCCCTGCTCAGCAGAGAGTCTGCTTCTCCCTCTGACCCTCCCCCCCTCATGTGCTCTCTCTCTCTCTCTCATTCTCTCTCTCAAATAAATAAAAATCTTTAAAAAAATAAAAATAAATGTTTTCTCTGTGAAAGACAGTGTTAAGAGGAAAAAAAGGCAAGTTATAACCTGAGAGAAAATATTTGAAAATCATCTAACTGATAAAGGCCTTGTATCAAAAACACATTAAAAACTCCCAGAACTCAGTAATCCAATGAGAAAAGGGGCAAACTATTTCAAAAGACATTTCATCAAAGAAAATAAACAGATAGCAAACAAGCACTGACAATCAAAATCAGTAGTGATCAAATACAAATTAAAACCACTAAAGACCACTAAACTCCTATTAGAATGACTTAGAAAACCTGACAATCCTAAGTGCTAGTGAGGATGCAGAGTGACTAGAAACTGATACAATGCTGGTAGAAACATCAGACGTACAGACTCTCTGGCAAACAGCCTGACAGTTGACTTTACAAGTTAAATATATACATACTGTATTGTCCAGGCATCTCATTTCCAGGTATTTACCTAAGATCAATGAAACCTTACACTCACGCAGAAACCTATATGTGAATGTTAACAGCAGCTCTGTTTATTTAATTACCAAGAGAGTAAACAACCTAGATGACATATGTCCTTGTGGTTCTGATTTGCATTTCCCTGGCAATGATGTTGAACATCTTTTCATGTGTTTACTGGCCATTTATGTATCCTCTTTGGAAAATGGCCATTCAGATCCTTTGCCTGTTTTTAAATTAGGTTATTTGCCTTGATACTGCTGAGTTCAAGGGTTCTTTATATATTCTAGGTAGAAGCCCCTTATCAGATAGATATGCAGAATTTTTTTCAATTTTATAGGTTTTCCTTTCATCTTCTTGATGGTGTCATTTCAGCCACAAAAGTTTTTAATTTTGATAAAGTCCAATTTATTTTTTTTTCTTTTATTGCCTGTGCTTTTGGTGTCATATCCAAAAACCTATTGCCTAATCGAAGGTCACAAAGATTTGTTAATATCTTTTCTTCTAGGGGTGTTATAGTTTTAGTTCTCGTATTTAGGTCTAAGATAATTTATGTTTGTTCGGTTTTTCTTTTAAAGATTTTTATTTATTTGACAGAGAGAGAAAGATAGCAACAGCAGGAACGCAAGCAGGGGGAGTGGGAGAGGGAGAAGCAGGCCTCCCGCTGAGCAGGGACCCCGATGCGGGGCTTGATCCCAGGACCCTGGGACCATGACCTGAGCTGAAGGCAGACGCTTAATGACTGAGCCAACCAGGCGCCCTGGTAATTAATGTTTTAGATGGATCGATAAACTGTGTATTTATGGAAATGCAGGGGTTAGCATGCGTGCATACATTTCCTACTTCTGTCTGCTGAGAAAGCCCACAAGCCAAGGGTGCACAGAAGCAATGAGCATACACAGTGTGCATATCTTGGTTTCTAAACACCCTTCTCCGGTAAAAGAAACCAAAGATGCTTAAAGAAGAAGACAGTGATTTCAGGATCAGGGCAGGCAAATCACCAGATAGATGAGCCTGGAGCACACTGTGGTGCTAGAAAGTAGAGATGGTCATAAAAGGATGGGGGCACCCCAAAGGACACAGAAGCTTGTCAGAAGGAGCTCACAATGGCCAACGCTGGAGCAATTTGACTAAGAAATAAAAATGACACTGAATTGTAAACCACAGAGTACAATAAATCCATAATGGTAAAAATAAATTGAATAAAAAAATAATTGGGAGTGAAGGGGCAGATATTCCTTAAAGAAGAATTCCAATTAAATGCAGAAGGAACGGGGGAAGAGAGTATTACTGCTAAAACTCCACAGATCCTGTTGTAGGCAATATCCACTAATGAATGTCAAAAATAGTGGGCAAATGCTTGAGGAGAAACAGGCTATTTGCATAATCTGGAAGTATCTCCCCAGAGATGTGTATTAATTAAAAAGGAGAAAATAGTAGGTGTAGTGGAGAAATACGGAGATACCACCTCACTCAATGGGTCCAGTTTACATTGTCCGCCATAACATACCTTGACGTGCTGCATGTCTACTCTGGGAGATGCTTTAAGAACCTGAACTGAATCATGAGTAAATGTCAGACTACTGGAAAACAAGGAACATTCTACAGAATAACTGATCCCTATTCGTTAGAAGCATCAAGGTTGTGAGAGACAATGAAAGACTGAAGAGACACAAGAACCAGAGGGCACGTCAGTCCCTGAGCTGAGCTCTGAAAGAAGAACAACGGCAGGAAGGAGACCGGGGGTGGGGGGGGGGGTGGGGGGGGGGGTGGGAAGGAAGGATGCGGCTTAGCAGGTGGTCTTTGGTTTCGGTAATCCCGTCACGGTTATATCTGACACTCACATTCGGGGAAGCTGGGCAAAGGATATTTGGGAACTCTGCACTATTTTCACAACTTTTCTGTAAGCTTAAAATTTCAAAAGAAAAACTCAAAACAAGGAAAACCTGCTAGATGGTAACTTTGCTCAATAAAAACAGAAATAAATACATTTGCAAATGATTGATAATGTACATTTTATATCTTCTGACCTAAATTTCAATACTAATTAAATAGTATTCCTAAACTTAATTCGAAGTTTTAGGAACTGAAATATGTTTTTTCGAAGAACCTGTTCCATTCTTCTTCCATAAAGGGTTTCAAAGGAAACGATAACTGTTTTGCACTATCAGCAGTAAGACCTGCCAACGCCCACCATGTTTCTCTCATATAAAATTGCATGTTAGTCAGGGTCAAGATATGAATGTGAGGGTGTGTAAATTTTTAAAATATATAAATTATATTGAATCAAACAGTTGATAAAAGGTCTATATAAAAATAAAAGCCACATCAATTACCTGATAAAATCATACTGCACCCACTCTAACTTTCCACAATCAATTTTTTCCCCTTAAAATTTTGATAAATGAAGTTGTCAGGGGGGATAAGATCACAATTTTGTTTTCTTTTCTTTTTTCTCTTTAACTGTTTTAACTTTCAGAATTCAGTTCATGAATGCTGTGAATGTTAGCCTAGATAAGATCACAGTTTTGCTTGGTGATGAGGTAAGCATACTGTCATGTGCCTGTATAACCTCGCGGCAGCAAGGAAAGAGCCGAAAAGGAAGTTTCAACGTGGCTCTGAGTCACCCAGGCTAATCCTACTTTGCTAGGCCTCCTGAGAAAGAAGAGCATGGAGTTTTTTTCTGGCAAAAAAAAATTAAACCTCACTTTAAAACTTCTAAGATCATACAGCTAGGGAAAGAGCCTGAGTGCTCTGAGCGCCTGAGATCCATCAAAAATGATTAATTGAATGGATTTACATGAATTTCAGGTTGTCTTCAGTCAACTGTATGAGGTGTTACTAACAAAAGCTATATTTTAATTGTGGACTCTGATTTTATTTTAAACGTTGTGACTGCCACTAAGGAGTTTATAGAACATTGAAATATATACTACGAAGGATACTATTTCAGCATATTCATTTATAAAAACATTTTTTAAAAATATAAAGTATACTAAATAACAAAGAATGGAAATAATTCAAATAAATAAAGTGATGTTTCTACTCTGAAAAAAAGCTATATGAAGACCTTCTCTAGCCCTAACTTTAGCTACACGCTCAGACTGTCATGCTGATATATGGATACTCACTAACACATATATGGTTACAAGATTCATTACTCTTAATAGCAACTTCAAATAATGCAAAGAAATCATTTCAGTCTTTTCCTTCTAACTTCCTGTTAAAAGGGCAATAACAAAGCCCGCTATCTTTTTCTTTTAAAGAAAATCTCTGCATTATTTAATCTGATATTCAACAGAAAGGCTAATCAGGGTTATACACCTTGTGGCAGAGAACACAGACATAGAGTGGCTGAGTGACTTGCTTCAGGTCACACATCTCAACAGCGATGGAGTCAGGACACTAAACCCAGTTCATCCGCCTGACACCCGGGCCATCTGCCAGGCTCTGTACTAGGTGGCGGAAGTACAACTGTGAAAACATTTACCCTGGTGGCTCTTTTTATTTAGTATACGTTACTTCATAGCTCACGTTTTCATTGATCTGAAGTCTTAAAACTCCAAAATGTTAAGGCTTCATGAAAACAATTTCATTAACCCACAGAGGCTGATTCTGTTTTTAGCTCCTGTGCGTGCAGCATGATATGACTGGCAGACTCCTGGAAGGCAAACAGGCGTGGATTTCAGTGGGCTCCACTGCAGTGACACAGCCTCCGTGGGCAAGTTAGTTAGCCTATTGAAGACCCATTTTTTTTAAAAAGCATTTAAGTTGGGAATAACACCTACCAAAGAGCTTTGTCTTGAAGAAATGGCCTGGTGACAAGTTTGGCACAGACACTCTTGCTACCCCCCTTCCTCTTCGTTTCTTTGTAACTGAAGTCACAATGCCACCGTGTAAAGTAACAGTGTGCTTTAGTACCACGCACCACCAGCCACCTAAAGCAGGAAGCCGTGCCACATACATCGCACTCCCCAACAAGCAGGACTGCCCGATGGCAGGAGGGCCGTGGGAAGCAGGTGGCAGAAGCGTGGACCACACAGATGGAAAGAAGCATGTATGTCCTTAGCCCTGCTCCACAGTGATAAGCAGAAAAAAGACATTTTTGGACATACCAAAGAAAAGTTAGAACATTTCTTCCCTAGCAGACTGAATTAAAAATATTTTAAAATGTACACTTAGAAGGTTTTGAAAAAACATGTTTCAGTATATTATTCAATAAAAGAGAAAGAGGGATGAGTCGAGAGAATCTGCTTATCAGTAATGCTGCATTTACTGATAAGCATCCAGCAAATGAACCGGTCCTGGACAGCAAGTCTATTACCAGAAAAAGCTGGTCGATGAGAACCCCTACTTTGTCATTATTCCCCCACCGGCTATACAGTACATGGGGTAGTTAGTTCTAAACCAAGGAAATCCAACAGGACTGAGAGAGGGAGAGAGAGCAAAAAGAAAAGCCAGTTACTCGAGCCTGCCACGCCAGGATGGACACGGAGCACGGTGCCGGACAGAAGGCGCCAGAGTACACAGAAAGGAGTTAGACGGGAACAAAGACATTTAGCAGCAGTTAAGACAAACAGTAAATTAACCCACGGGTGTTGTCTGAGGGTAAAGAATCAAACTGTTGAACTGTTAATTATTTTAGGAAGTCTTTTGTCAGTGGTGAAATACCAGGAGCATGGAAAACAAGGAATCCAGTCTGAAGGTTACAAAGAGAGAGAGTAGAGGCTGAAAATTATAGAGCTGCTAGTCTAACATCTATATTAGGAAATAAATTTGAGATGATACTTATGGATGAGCTTAATGATACATTTGGAGAAGTACAATTTAATAGGAGTGAGTCAGCATGGATTTACCAAAGGCAATCATGTCAGAAAAAATTTCGTTCCTTTTTAGGTTGAAGTAATAATTGGTTTATGTAAGGAGAACCAATGAGACACTGTCAGGATTTTCTGAGATTTTTGGACCTCTTCATAAAATGAATTATTGTACAAAATGTCATGACATGTGTCAGAGCACCAACTAACAAAAGGGGCTGAAAGTAATGGGGTTAAAAATAGAAGGCCCCACAATCTGGGTAAAACTACATTCTACAGGGCTCTGTAGATCAGAACGCGAATGTTTTTAATTAATGATGAAGAAAATCTTTTATATGAGGAAATTTGAATATTCCGCTAAATGAGAGGGAATGGTTAAGATACAAAAGGCTACAGCTGTTTTAGCTTAACTGCGACAGACGAAGCAAAGGGGCTCCAGAGTGGGATATGGAATTCAAGCTGCCCGAATACGCAGCGACGTGCTTGCAGAGAATTGAAGAATCAGTTACGTGTAGTTACAGTTCAAATGGTACTGGATTAGATAGTGTTGGAAAGAAAATGGATGTGGAGTTTTGATAAGAATCAAACTTTCACATTCTTCCTCTTATACCTGGGGAAGAGGAAAACGCTATGGCATGCAATTAAATAATACATGTTTTAAAGAATTAAAAAACTGATTATCTTATGGAACAATACGAAAATCCCACTTTGTGAAGAGACTATATCACACTGTACAGGTAACTTAATGTACATTTTTAAATGATTAAGTCTTAATATATAAGAACTGACAAAAATCATATCAATTTAAATATGAATTTTTTAAAACCCTACAACAGTAGAAAATAAAGGAATTAGAGCAAATACCATGTCATCACTTAATGCTTAATTTCTCCTGAACAGAGATCATTTGATCATCACCTTTAGAAAACACAGACACATTTCCGACAATGAAATCCCAGCTTCTCAGAGGAAAGGCAAAGGAACTAAATGGACATCACAGTCACACTACAGAGTGGCCAGGCCGCCCAGTTCTTTGCGGGCACGCACCAACAGCAGCAAGCGCCACCTCAGAAGCAAGCACCGCGCTTTGACCTGGTGTGGACCTGGAATTCACGAGAGAAAACCATCTTTGTTTCCTTCTTTAGCACAATCACGAGAACCACACGTGCTCCCCTCAACCTTCTCCGCAGCCTTCTCAGTCTTCATCCCCCGCTCTTTCAGGTGTTCATAACCAACCCCCAAGACTGAATGAAGGTCACCTGTATTGCAAACACGGAGTTTATTTCATTCCCGCTCAGGGTGCAGTGAATGAACGCCAAGCTAATTCTTCGGTAACAGAGATGGCAGACAAGCAACTGCTAAGACAAAGGTCAAATAAAGATCATTCGTGGGGTGAAATGGATTTCACTAAATAGAAAAAAAATTGTAATGTACAATGACAGAATTCTGGCAACTTTTAATTTGATGTCAATTTTGTGGGGATTAATAGGATTATAAAATTTCATCATATTGGATCTAGAGTAGACCTAAATGAATCTCTCTAGACATACAGGAAGCAAATAAATCATGTTTTTTTAAAAAATATATGTATAGGAAAGCTTTAGTTCATCAACTCTACGACTGTGAGATTTATCTACAGTTTTTTTTTTTTTGTAGTTGGTTCATCCTCGCTACTGCAAAGCATCCCACTCGGTGAACACATAGCCTTTTGTACAATCTACTTGATGGACATTTGGGTAGTTTCAGTTTTTGACCATGATGAAAGTATCGATAATGATATAAAGTATAAATACAAAGTAAAAGACTGTTTCTTGTAAAAGACTGAAATTGTCACAGATTAAAAAACCAAATGCAGCTTATAAAGAAGCTGATGAAGCTACACCAGTATGAAATGCAGAATGCTGGCAAGAAGCATTACTACAGACAAAAAGGAACATTTCATAATTGTAAAGATAGATGGGTATGTATATAAAATAATCTTAAAGTTCTGAGTAGCCAGGGATAGATCTTTAAAATATGTAAAGCCAAAAGCAAGAGAATTAAAAAAAAACAAAAAACAACAAATCCACAATCATAGTGGGCAGCTTTACTACACTCCTCTTCACAGCTGACAGAGGTAGCATAAAAAAACATATAAGAATATAGACAATCTGAACAGCACAGTGAAAAAACTCCGTGTAAGTGATATGTAAGGAACACAGAATACACACCAAACAGCACCATTATTTACGTTCCTTTCTAGTATGTCTGAAACATTTACCAAAACTAACCAAATGCTGGGCACGAAGAAAGCATAAACAAATTTCAAAGGACTGAAATAATTCAGTATCATGTTCTATAAGCACAGTAGATAGAAGCTAAAATCAATTTATATTACCATTTCAATAGTTAAAAAAAAGGTAACTAGAAAAATCCCCGAATGCCTGGAAATCAACAAATACATTTCTAAATAATCAACTTTCATTTTAAAAATAACCACTTTTATCTGTTTTTCAAACAAAGCTATAACCAAAATTAGAGTTCACATAGAACCTTTAATTCTCTGGAGTATGAAATGAGAAATGATACTAAAATCATTCTTTTAGTTCCCGAAAATCACTGAGAGGCAAGACCATGAATTACCCACAGAAGTGATGGAGATGGAGAACAATGGGCAACCATGGATGCTCCATCTGGCCACGAGTAACTGTGCACACAGCACATTACCTGGTACAGATGGTGGACAACACTGTCCTAACAGCTCTTACTGTCCCCACCATACAGAGGGGGATGCGAGACCCACAGAATTAAAACAACAGTTCCGGAGTCATTCAACAAGGAAACAGGGCCGACATTCAAATCTATCCTACCCTGAAGGCCACGCCTACACACCTACAGAAGCACAGAACGCTCCTAACTGCACGCATGAGGACGGGAAGCTCTGAGATGTGCAAAGGTCTGCGACCTTGACAGCATGGAGCACCAGGATGTGACCTGGTCTCTGGGGAACTCTGACTCAAGTACATCGCCTCCATGACTGCAGGTACATCTTCACGTACCCAACCCGGGGAAGCACACAATCACAGCAAAACCTCTTTCTGCAGAGCTGTTTTCCAACAAAAAACAAGATACCTTACTTTAACATAGAAATTTCCAGATATTATCTCAATTAAAATTGAAAATATCCCAAATGGCACTTTTCTGTGGCTGCCGGTTAATGTGTCCCTTCTAATGGTCTTTTGCATGTTTGATATACACGGTAGAGCCACGTGAGGACCAGAGCGATTTAGTTTGTCTGTTTTGGGGTAGTTTTAAACTCAACCTTTTATTAAAAGAACTGCAAAATATGCTTCATTAAATGCTGGGCTATAAGATGCTCAGCACATGAACAGTGCGGACACCAGAGAACACAGCTGATGGTACCCTTTCCGGCCAGGAACGACTCTTGCAGAAAACCTGGATGCTGCTGCGGACCCAGCCCAGTCCCTACCACCCAGCATGGATCAACTGTGGCGCCTAATTCCACCACCAAACAATACGGAATGAAGAACAGCAACAGCTTGATTCAATATCTTACTGTATATTGAGGGAGGTTCCTTTCCCATAGCCCTAAATGTACTGCAGATGATTTACAATTACAAGTTTAAAAAGCCAGTCATAGCCTAAAAAACTTTACCGTTTTAAAGTTTTCTCTTAACTGAGTTAAGTTTATCAAAGCAAAAATATTACCAAAGAGCACTACTGCCATGCCCGGGGAGAAACCGACAACCGACATCCCACGTGTACCACCTGGGTTTGGTCTGTGAGGAATGCTAGCTACAGAGACTTCTGCAGAAAACAGTTTCAAACAGAATTATAAACATAAACCGAAAACCAGGACTATATGCGCATGAGCATCACACATATACACAAAGAAACTAGAATAATTTTTCTTAAAACTTGTTTTATACTAATACTATCTCAAAACATCTCTCCAGGGACACTCAGCATCGCTCCTGCAGACGGCACAGGGCACGCGGTCTGTCCTTCTGCGCAGAGCGACAAAAGCAATGTGTGTCTGTGCTCTGCAGTCAGTTCCTCCTCCTTTCCTCAGCGTTCATCTGAAAGTTACAAATCCTTTATTTTAGGGAAATAACCCATTTGTGATATCCAGTTGGTGCAATGGAGAGACAGAAGACACTGACACTGCACCTTAAGAAGGAGGTGCAGCAGGACTCTCTTGAAAACCGTACTTTCCTGATGACGCAGCGTCAATTTAGATCATTTTGCTTGGTGGCTACTCGAAGCGCCTCCTTCCACAGGCAGTATGGCCTCTGTATGGTCATGATTCATCTTAAGGAAGAATCCATAGGCACTGATGGCCAGAAGATATTTCAATTTGACTTTATCTGTTCTTGTGCCTAAAGGTACAAACTGTCCAATTCAAAGCATTTCAGTAACAACCTTACCAACACGCAAGGAATACCGACCTGTGTTTTTGTTTTTCAAAAACAGCCCTGGATACAACACAGATGACAACTACAGACATTCCACCATTGCTTAAAAAGCCAGTCATATGAGCATAAACAGAAATTTGAAAGGACACATCAGCAAAAACCAAGTAATAACCTTATATGCAGACACTCTCAAATGTATTAATAACTAATAGTTAAGGATATCTTTCTAAATCAAATCATTCACTAAGTTCCGTTTCTTCTAATGTAAACGTTATCTGAGCAAACATTACTTATGCATTTTGCAATGGGTAGGGTTTCCCATAACTTTTGCATTTTGGGTGGGGGTTCCCCTGACTTTCAAACACTGTGGTCACATGTCCAGCATTACTACCATGACCCCCAGCCCTTCTGCATTGCTTCTGCCAGGCAGGCATAAATGGTATTGCGCTTGGCCATTAGCTTTTTCATTTCTCACAAAGACCCCTAAAACAGATACCGCCATGTAGATTTACAGAGGAGGAACCTGAGGTGTGACGAGATTGGCCTGCCTGAGGTCACAGGGCCAGTACCGAAAGGAGGAGGGTTTTCACGTGGCTCTAACTGATCCCAAAGCATCTGCTTAGAACATTCCCTGTATCAACTGGCATCACTGAAGTACAGTACTGCTTGGCCTACGTTCTGGAACTTTCTCTAAATCCCTCAGGATAAGCACTTCCTCCAACATGTCCTCATGTGCGTGACCCACCCTGCTGCTGCTGCACAGTAAGAACTCAACATGGAGGAAGGCATGCTTGCTAATGAAACAACAACGCTGGGCTATGCACAGGGATAGATTTGCTGAACCCTGTCGTTGTTGCTGCACCTCTGGGGCTTCCAGAGTGCGGACTTCCGACGCGAGGAGGCGAGACTATTTTAGCGGTCATCCTCTGCTGTCAGCACCGTGCCCCTCACACTGCGGACAAGTCCCCCCTAATCTCTGGGACACAAGTGACATCACGGTATGCTGTCCGAGCTGCTCAACTCACCCTCCTGGGGCACACGCTCTCCCTTCCCAGGTACTCATCCCAAGACAGTGATACACAGGGACAGGGCATAACATTTTAAAGCACAAACGTTTTTTGAAAAAAATTAAAAATGTTACCAATTAGTCAAAATGTGGAGTTCAAACTGCTATCGTTTCAGTCAACCGAGCGTGGACTATTTGCTATTACTAACTTTATCATCCTGGGGGGATTATTTTGTCATAGCTGCTCTTGATGACATACGATAGAAAAGACCCATTTTCACAGTCGAGTGGGATAAGCCCGGAATGTGCTTTTTTAGAAGTCTGGAAGCAGATGCTCTCACGTGCTCTACTGTGTCAAAGTCAGTGACAGTAATGGACAGCTAGCATCCTAACGCTCTGGATGAATAAAAACCACAACTATGTCAACAGCGTTAGCCCTTACCAGCATGCAAGTAAGCCAAGTCAGGGTTCTCGATGTCGGGGTGCTGCTCCTTCAGGTGGTTTCGGAACTCCACAGGCACATTGGTTCCGTAGTCACACTTGGGGCAGTTGTACATCTTGACTCCTTCATGTTTGCCCGTGTGTAAAATGTGCTTGCGGATGTTTTCAGCACAGTTGGACCTACCGAGTAAGAAAGAGAAGTCAACCAAACTGAGGTTGAGTCAGCACCATGAGACCACAGACGATGATATTAGCAAACAGCTATGGAGGCCTTCCTGTGTGTCAGGCCCCAGTCGAGGGCTGTACTGGTACAGTAATTTCTACTTGTGTAACACAGTAGTCCCATGACGCTGGTAGTTTCTGTGAACCCTGGTGCTAATTTTTAGGTTGGTCTTTTACCTCAGTGACCCAATTCTATGTGGAACCCGAAGCTCAAAATCCCAGGTTCTACGATCTTACTATCAGATTATTCTGGTGCCACTTGAGGGCACTGAAGGAGTCTCCTTAACCCCAAGAACACACCTGTCACCAGGGAGGAGTGGTGCGGAGGGAAGCACTGCGGCCTCACTGAGTTTAGAACACTGAGGCAACAAAGCAGCTCTGTGTG
Source organism: Zalophus californianus (assembly GCF_009762305.2). NCBI lineage: Eukaryota > Metazoa > Chordata > Mammalia > Carnivora > Otariidae > Zalophus > Zalophus californianus. The sequence continues at coordinate 90,117,284 of NC_045608.1, read as the reverse complement.
GCTTTTATGTTCTGTCAAGTGAGCTCTAAAACAGTCTGGAGATAGAAAAGCAGCAGTGTGCTGAGTGCTGGTGAGCTTTCCACGTTGGTGTAGGTTTCTAAGCATGAGGGACTGAAAGATACAACGGAGGCTCCATATTCTGTATGCCAAACAGCCCTGAAAACAGGAGTAGGCTCCTCTCCCACTGTTCTACCAACTCAGAAAGGCAAGGCCTGAAATGCCCCGATAAGAGGCAACAGGCCTCTGCTCTTGAAGCAAGTTCTTCCATCGGCTCCTTCAGCCCTCTGTGAGTCTCTGCATCAGACACTGCACACCCAGACCCTTTCTGAGCACATACACAGCTGCTTTCTTTTGTCTTTGTTAGAACAGTACTAAAAAGGGCACTGCAAATGCAAGCAGGTTGGCCGGGGAGAGGGGGTGCACTGAACTAGAAACAAAAAATCAGGCTGGCCTCAAATTTCCCACAGAACAAAATTAAATGTCAAAAGAAAAATCAAGCAATAGGATCATCAGCATTTCTGGAGGGTACTGCCGAAGAACAAAATTTCTGCAGGATGTTGTCTGAAGTGAAGCTTCTGTGACCAATAAGGTAGGAAAACGGTAGTTAGCAAAGACATCTCACAATGCACACCAGACGATGAAAGGTCCTACCCAGAAGCTTCCCAAGGCTCTGCGCTGCCCCAACACTTCTAAGTAGGATTGCATTTGTGTGTAATATTCAACTGCGATGCTGACTTTGCAGGATGCACTCCAAGAACATTGGTGATGAACGCAAAAATGGTTATAACGCAACAATTTTACCGTAGCTACACTATCACACACAGGTAAAGGCAACAAAGGACATTAGAAATCTAGAGACCCAGTAAACACGTCGTCTCTTCACTCACGAAGAGAGAACAGAGGAGTATCAGGAAAGCATGGCGGAGCTCACAACAGCAGCTCTAGGAACAGCACTCCACAGATGCAGAGCTGTGGACAGGGCGACCTTTCCTACAGGCATCCAGATGAAGCAGAAACGCAAATATTTTTCCTCGTGAATGGGCATCCTGCATTATGGGAATAGTCCTGTAACTGGATCCAAGATAGTCCCCTGGAAAAGCTTAGGCTAAGAACCTTCTATCCCCAGGCAGTCTGTCCTGAAATGCACATGCCCAACTATACAGAGTTAGAAAGATTAAATCAGGCCAATTCCTCTATTGCTATACTAGAAAGAAACAGAGCAAAATGTTAATGCAACTATAAAGCAATGCCCACTTCTATTTTCCAAATATACTTTAATTATATATTTCCATTAAAAAATTTATAACAACAACAAACACTTTTAAAAATAAGAAGAACCACAACAACAGATTTTTTTCCAGCCATTTTAAGCTTTGCCTTTGGCTAGGGTTCTGTCAAACTTTATGTTCAGTATCTCTTAGAACTTAGACTAAATATACCTTACGTTTGTGAAAATATGCATATATGGGTTATTTCTTTCTTGTCACTACTGAATTACCAAACTTGCTTTTCCTACAAATCCCTATTGTTAATAATCACCGTACTAAGTAAAAAATGAATAAGCACCTCATGTGTCCTCTGTGCTTGTCACTGGCCGGCTACTCTGAGGATATCACACTACTCCTAGAGGCAGAGACAGTGAGAGATCTTGTAGAGAAGGAAGGGAGCATCAGCAGATGAGCTGACTATCAAAGGTTAAGACCTCCATCCTTACATATCAAAGATACCAGGCACACTCTAGGAAAAGGGTGGGGTTGTAGAGTCTCTTAATTATATCAATATCCTTGGAATAATAACATCATGTTGACAAAAGTAAGAGGAAAACATCTGAGGGTGGATGAAACAAATGTCCACTTTTGTGATAATTAAAAGGAAGAGGACCATTTTTTGAATTTCCCAAACAGCTGAGCGAACTGTTCCAAGTCACTCCCTGAATTCTGCAGATCTCCCATTGTTTTCCATGATACCCCCTCAACTCACTACTGTTTACTGACACCAGGGAGTGAAAACAAACAGCTCCCACTGTACTTAGCTGGTGCTGTTATTAGGACTGCCCACTCTTTCGTGCCACCTACATTATTTCTTTATGGAAAAAGCTAGGCATTAGGAATCATCAAAGACAATCCTGATCAAGTGAGGAAATCAGAATTACCAAAAGCCACCAACTTCAATTTGTAACACATACTTAAATACAAGACAATATAAAGCAATGAATCCTCCTCTTTGGTGAAGGTCTTGAAGAGATGACATCGAAAACAAAGTATTTTGTGTTTGGAAAGGGTGTAGTTGGACAAAAATAAACCAACATCTCTTAGTACCTAAATAGCATGTGGAAGCTAACAATCAGGAGACTAATGGTGAAGCAACTGAAGGGGGGGAGGGAAAATTTAAAAAGGTGAGAGGCTTCTTTTTATTTAAAAATATAGACTAAAACAAGAAAGTGGTGTGTTAGTTGATATTTTACAAGGTATTAAGGATCATTTCATACACATCTGTTTTACATATACACACATATATATTTTTATTTATACTATATATACTGCTCATATATTTTATGTATAATACGTTATACATATTTTTATAATTGTTTTATACATGAACAGATAAGATTAAATACATGCTAATTAAATACATTAGCATTAAATACATGCTAACAAGAACATAAAATAGGCAATGTCTGTCTTCAACAGAAAAGACACATTTTATCTATTTCATGGATGACAGTGTATTTGCATACAATCAAAATCTCTTCCTCTCTATTTAATGTCATGCCATACAAAACTTTTTAAAATACTGGGACAAAACTGAGCCTTTCACACCTGCAAAATCAAACTATTCCAATCAAAGCCTAAGAAGTAAAAGCTAGGACATATTGTGTCACTATCCTTTAAAGCAGAATACCTGCAGTAGGTAGGGGCAAACTTTAGTCGCTGCATTCGAGAACATCTCATAACGTCGCAAAATTTGAGGAACAATAAATAGATCGGACACCTTCTGGTAAGTAATTCTGAATGTTATTCAGCCCCAAAATGCTCATTCTTTCCACAAACAGAACTTACGAGTAGTAATAAGCATGGTAAACTGAAGTGGTGCTAATCAAGGCTGGTGGTGCAGGAGAAGGAAGGATGATCCAAGATATGATTTCCAACAGGGTCATGGACAAGTCACCAGGCATAACAGCAGTTAAGCCAACTGGGCACACAATCATTAGGACTGGGTGACTGAACAATGTCTTCATTTTGACACTGATTTTTAATGTAAAGAGCTTATTTGTGTTCCACGCTCATAGACTGGAAGACTTGATATTAAGCTGGCGATCCTCCCCAAACCGATGTACAGATTTAATGCACTCCCTGTCACAGGCTCAGTGGGATGTTTTACAGAAATTGAAATGCTGATCCTAAAGTTCATATGGAAATGCACAGGGCCTAGAAGAGCCAATAAAGTCTCAGAAAAGAACTACGTTGGAGGACTCACACATTCCGAATTCAGAAGTTATTCCAAAGCCACAGTAATCAAGACACTGTGGCAGAAGAAAAAGGATAGCTATTCGGGCCCGACTCAGCATGGGAAGCCGGAGCAGTGTGGTTCCACTGAAGTTAGAGTCCTGACCACTGGCTGCAGGCTCCCTATGAGGACTGGGGATGCATGCAGGACTTGCTGGAACCACAACCTGCATGCACAGTGTGAACGGGAAAGTTATGAGGAAACTCAGAATTAGATTTTGGGATATGATGTGTTGACAGTCTTGAGGCAGCTTAGGATAGATACATAAAAGAGAATAATGTACAATGTATTACAAAATATACACGCTGGGCAATAGCCAAAGGATCAAAATGGGAACTAATTTTAAGGCTTCTTAAAATATATATAATAAAGTAAATACTTTATTCAGTCCAAAGGCAATGTATTTCAAAATAATAACCAGAATATCAAAGGGCTTCTAGAGCTCTGCAAAACTGTTTATTATTACTACTAACTCACTATTACACAAAAAGCATTCAGTTAAATTTATATCATATTTAATCTAAGGAAAAGGTAGCTAAAAAAATTCTGAATTTTTCCCCTCTTTTGATATACGTTATTTTGGTTATTAAAACAAAAAGCATCAGTGAAGTTGCTGAACAAACAACTGCATATTTCAAACAAAAAGTCTTAACAAGGGGTAGATACAGTGAAAGCCTGCCTGCTACCACCGTCCCACTCTGTCCAGATAACCCCCACTCCCGCCGGCAGGTACAACTTACAACTTCTTATCAATCTTTTGGTAGAATTAAAAATGACTTTTTCAAACCACAGACACATTGTACATTCTTATCTCCACCCTCCAGGTATAGGAGCTTGCTGGCCTAACATTAGGCAGCATCTTGCTTTCCTTACCTAACAATGCAACAAGGGGGAATCTTTCCACATCAGCATGGGAGAGCCTCTCTTGGCTGCTTTCTACCCTCCCCTCCTCCCCTCCCCCTCTCCCCTGCCTTCTTTCCCTCCCTTTTTAACGGCCACTCAGTACTCCACAGGACAGGTACGGCATATTACATTTAAGCGATCCTCTATTGATGGGCATTTACGTTGTTTCTAAACACTTGCTAGTGTGAACAAGGTTGCAATGAATAATTGTGTAGAACACTTTCTATATTTCAGAATGCCGAGAGAATTTCATGATGTCAAGTGGAAGTGTTTCAAATGTCAATGGGCATATGCTTTTGTAATTTTGATAAATTCTGCCAAATTGCCCTCCAGAGAAGTTGTAGCAATTTATACTTCTACCAACAATGTTTGAGAGATCCTGCTTCTGCACATTCTTGCCAAAGGAGTGTGTTACCAAACTTGCAAATTTTTGCCCATTTGGTAGGAGAAAAAAAACTCCAGCTCACTGGAGTTTGATCTGTTAATTTTTATTTTGCATTTCTCTTATAATGAATGAGGCTAAGTATCTTCAAATAATGAAATGCCATATGTATTTTCTTTTCCATGCACTGTTTTCATATTTTGATCTCCATTTTTTCTACAATGTTGTTAGTCACTCTCTTATACATTCAGGAGACTGATGGTCTATGACAGAAGCTGCAAATATTTTTTCCTTCGTTTCCTTTTTCTCTTCTATTGACTTTGCTTATGGTAAAAGAGAAGTTTTTAAATTTTGTTCAATGGCCTCCACTTGGAAGTTATAAAAGAATTGTCCCAAATTTGGTTCTAGTACTTGTATAGTTGTACAACCTTACATTAAGTATTAGATCCTTTTCAGAACCATCCTAGAGTGTGGTGCAAAGTGTAGATATAGACTACAAGCCGGATCTCTCAATACCATTCATTACTAGTCCATCTGTGCCCCACTGACTTGAAATGTCATCTCACCAATATTTTATTTGTTTGAAGCTAATTCTGGACTTCCTACTATAGTGAGCTGGTCAATCTGTGCACGTGCCAACCTGTTTCAATAAGCCAGGCCGCAGAAGGCTCACATCTGGTTGAGCCCATCCTCCTGCATTGTTCTTTTTCCTCCCATCACCTACACAGGCCATCATGGAGCCAGTCATAAGACTGTGGTCTTCGGCAGGCGTGGCAAACATCTTGAGTTAACTACGGAACCACAGAGACCTGGGCCAATAATAAATTAATATCCCTGACACAACTGGGTATTTCCCATGTATTTATTAATATGTACTAATATGATCTTTCTGATAAAGAAGCCGAAACACAGAGAGACTGGCCCAGAGGCCATGTGCTGAAGGGCACAGAAGGGTGTCTGCACACAGAAGTCCTAAATAAATCTGAGTTTTCTGTTTCCCCAAGGGAAGCTATACATCTGCCTCAACATTCTCAGATTCACTTGTCTGAAATTAATGATGGTCTTAATGTTTTGGTAACAATTTGGCATTGCCATATATGTAAAATGACCAAAAAAATTCTGAAAGTTCTACTTAAAGAAACATGTCAGTTTTGTTCAACACCTTGATCCTCAAACTTTCTGACCACAGATCACTCTTTTGGTTGACGGGAATAACACATGTATGTCATAAGGCTGTCAGGAGAATTAAAGTAAATTACATTAAGCATGTTCAGAAAATGCAGTAGGTACTCAATTCTTTTTTTATCACTACTACTAGTCTTTCTATTACATGCAAGACAGTTCAACTATCAGGATCATTATTAGCAATTTTCTTATTGTATTTGAAAGGCAATTTCAATTCATTTGAATAAAAACAGATTCCCAAAAGTTATGTAAGTGTATATATGTGTATATACATTGAGAAATGCAATTTCTTCTTCTGCCTGTTTAGAATATAGTCTTTGAACTCATATTTTTGAAAATAATCACTCTGTAGTCAGGTTTTATGTTTTGGAACCCGTGCGTCAGTACTATGCACGATCGCACGTATTTATCTAAAGTCTCAGGGGGAGGGGTTTCTACCATCCTTTATAACAGTAAATTCAAAATGAACAAGGAAAAATCCAAGGAAAGTGTTTATGTAAGTTAAACTTAAGAACTTAATCACATATTTTTTTTAACCAGTAGTATTCAATTATAAATGTACTGGGCAAAAAAACAGTCTAAGAAAAATGAGAAAAATCTCTGTGGGAGAGAAGAACATAAAGCTGCCAAGTCACTGCAAGCTGGCGGAATGTGCTCCGATATGTGAGCTCAGGGTCTGTTCACAGTGTATGTAACGCAGCCCAAGGTATATAGTCCTCTACCACTTCTGTTCTCACTAAAGGACCCATAAGGAAAAAACCTGATAATTTTAGACTACAGAACATTTGGGCTGCTTAAATTTAAAACTGGTGAGAAGCTGTTAGAATAAAGAATTTCATATTCCCCTGCCTAAAATGAAACATTTTATCGATGGATGTTTAGCAAATGAATGTCATTTGGAGTGCTGAACCAAATAAATCACCGGAACAGACAGCACAAAGATCCATGTACATAAGGGATAAAGATGTCATTTCCGATCAATAAGGAAATGATGGGTTTTATATAATAAATGGCGTTGAGGCAACCGTCTGCTGTATGAGGAGAAACAAATTAGATTCTTATGGCCCTAACCATGTAAAAATAAATGCCATTTGGATTCTAGCATTAACATAAGCACACGAAATTATAAAAGTGCTAGAAGAAAATACAAGAAAATATTTTTATAATCTTGGTTGGAAAGAGTGCTCCTAAATTCAAAACGCAAATGCCACAAAAAGATGTAGCAAAATATACTTCATAAAAGTTAAAACTGCTATATACCATAATACATTATAAATAAAGTTAAAAGACAAGTCAAAGACATGGAGAGAATACATGCAACATATATAAAGACAAATGATGAATATAAAGACTATAAAATGAGTACCTATGATTAATAAGAAAAAAAAGATAAAAATCTCAAAAGCTGGATGAAGAGCATAAGCAAGAAATCCGTAATTGGGGATCTATAAAAGGTAATGTAAGCATTAAAAGGTAATCGATGACTCTAGTAGCCAAGGAAATATAAATTAAAGCCTAACATAACAGAGAGGCAAAATTCAAGAAGATTGATAACATTAATTATTGGTAAGGGAAATGAGTATCACTGCTGACAGCGTCAGCTTTCCGAAGACATTTGAGGATAGCCTTTAAAATTAAAATATACACATACTCTTGGATTTAGGAATTCAATCTCTAGAAATTAACCACAAGAACAATCATTAAGTCATTATTTATAACACTAGGCTAAACATTAAACACTAGGAAAAAATTTGAAATTAGGTATGTGTTAACAGAGGAATGGGTCATTAACTTTTGGTGACCCACACTGTGGGATTCAACACTGCTGACAGGTAAGGGTTAACTTGCAAGACTGCTTCCCAGAGGAGCAGCCTGTGTACTACAGACCTTCATGGAAGCCAACTACACACTGGGAGGACACAGCCTGATTACAGGGAGAGAGTATTCTCCAACCACGAACGTTCAGTGGTGTCAGGACAAGGCAAGAGCCCTGGTGGGCCAGGTCACTAGATTGTTCAACCACAGCCCTAAACACACACCCATGAAGGATGGTACTCCCCCAGTGCTGGAGCTGAGCAGTTCCACAGCCAAAGGCCCAGAACTTTCCCAGCATGACACCCAACACTGTAAAATCGAGTGCTCCTTCAGCCTACAACAGGTATGGACAGAGGCTGAAGGGAGGAACAATAACCACGCACCTGTCTATGACCACCTCCCCGCAAATGCTGTTGACAAAGGCCTAGTGTGTATGCTCATCATTCACCGTAATTTGTCGGACAAAAGCCATCAAATAAAATAAGATAAATCTTATGTCCCACCATGGAAAATCTTCCAAGACATAGTATTAAGTTAAAAGAAAAATAAAGTTCCAGATGAATACATATATGGCTTCTTCTAGCTTTTTAAAATTATATACACGTAGTCACATAAATATATATATGCATTAAATGGGTATAAGAAGGAAAGTCAGCACACTACTCATGGTAACTATCTTTATGGAAAGGCTTATAAATCAGGAAACTTTCATGTTTGCTTAGTATATATTTGGGACACCTGGATGATTCATGAGAGTATCTTCTTTTACTCATGTAAAGCAAATATGATCAGAACATGTATTTTAAAAACAAGTGGATTGTATAGTATTGTATCAAATGTAAATATCATAAACAATAAGCAGTACAGCCGACATAAGCTGGGAATAGAGGTCGGGAAAACCCTAAATGCAGAGATTCTCCTGTTTATACAGAAACAATTCAAACTGATGAATCAAGTAAAAGATTTAAGTACAGTAAGTCAAGTTGTAAAAGTAATCACTTGGATTGCCAAATAGAATACTATAATAAAAACAGGGAAGAGGGGAGGGGTGTAGCGGAAAATGGGGTAATCGAGCTAACCTTTTTGGATATGTTACAACAGCCAGATGCTGTCTGCAAACCAAGAAAGAGAGGAATAAGCAAAGTCTTCAGGTTCTCTCCAGCAGGACCAAGATATGAATGATTACAAGTGGTTGTATCTCAGGGAAATGGGGTGCAGCAGTGAGATTCTGACTTTTCAAATGACAGAGTTCATATAGTAAAATTAATGTACAATGATAAGTTTTATGGGTATTTAAGTAAAATAGGTATTTAAAAATAATGCTATGTTACAATTACTTACAAAATTATCCAAATCCTTTTTTTTTTAAACTAAGACAAAAAGAGTACAGGTATCAGAAATAATCACAAAATACAATGTCTTGAATTTTTCCTGCAAATTTTAATTGTACATTTTCTGGATCACCCTGCTCTGAATTCTATGAATTTTCTTTTCATTTTGCCCCTGAACTGGTGGCTTCTATTAAATATGATAATTCCAACCAGACCACTTATATTCATGACTTTCTGCTGTTCATAAATCCCAATTCCTTGAACTCAATCGCTCTGACCACAAGAGCTCACGTACATTTTCTCTCTCCATTTCTCATTTATACTTATGTTAGTATTTGTTATGTGACGGAAGGTGATAGGCAACATCCGATGCTAAAGCAGAGCCATGTCTTACAAGAAAAAAGAATTTGTAAGTCAGCACAGAAGTGGATGAAAACTGATGCATTACTGATCCTGTTGCACTGTTCCCAAGTGGACACAGGTATCCAGGTTCAGGTCAAGGTGCTTCCTCGAGCTCACAGCCACATTCTGAGTGCACACACGGCCGTGTGCTCACACAGAGGGCTGCCCCTGGCAGCCGCAGCACCAGCCACGTGTGACCTCCAGGAGGCCTCTGTCCATCTGCACAGGGAGGTACTGGTCTGAAAGCCAAGGGAACAAAGCCAGGCTTCCAAACACACTTCCTGGGAGGCACTTTCAGAACAGAAGTCATGTGAGCCCAATTATTGCTTCAGTTCATATGGAAAGTGTCCAGTAACAACAACAAATCTATTTCTTCATGTATTGACTTCCTGTTTTCAAAATGAATTTATTCAACAGATATTTAATGTAGTGCTTACCACACACAAAACAGGAAACATACAAAGGAATGGTTTTGGTTCTGCCCCCATAGACAGTCCCGTTTGATAGATGAGTCATGTACATCCACAGTGTGCTTCATAACATGAAACTGAATTTTGAAAAGAGTTGAAAATCTCACCCAGCCACTGCTGTACCCACTTCAGTGACATCTTTAATTGATAATGGCTCAAAGTCACCTTGCTTTCCACACTATTTAAAATGCTTTACTGATTTCAACTGATTTCTAACGAGACTGATTATGTGCACACTCCCTATGGATACAGCACCACCTTCGACGGGTTCATTATGTAAGGGTTTCACCAATCCCGTCACCACCACCTCTGTTCCCAGGAGCAGGCGTCACCTGCCACCCACTCCTCGCCATTCATGGCGCCACAGTCACATGCCATCACAGTACTTCTCTATTCAATCTCTGCTCAAGGTATCTACAGCCCTTAAGAAGAGATAATCTGCTTTAAACCTAACAACCTCCTTCCCGCCATCTACTCTGTTGGAGAACAATGAAGATCACAAAGGAAGAAAATGGTAGGAAGCAACACTGAACTGTTAGAAACCTAAATTATTTTGTTAGAATTTAACATTTCAAGAATGGCCCCCCTCCTACACCCTGTGAAGTGAGAAAAGGAGACTGATTTAAATGTGTGGCCAGACTCGGCCTGTCCTCCATGTCCTATGGAGGGAGGAGGGGCCATGGGTAGGTGAAAACCAAGAAGAACCTTGATTTCTCCTTGACTCTTCTTTAGCTCAAAGAGAAACAATACATTTCATTAACTGTTTCAGCTCTCAATATCCTGCCATATTGCCCATCTAGGAAAGGAGGAAACTTCTACAGCAGGAGTTCTGTGAGTCTTTAATGAGTCTAAAGGGGGTGGACAAAGGGTACGATACATAGTGTGTTTCTCAAAGTTATTTGGCTACAAAAACACTTTTTCTAGGCTGAGTTAACAATATCGCGTGAAGATCATGATTTGTGAAAATCAAAATGTCCAATTAGCCCTACAAACTCTTCCACTGATCTTCCAAGCCGGCTGGCAGTAAGCGCCGGCAGAAACTCTCTTCGGTGTCATCTTGCCACTCTTTTTATCCTGGACCTTTGAAAAACACAGCCCCCACCCAAGTCTTCATCTCTTACAGGATGGATTTGATTCTTTCCTTTTCTATTAACCACCTAAGCTTAGCAAAGTGAAATGCTATAAAATCAGGAAAGGCGTGTGGATGAGCAGCTTTCTGAACAATAAGTGTGTACTAAGGACGTTCAGGCAGGTGCAGCCTGACCATCCTTTTAGGTCCATGCAATCACTGGAGTCGTATTTATAAGAGGGGCGAAGGCGGCGAAACAGTGGGCGTACAGAGACATACTCACGAAGGAGTCTGAACTACTAAAGTAGAACGTTATTGAACTGTGGCTGGAAATCAGTGACCGGAAACAAAGGCTACTTTACAAATCACCTTCCATATATATATATATATATATCCTATATAATAACATATATATCCTATATAATATATATTCTATATAACATATATATCCTATATAACATATATATCCTACATAATAACATATATATCTTATACAACATATATCCTATATAACATATATATCCTATATAATAACACATATATATCCTGTATAATACAATAACATACATATATGATAATTTACTATAGCATTTCTAGTTGAAAGCTTTTTCAAATTTAAGGTGACGTAAGTAAAATTTCACTGAACCAAATATGTTTTGCGCTATTTCTGATAGTCTAGGCCAGATCTTGGTTTTACTTGGGACAATCTAATAATGTTGCAGAGAAAAATAAAATGGCTTAGTTTAAAACACCAACAACTTCGTGCACGCAAGCCTAAGAGTGTGGCTTGACCGGGTGGTTCCACCGACAGATGTGATGGCATACATCACCACCTGCTCCAAGACTCTTGTAGTCTACTTGGGCAGGGGCTCCCCTAAAATTTTAAATACTTAAGTGGCCAAAAGGAAACAGCATCCCTCACACCTGGTTTATTGAGGTGTGGACTGGCCAGTCATCCATCCAGGCTGGGATCAGAGCAAGGAGGTGGGACAGGAGATAAGACAGGAAGTTTCTTTGCCGGTCCCTCTCTCTGGTAACTGCGCTGCCACAGGAAATCGCCAACTGCCCCGTCTTTCTAAGTCTTTCCTAAGAATCTTTCCCTGGCTTGAACTCCGTTCCTTACAAAACTCCCTAAGTGTGTATTTGCTTGACAGTAGATTTCAAGTGAATACTTTATCAATTTTGTTAAATTGAGTCTGATAATCAAGGAGCATTTAAGGCTTTTCTAATTCTGAAGTTATAGGATTACTTCGTAGAAACAGTTAATAGAAAATAGTCACTGATGGCGAAGGGCCACTGAATTTATTTAATAATCTACGTCTATCTTTACAAAATGCTCTATGTAATCCATTTAAAAATAATAACTGGTTCATTTCAGTCTCTGCACACAATGCTTCCCTTTGTCCCTTGTAAGTCTCTCAAATGTCTTATTTTAAAGGAATATATAGTACTCCCGGAAGACATTTTCCCATTTCTATTCTCTTCGACTCCTGCGAGCCCTTGTTCTGTGTGATAAGGCAATCTCCTCCGGGATCGGAGCTGTGTAGTTTCGCACCACGAGTGACAAGGACTCGGCTTGAATAACTGCTGTGCGCAGGTTGTAATTATGTCAGCTGGAGTGTTGAACAAGGGGACTGATTAATGTGAGCCCCGGCCCAGGCGCAGGCCCTATCAAAACCTCCGCGCAGGCCAGCAGTGGGGACGGGTTAAAGCAAAAAGACAAAACATGCTGTATCGCCCATGATAGATGAATTGCTCCAACAGTCTTCAGGCAGATGTTCCGGGACAGTATAATATACAATTACTCTGCCTTATCACTTTCCCAGGGACAATAAAGCTTCCTCCTTCTATAGCTCATGTGAGTGAAGGCAAAATTCGTTTTACTTTTACAGCACCGACTCACTTATCATGGTGCCCTGATTGTGCTTTTACAGCTAAAGAAAACACATATTCCACTTTTAAACTAAAACAAAACAAAACAAAACAAACACCAAAAAAAAAAAAAAACCCTTGAAAATAAAACTGGAACCCTGTTTGAATCTCTTCGACTTGAAAGCACACAAGTTTTAAGACTGTTTTGTTAAAAATGGATGCAAGGAAGGTGATGTGTGTGTGTGCATATTAGTTAAAAACAAGCACATATAACTCAAGAAGTAAGATTTGGGTCGCATAATCACTATATTCAAAACATCGCCTTTCAACAGCCATGCAGAAATCATTAACTGAAAGGAACATGTAATTAAAACTATATATATATATATATATATATGCTGATATCATCCATATATTTCTCAGGCCCAGCCACACGGCCCCCCGAGTCTGGGAGGATACTTTCCCGATGACACTCTTATTACTGCTGTTCTTACTTGGTGTCTCTGGTCCCCTCCTCCTGAAGGACACTGTGTGAGCTTAGGAAATGGAGACTGCCTCAGAGCCCAGCACAGCCAGTGCTGAGACAGACCTGGTTCAGGAGCGCTATGAGGATCACGTCTACTATATTCACTTGGACTCACAGCAATGCTGCCCAAATTGGTGACAGGATGTACAGAACCACTGCAATTTGCAAAAAGGGAAATGAATACGCTTTTAATTTTTAAAGTTCAAAAACATGCTAAAGCCAAAAAATTGAGATGTAGCCACAATAACCACTTTGTGATAAGCACAATTAATGAAACAGAGCAGCCAAAATGGCAGTGGGATCAAAGGAAATCCATACACAACCTACCTGAATGCAAAAACAAACAAAAAGCATACGTCAACCTGTGGGACAATGCAGATGACTTATTTCCACTTTTCAGTGGTGCAGGACAGCTGACGCCAACACTCAGCAGCTGTAATACACCCTAAGTCCCGGACACAAATCGCGTACCCCATCTCACCCTAAGAAGTGACAGATTTGCTTTCTCTCTTCATATCATACACACACTAACTCCAATACCCACATGATCCTTATTATTACAACTCTCTGGGCAGGACCACTCCAGCAGAATTCTAGGTTCCTAGAAACGTGGCAATTGGAAGAAGGTAGGGGGTCAACCCAAAACAGTGAAATAGAAGTTTTAGCACAAATGGACACAGAAGATATAAGTAAGCCCACAATGGATACAGGAGTTGTGCCGCGTGCATAATTACTTGGAGTAAGTCAAGCAAAGACAGGTAAAACAGATCGAGTGGGCTGTAAATACCTGGGGGAGTCAGGCGTCATCACAATAAACGGCTGATGACGTCACTACAGTAGCCTGTTAGATTTACTGGTCTGAGAAGAACCCCAAGACACTCACAAAAACTGTTTAGTGTAAGTCATAGAAAAGATGTCACATTTTAAAAGACGGCATTTAGAAATGAGTGTTTGTTACATGACTACACTGGACTGTTGACTGGTGCTAAGCAAATTTCTGAATCACATGTAACAGGTAAAGTGATATAGGCTTTGTGGAAATTCTTCCTATAAAACAAATAAAATCCTAATATTGGGGGGTGTGGGGGGGCAGAATAAAAGCATTACACAATCTCTATGTTCTTGATTCAGAAGTTTTAAGACAAAGGTGAAAGTGGGAGCTGTGCAGTCCCCCAGAATGCAGAGACGTCGGCAGAGCAGAGCTTCTGAAGCTGCAGCTCTCCATCTTGAGAGCGTGTGCCTACGGCGCAAACATGAGGTGCTGCTCTGCATCCCGAGGGCTTCCACTGAGGCACGTAGGACTGCCCAAAAAATACCATCAGTGCCTGCACACTGCTCAGACACCGAACCCCGAACCTTAGCTGCTCCATCCTGGCCATGAGCGGCAACATGGCGTTCCACGTCCCTACTTCAGCTGGAGCTCTCACCCTGGCATGGAAGCACTTACAATTTAAAAAGCAATCTTGAGGGCGCCTGGGTGGCTCAGTTGGTTAAGCAACTGCCTTCGGCTCAGGTCATGACCCTGGAGTCCCGGGATCGAGTCCCACATCGGGCTCCCTGCTCGGCAGGGAGTCTGCTTCTCCCTCTGACCCTCTTCCCTCTTGTGCTCTCTATCTCTCATTCTATCTCTCTCAAATAAATAAATAAAATCTTAAAAAAAAAGCAATCTTGAGCAAACAAACAAGAACAAATGCACAATGTGCACCCACCTATGCGCCCTCCCGGCTTCTCCCAAGTGTCCTCCCAGAGCAGCCCTCAAGACGGACCTGCCCTCAAGAGCGGCCAGCCTGCATTCTTACCATGTTCTCCCTTCTGGGCACCTACCTGGTGTCTGTTCCCAGCCTTTGACTAGAACTGGTCTTCCTGAGACAGTCAGTGACCTCTTGGTGACTGAGGCAAGGGACTACACTGCCCTTACTTACTGCCTTCTGACGCAGCCGAGCAGAGTTCCCCGGCTGCCCTGAGGTCCCGGCCCTTTCTGGGAAGCGACCTCTCAGTCTCTCTTACCCTTGCTATTTGCCACCCCCTGCATGTCTTGTTTTCCACATTTTCCAAGGGAGATTTCGCTCATGTCGATGCCATCAAGGACTTATTATACATCCATTGCCATTTCCATGAGGACAGCACAGGGGTGTTTCAGGGCTCACACAGCCCAAACCTCACTCACTCTGTGGCAGGAACCTCCCTCCTCCAGCATTGGAGACCTTGGGAATGGCGCCGCCCCCCCCCACCCCCCCGCCCCGGCCCTGGCCCTAGCCTGCATCTGTCCCCCTGCCCTTGAATGCACACATTCCAGCTCCTGACGAGCATGTGAGTCCGCCAGCCTCTCTGTCTTCGGCCAGACTGCCAGCTTAGGGCCGGGCACTCACGATTTTCTGTGGGTACCTCCGCAACAGTCTATGCCACGACCTCCCGGCCCCCGCTCTGTCCCTCTCTGGCTCACCAAGTGCACTGTATCAGTGACCTCTGACAAGCAAAATGTGACTATGTCCCTTTCCTGCTTAAAATTCTCCACGGGCTCCCCATTGCCTTTGGGGTAAAACTCAAAACAGTCTGGCACAGATTTCTTGCTGCCCTGCACCCCCTCATCCATATGCCCTGCAGTCCAGGCTTGCTGAAGTGAGAAGGAAGCTTACAGTCAAATGGAAAGTATAATTTGGGAATAGAAAGCCAGACAGAATCTTACCTGTAACTAAAATTAGAGCTATCTTAAGGTTTTGGGACAAAAAAAATTCTCAAAATTAAGTGTCAACCACTTTTTACCCCAAATAATACAATCCAAGGGATTGATTTAAGCACAAGCACTGAAAATTTACATTTTCTCTCAATGGGAAAATGATAATTTGTTTTATGACACTTCATATATTTGTTAAATGTTGTAACTTATGAAGAAACAAAACATACTGAGGAAAGAAAGGGCCACGTACAGTTCACCAACATCTATTCAAATCTTAGAGTGAGAGATCTCCAAACAGTGTCCTCGGAGGCAAAAGATACAAAATGAGGGACGAGGATTGTTCAACTAGATTCAGGTCGAAATCATTAAGAGTAAGGAATTACACTTAGGGGTTAATATTAGGTTTAAATTCCCTGTAGGGGAAAGTACCAGGTCCCATATTATGTCGCAGATTCTGGTTTATTTCTACCGCAGCTCACCTGCAGCTGTGCGGTAAAGGGTAGTATCGGGTCCTTCCCAAAAAAAGAAAGAAAATAAGAAAAAAATCAGGAGTGTGTCTTGTTCTAGAACTTCTCACAAACACAGTACTTCTCATAAACAGGAGAAAGCCAAAAGTTTGGGCTACATCCCTTTAATTAAGAAGACGAAGACAAAGTGTTGTTCTGAGAGTCCTTCTAAAGGTAAAGCCAGAACATGCACGTGCTACCCCAGGGCAGGTAGCGTCGCGCTCTACCGACGAGCAGGCGTTTAACGTGGAGAAGACACTCCTTCCTGGGCCTCCTACAAACTACCGCATCCGCATTTTGTAAACATTCCAAGTGTTTCTTTCAGTTTTTTACAGGCCCTAACGTAGCGATACTTCAGAATCTGTGAAAACCAAATGGTATAAGCACGACCTCATCATTCTTGCTTAACTACCAACACGTAGTCAGACTTTTATACACTTCATCGTCTGTTTTGTGGTTTTCTTGGACACCCACAACGGAGTCTGTGGAACTCCGTCCAGTCTGGAAGGTGTGCCTGATGCTCTAGTGACCCTTGTTGGTCCCTCCCGGGGATCACGGAGTTCTCCCTAAGCTGCTGCGGGAGGCTCGGGTGCTGGGAGGTGGAGACAGTCACACGGCGGCTGTTTGTTGTGGGATAATAGCTCTAATGTCTGAGGAATAACTTATTATGCAAGAGACTATTGCCCCAAAAAATACTTTCTATTTTTTTCATCTCTAAGGCCTTTCTTTCTGCCACAATATATACAGATATATCTAACTACCACCCAGGGGACTGTCCATAGTAATTCCTTGTAGAAAGACCATCCCCAAAGATAGCTTTGGTCCTTTTATAATGACTGGATTTGGGATTCGGCAACAGCAGGTTAGATAAACATGTTTGTCTAGGTTCTACCTGAAGAGATAGCAGAGGGAATGTGTGGTCACTTTGTGTTCAAAATGGCTCTTCTAATTAATCTGTGATCTCAGTGCTTATTTCAGGCTCGTCGACAAACAAAACAACTTACTTGTATGATAAACAAAACGAATTAGCTCAGATTTTTTTTCCCCTTTTAAAGACATCGGAACACATTTGTAATTTTTAATGCTATGTAATCTATTTGTTTAAAGGTCCACAGATTTTCTTTGACTAAAACGAGTTTTGTTAGATGAAAATTTACCCACTTTAACTAAAGACCTGACATAAAGCACTTGTGCTGTATCAGCACAGAGTCTGTCAGGCCGAAACGAAAATTTAAAAAGCTTATGTGCTTGGGTGCTAGAGGGCAGGGAAGAAAAGTCTGAGTAGAACATGCAATGTAAAAAAATCACATTAGACATAAACAGTATAGAAAATACAAAACCAAATCAGAATTACAATTAGAACCACAGAGATTTTTAAAAAATCACTAATAAAACAGTCGGAGGAAATGAGATACTTGTTCAGGCAGAATTTAGTTTCTGCTGAAAAAGATGAAAAACGTTAGGCAAAAAAGAATACATTTACATACAGTACAACCTTCTTAATTCAATAAAGAAAATCTGAAAAGAAGATACAATTAGGTCATTTTATTAGACAGACCCTCAAAAAATCCCATCTAAACTTACCAGAAACATCTACGACTCCATTAGGATCATCTTGACACATGCTAGGAGGCTCTTCCTAAGCAATATTGACGCTTGCCAATGACCAACCAGGGCTTCACAAACCAGCCACGCTACTGACATCTACCTGTGATTAGCTGAACTGTGGGCAGGTAGCAAGCAGGCAGGGGCAGCTCCCCAGGAGAAGCGCCCGCAGCCTGCACACGACCACGCACAGGCACAGTGGGAAGAAAGCCTTGCAGCTGTCATCACACTATGAGAAGTTTGTGAAGTAACTGGATTTTTAGGCTTTCAAACTAACCTTTCAGCCTAGTCCATTTGTGTTCTATTACTGGATTAGCAGTTACAGTAGAGTAGAATCTAAAGAGACAACAGGCTTGAGGGAAATAGTATTCACTGGTACTTTAAATTATAAAAATGTTTTTGGGGTTTTTCTAATGTTCGGTTTTTTTGTTTCTTTGTTTTGGCGAGAACATTAAAGTCCTATTCTTTTAGCTACTTTCAGTTACATAACAGTCTTACTGGCAACAGTCACCATGTTTTACATTAGATCCTCAGACTTTATCTTGTAGCCGAAAGTCTGTACCCTTTTGTTGTTGTTTTGTTTTCTTTAAGATTTTATTTATTAGAGAGAGAGAATGAGAGAGTGCACACAAGCAGGGGGGAGCGGCAGGCAGAGAGAGAGAGAGAGAGAGAGAGAGAGAGAGAGAGAAGCAGATTTCCCACTCAGCAGGGAGCCGGATGTGGGACTGAATCCCAGGACCCTGGGATCATGACCTGAGCCGAAGGCTCAGAACCACCCAGGTGCCCCAAAGTCTATACCTTTACCAGCCTCTCCCCACTTCTCTGGCGCCCACCACCTGCAACCCTTGGAAACCACTTTTAGGTGTTTCTATGGGTTTGTCCCTTTTTTTTTTTTTTAAGATTCTACATACAAGTGATATGCTGTATTAACCTTTCTCTGTCTAGCTTATTTCACTGACAAAAACAGTTTTGATTTAAAGTCTGTTCTGATATAACTAGGCTTTTGGTATCAATCAAATTGCTTTAAATATAAATTTTATCTAATATTAATACTACAGATTTTCATCTGATTACTTTTTATTACTCTACTTAGAATAATGTCATTATTCTTTGAGAACATCAAAATCACCCAACATAAATGAATGCTACCTCTGATTTTTCTAATAAAGAAATGTGTGCTTTGGGCGCCTGGGTGGCTCAGTCCGTTAAGCACCCGCCTTCCGCTCAGGTCATGATCCCAGGGCCCTGGGATCAAGCCCCATGTCCAGCACCGTGCTCAGCGGGAAGCCTGCTCCTCCCCCTCCCTCTGCCTGGCACTCCCCCCTGCTTGTGCTCTCTCTTTGACAAACAAAAAAATAAAATCTTAAGAAAAAGAAAAGATATGTGTGCTGTTCATTTGGTATGTATAGTTTCACTTTTCTCTTGTTATCCATGATGTTCAGCTACAGAGATGAACACCTATATATTTTTTTTCTTCTTACCATTATTCAGGGCAAATCCAAGTTTGCTCTACCCACCGCTTCTCCCAGTACAACCTGTGAACCTGCACAGGAAGCCAAAGGAAAACTGAAACTCTCTGAAGAGATCATCCTAAAGGAGAAAACTACCCCCTGTGGAGTTCGTCTCCCTAGCTCAGGACGCTGCTGGAACAGACGGAAGGTAAGAACGAGACCCACTGTATTACTGAATTCTTAATGCCACAATAACCAAGGTAGTTTGTCTTATTATTTAATTATGCATAATAAACATAAAATGTTTATATGGCAAAATTACCTACAAAGGTATAATATTATCTAAGACCTGAAACAACTTTTCAAAATTGAGACTCTTTATAGAAATATATGTTTGAAAAATTAATTCAAACTCTAAAGGGAAATAAATAATTATTACAAATATAATCTTTTATCCTTGCATCTTAAAACAACCCAAAAAATGCTTCCAGCATCATGTAAAATGAAGATAGAATTCAATTAAAAGTATTTTTGACAAAAAACATCTTTTTGACGACTATTTTCTAAGACAGATAAAAACAATTAGAGGGTCACACATACTTCAAGTGGTTGTGACAAATGGCAAACTCTACCTACTCCAGTCACATGGGTGAAAACTTACCGAATTTATAAGAAATAAGAAAATATTCAGAGGAGTATCACAAAAAAAAAAAAACATTTCTAGTTGAGATATCACTTCTTCAGTTAAATATTACATCAAATATTCTTAGCTTCCCCCTCACACAGGAAGGAACGACAAACGCTTGTGAGACCACAGCCTCACGTGTCAATGACTCTTCTGTGGAATACACCGGCCAGGAGCCAAGTAAACCAACAAGCAGACGGGAACAATCCAAGTGTACTTCCTACAAGTTCAGCAAACAACGGAGTGAAGCTTTCCTATGATGCAGGAATTGTAGATTTTACTCCACAGCTCTATGATACAGCATATTTCTATTGGGGTTATAATAGCAAGTAATTTAAAAATAAAAATAGTAAATAAAATGAAAAGTGGAATAGTAAAAAAATTTTGTTGAAGACTGTGTGTAATACTGAAAGTACGAAGGCAGTTGTACAGCTGAGGAAAACTCTGGCCAAAAGCAATCGTAGGAACCATGTCTGCTACGCCAACATCCATAACAGGGACCCTGTACACAAGTGATCAAGTTACCAGAGTTTGACTTGAAATTTTAGTTTTCTTTAATTTGCTAAATGACACGTAAAGGTGCAACATACGATTTTTAATACTGCAGGTAGCATTCTGTCCTTTTTTTATGACTTATCAGGTTTACTGCTTAATATACATTTATTGTATTTCCCCCATAAATCGTAAATAAAAAACAGAAACCAATTAGAAGTGGATTTTTCACTTAAAAGAAAGCCCAAGTACAGCCATCTATTCTGTTGTGAGAGCCCGTCACTAGTGAAACAGAATACAGTTTGATATTAATAAATGCTATGGGGAAATAAGGATTTACATTTTTAGAAAGGGTACTTACTATAACGTTTTAAAGGTTTTCTATTTTGTAACATAGAAGTGACAATATATAACAAAGGGAAATAAAAATATAGAAAAATGCTGGAATGTTTCCATTTTAATGTAGAAACAAATTAGGGCAGGACAGTGTGCTCTGAATCTAAATTTATGCTTTGAAATCATAATGAATAGTAATTAATGGTGAAAAAGTTATGGAGTAATGATGGAATATACTGATTTGTAATGGATTAGACTTTTGGATATTTTAGACAGCAAAAGCTTAGGAAAGGGATACATGTTTACATCTGAATAGAATGAGATGTCATTGCCTAAATTAATAATGCAAACTTGAAAAATAGCCCCCGGTTCAAAAGACCAATTATAAAATTCTTTTGTAAACAGATCTATATTCACATTTTCCATGAATAATTATAACTACAAGATTTCTTCACTAATGTTCAATTTATAAAATGAAAACTATATTTTCAAGTGAAACTCAAGTAATACTTCAGTTTCTAATGATGGTAAACTTACCTGCAAATAAGCGTTAATAATGACAAACACAGGAATACTCTATAGGAATAATTTTTATGTATCTATATTAACAACAAATAATAATCAAAATGGGAAAAAAGTTATTTAAGTGTTTTAAGTAATAAAATATTATGGAAAAATATCAATAAGACAAATATATATAACCACACTCAAATTTATCCTGTGAAAAAGACTTTTCCTTATTGTTGTAAGGTAGACATGGTAGGCATTTTCTTATTACACTACGCAACCAAGACAATCGTTGCGAACTTCTCTGCTCATTTTAAATCTTTTGCTTTTAAATCTTTTGCAAGAAAACGAAGGTATCTGTCATAAATTCCACATTTCGTTTGTAGTTCTAACATCACTATTCATATACTTGCAAGATTTTGTATTCCTAAGCAAGGTTGACTTGTCTTTGTTCACTAGTGAAGCAGACTCAACCACACGTACACAGACTGATAAAACTGTCATATGAACAGAAACTGTTCAAACTATTAACCATCAATAATCAAATTTCCAGAAAGTTTTAAACAAAGATAAAACCAACCTTTTATCAAGAATTTCAAACATTTCAAAAGGAAATTTGATAGACATCATGAGATTTAAGTGTCCTGAGTATTAATTCACAGGACAGTGACAAGACTCTCAGAAAATACAATCTCCTTTTGCCCACAGTGACTGTCGGAGGTGTCACGGGGATGGAACCCAGGGAGCTCAGATGCGCTTCTAAACAGAAGTGATGCTATGTCACAGAGACAGGTAACACAACCTCAACCCCAGCAAAAGCATACTATGACTTCACACCAAGAAAACCTGAAATATTCTGAAATGTTTATGCATACAAAGACTAAGAGTCTACCAAAACACAGTACTTATCAGTGAGACAATATTCAAATCCCAACCTTTGTAGTAATACTATTAAAAGCCATAAATCATACTTCAAGGAATTTCTTTTACAAAAAATCTGGATGGATATGCACAAAGATTTAGGAATAAGCATTTTCAAATGAAAATAGTTAAAAATGGCCCAAATGTCTAAAAACTTCGTAAAATGACTACTGTTTACTAATCTAACTTGAAGCCATGCAAGTATCAAAATTACACTGTAGACGAGTGGTCTTCAAATGAGGCATTCGAAACTCTAAGGGATGTCAGTGATTATGTAACAAATGATTCTGGATTTAATGTATTTTTAACAACTTCATAAAATGGGGGGAAAAAACCATCAGGGCATGTATTATAAATAAATTTCAACACACTGCAGACCTTCAGGGCATCGAAACTCTTGCACCATCTCACTGAACACTACCCTGAAATCACAAGGTGAAGTAACACCTATATAACCGTCCAAGGGACAAACTGAGAGGAAAGGAGACCCAGGGCTCCAGTGTCTCAGCCAGCCTGTGCTCTTCCTCTAATGTGAGCGGAGCTCCTGTAAGGCTGCTAACTCTAACCACCCATATTTTATGAGAGGTTAAGGATGTCAGTGCCTGTCGGATCAGCTCCTCCAGAGCCTGAGCTCACCTACACCCTCCTGCTAACCCCAGAGTGAGGACATGGGCCGGGCGCCGAGGCTAACCCAACAGCTACTCTGATTAGTAACTCCCTCGTTGGAAAATGTTTTGCTTGTCCAAACAGTATCATCTAATTATTTCTTAATATTATAAGTAAATATTACAGACGTTACCTAAGAAATCCACTTACAAGCAGTAAAAACCACTTTTATCTATTTTATATAGGGATCTGGACATGATCCTGTTTGATATAATAGTTCTGCTACTTAAGAGTTTGAAAACCATAGTTATTTGAGATTAATGAAACAGAAAGGCAATTTGTTAAGCATGAAAACTAAAACTTATAAGAAACAAAAAAATCCACCAGAACCACAATTCAAATCCAATGCATACAATATAGACTGAAAGAATATAATCCTGAGCTAAATGTGATAATTAAGGGAAATTTTTACAATGTTTCTAATTGCTCTTCTGCGTTTTACAGAGAAGGCAACTATACAGTATGACCCCTTCAATAAGGAAAAGAACATTCAAATGTTTATTTTTTAAAGAATTCATATCAACACCTTAAAATGTGTATGTCTACCTCTAATTGGATCACCATTTTACCAAATTTCCAAGAAACACCAATCTAATGCTAAGCAAAGACAGAACTCATAAAATGTTGAATGAATGAATAATTAATGAATGAAATATATCTGTAATATCTCTGTACTATTAAATGACCTTTAACATAAAACTTAATGCAATAATGAGGATAATAATAGAGATTATGGCAATATATTTACTGAATGCACAGGCTATATCCACAGGAATACAAAAATGTCTTTTTTAACGAAGGCTTCAGGCTTAAGGTATATATATATATGTGTGTGTGTGTATATATATACATATATATATGTATATATATTCTAACATTTAACAAAAGTGGGCTGTATTGAAAGAACACCTCAATGTTTCTGCGTTGTCATGTGTAATGGGGTCCATGAGATTTTCAGCTCCAGGATGGAGAAGGCCCTCACACAGTGATTCAGGCTGCACCGTGTAGCTGATGAAGTTAAGACAGAGTTCATTTGGCTGCCTGCAAACTCTGTGGCGTCTAACAAGCCACCTACTGTGCTCTGAATTCACTCTCACGGACTCCAGGTATAGCGTGATCCTGCTGCGTGTCCATTTCCCATTTTATTTATCACTCTGCACTCTCCACACATACCTTGTCATAGAGTAAAACAGGATTATTTACCATTGCCTGACTATATCTCGAACTTTGGGCACCTATGCTTTGCTGCGGCTGCAAGGTTAACTCTGCAGTGTGGGAGACATCACTTAGCCACCGCGGACCTCAGGGAGCGGGCTGAGCACATGTGATCTTGATCATACTGTCAGCCCGAAAATGCTACAGCACACCATTACCTCCTGCACCCATGGGTCATTGAAATTAACTTATCTTTTAAGCCCTGGCTGAAATGCTATCTCCTCTAGGAGGACGTCCATGTGCCTGGACTTGTTCCTTCCTACGGATGCTCCTGGCCTTTTTATTTCCTCACTGAAATCTGTATTATAACTATTTAGAGGTACTACAAGTCACCTATTATGCTACAATATCCTTCAAGGCAGGAAACATTTCTCGTATTGTCTTCATTGCCTGAAAGTACCTCACTCAGTACAGATGAGATGCCACATGCACGGAATAATTGATGAAATGGAATGGTCCCTTACTCTGGCAAAGAAATAAAATTACTTGAAATTCAGGTGTACAAAGGTTTGCAAAACGCAAATGTTAAGATTATAAAAAATGGAAAAGAACTTTACAATTTTAAAAAGTCACTAAAATTTGATAGTGAAATAAACTCTACCTAATAAGTGAATCCTGCTTTACACTGTGCTAATCCATGTTGATCAGAAAAATGATTCTTTCCTGTGAATCCACCATGGTGATCACCTGACTCTACCTGCTTGGTAATGGACCCTTACCTGTAGTCACACCAGGGGCATCTGTAGGGCTTCTCTCCCGTATGCACCCGCTTGTGCCGAGTCAGATGAGACTGGGTTGTGGAGGCAAAGTTACACTCATCACATTTGAAAGGTTTTTCTCCTGCAAAATATAAAGCAATGCTGTACATGAATAGTTACAAAAACTGGAATGAAGGGCTAAACCTGTTACCGACAATTAAAAAGAAACTTATTTCCATAAAAATTTAAGAATATAGTTCAATGGACTACTCACATTTAGGACACTTGAATATTCATTCCCAGAGTGATAAAGTTAGAAGACACCACTGATTTTTATTTCTGTATTTGAATGGAAGCAAGGTATATATTATGGAGCTCAAATGTAACTTACACAAACAGAAATCTAAATTACAGCCTGGTCTAGCACTGCATTTGGAGTCCTTTAACAAACTATGTTACACTAGAGACATTATAAAAACCTCCCTGAGGATAAAACCATGAGAAAGCATATAACAGAGATATTCTTTGAATATACAATATAAAATCTTAAAGTTAAATATGAAGAAAAAATAAAATTGTAATTTGATACCAATTAAAAAACTCTTAGAGGTAAGGAAAAATTACAGTTCACTAAAGTTGAAAAAGAGGTCACCACAGAAAAAAAGGCCTCAAAGAAACATGTGCAATACTATTTCATAGCATTCCCCTGTGTAGATCTAAGCACTCTATCCACATATGCATTTTACCCATCAGTTGGTTCAAGGCTTGCACACCACTCATAGCTAGTTCTTTGACTGATACTTTCTCTGCATTCACCACTCCTCCTGCGCACACACACATTCAAAGAAATAATCAAATCTTACTATTCAATTGTATTAGCCACACTGGCTGGTAAGCCCTTGAAATATGGGTATTTAATTTCAGTCAATATAAATTTTAAATTTAAAAAACTGATAAGGGATTTACCTACGGAAAAAAATGTTTAAGTCTGTGCAGAACAGCTTGGGAATGTGAATCTACTTTTTGAAACATAAATTTTATCAAATCTAAATATAAATCACAGATTTGATATAAAAACTTAGCCTCTGAATTGAGATGTGCTGAAAGTGTAAAATGTACTACAAAATTCAAAATCCTAGAACAACAAAAATAAAATATCACTAATAATGTTATATTGATTTCATGTTGGAATGATAATTTGATATATTTGGTTAACTAATTTTTTTTTTTTTTAGTTTCAAGCTTTTATTTAAATTCCAGTTAATTAACATAGTGTGAGTATTAGTTTTAGGAGTAGAATTTAGTGATTCATCACTTACATACAACACCCAGGGCTCATCATAACAAGTGCACTCCTTAATTCCCATCACCTATTTCCCCCAACCCCAATCCTGCAACTTCTCTTCCAGGGACCTTCAATTTGTTCTCTCTATATAAGAGTCTGTTTTATAAGGTTTTTCTCTCTCTTTTCTTCCCCCTATGTTCATCTCTTTTGCTTCTTAAATTCCACCTATAAGTGAAATCATATGGTATTTGTCTTTCTCTGCCTAACTTACTTCTCTTAGCATAATACCACTCTAGCTCTATCCACACTGTTGCAAATGGCAAGATTTCATCCATTTTGATGGCTGAAAAATATTCCTATATACACCACATCTTCTTTATCCATTCATCAGTTGATGGCTTTTTCCATAATTTGGCTATTGTTGATAATGCTGCTATAAACATTGGGGTACATGTGCCCCTTTGAATCAGCATTTTTGTACCCTTTGGGTAAACACCTAATAGTACAACTGCTAGATCACAGGGGAGTTCTGTTTTTAATTTTTGAGGACCCTCCATACTGTTTTCCAGAGTGGCCGCACCAGTTTGCATTCCCACTGACAGGACAGGGTAAGACGGTTCCCCTTCTCCACATCCTCGCCAACATCTGTTGTTTCCTGGGTTGTGAAGTTTAGCCATTCTGATAGGTGTGAGGTGGTATCTCATTATAGTTCTGATTTGTATTTCCTTGATGATGAATGATGTTGAGCATGTTTTCATGTGTCTGTTAGCCATCTGGATGTCTTCTCTGCAAAAATGTCTATTCATGTCTTCTGAATTTGTATGGAACCACTAAAGACCCCGAATAGCCAAAGAAATCTTGAAAAAGAAAAGCAAAGCTGGAGGCATCACAATTCTAGATTTCAAGTTATATCACAAAGCTGTAGTGATCAAGACACTATGATACTGGCACAAAGACACATAGATCAATGGAGCAGATACAAAATCTAGAAATGGACCCACAACTATATGGTTGACTAATCTCTGACAGAGCAGGATAGAATAGCCAATGGAAAAAAGACATCTCTTCAACAAATGGTACTGGGAAAACTGGACAGCTGCATGCAAAAGAATGAAACTGGACCACTTTCTTATACTATAAAAATAAATTCAAAATGGATGAAAGACCTAAATGTGAGACAGGAAACCATCAACATCTTAGAGGAGAACACAAGCAGTAACCTCTTTACCACTGGCCATAGCAACTCCTTAACTAAATACATCTCTGGAGGAAAGGGAAACAAAAGCAAAAATAAATTATTTGGGACTTCCATCAAGATAAAATGTGTCTGCATGGTGAAAGAGACAATCAACAAAACTAAAAGGCGACGGAATGGCGGAAGAGAACGACAAACGATGTATCTGATAGAGGGTTAGTATCCAAGATACATAAAGACCTTGTAAAACTCAACACCCCAAAAATAAACAATCCATGTAAAAAATAGGCAGACAACAAGAATAGACATTTAGTTAACTATTTAAAAAAGCAATTCACCTGTTACCTTGTTTTTTAATATGGTTGCCAGGAAACTTAAAATGACAGGTGTAGCTCACATGACATTTCTGTTGGACAGCAATGAACTAGAGAAAATATCACAACCACCTCCTCCCCAAAATGTTTTGTAATATATAATACTCTTCTCAGCAAACATTCTTTATGAGAAATTTTACACATAGATTAATTTTATGTATGTTCAATAATTCCACTTGCCACTTCTTAATTCTGGTGTTTTTTGAATAGTTTTATAAGTATACTGACTTACGTAGAAAACAAAGGATGAACTACCTTGGTATAAAATTACTCTACATCAATTCCACTAGCAACAAAACTACATCTGTCCTGAAAACCAGAATGTTTAGAATCTTGCCCCCCTTTCTTTCCAAGCCTATTTATATGGCAGTTAGCTGAATGCATCCACATCTCATCTGATGGTGTTCTACCTGCTACTGCAGCCCGGGGAGGTGGGGGCAGTCAGAAGAAGCCAGAGGGACTTGAATCCCAATCCAGGTTTTGCCATATTTCACTCCCTACCTATAACACTCCTGGACAAGATCAGAAGTGTAAAACCACCGAACAAGCAGGACAGTTACGAGGATTCGAGAAGACAAAGCATGTGTAAGGTACTTCTCACAGGGTCCGATGCCTCGCTGCGTTTGTCGCCCATATGCCCAGAGCAGCTGAAAGGCCGGTATGTGCACAGTGCCCTCCCACAGAGACGAAAGAAGGAGCACACACCCCAGTGCTTCTCGTCAAGCTCTCCGAACAAGGAAAAAGGCAAACCTTTTTATATACAGAACAATTATGTGGTTTCACATAGTGAATTTAACATAGAGATACCATTTAATAGATCCTACAAGGAAATATTTGATTAATTTTTGTAAAAAGAAGAACATATACAAAGCAGAGTAAAATCTTGGGGAGTTGGGAGGCATTTTTGTACTTTTCATCAATTTGTTCAAGATACATCCCATCTATAACACCCCAATCAAGTGGTGACTCAGGGTCAGGCTGAATAACTCATTGTTCTCGGTCTCTAAGCTGCTGGTCAAGTCACTTACATTGGTATAGATAACTCAACTACACTGAACTGACTTATACAAAAACTCACTTTCATGATGATGGCGGGTTTTGTTTTTGTTTGAGAGACAGTTGATGATCTTCATCTTGCATAAGGCTGAAGAAAATGGCTCTATGTCTTCAAATTTCGTACAGAAATATGCTATATCATAAAAACATAAACATCCACACGGAAGCATATCTGAAAACTTCTACATTTCATTATAAGAACTGGATTGCAGACTATTTTAACTACACACCAACATCACAGAGCAGTTCACATAGACAAGAGAAACACAAAGTGATACACTCATCTGGATAAACTACACACATTATTAATTGTTTCACTAACTTGACGTATCTAGACTGACCATACAAGGCAGACTGAAACCACCACAGTCAAGACAATGAACACAACCACCACCCCAGAGGTTCTTTATACCCCCTTCTCTCTCTGGCTTATCCCATTCTCAAATGAACTCTCATCTGCTTACTATCAATATATATTAATTAGCATTTTCTAGAGATTTGTATACACAGAAACATACAGTACGTACTCTCTTTTGTCTGACCTCATCTCAGCATTATTTTGTGACTCACTCATGTTGCTCTAGGTGTAAATATTTGTTTTTTATTTTAGCTGAGGAGTAGAGTAGCACTCCAGGATATGAATGTACCACAGTTTTGTTTATCCATTCATCCACCAAAGGACATTTGAATTATTTGCATTTAGGGGTGTTACAAACAAAGCTGCTATAAATCGTCCTATGCATGGATATGTATCTCTTTTTCTCTTGGGTAAACATCTAAGATTGGGTTAGCTGGGTGCATACTAATTTTGTAAGAAACTGCCAAACTGTTTTCCAAAGTGGTTTGACCATCTTATATTCCTACCAGCAGTGTAGGAAAGTTTCCAATGCTCCAAATCATCACCAATACTTGGTATGGTCAGTGCTTTCAATCTGCATTTTTCTATTGATGTTGAGAATCATTTCATGTGCTTATCTGCCATTTGTTTATATTCTTTGGTGACATGTCTGTTCAAATCATTCTACCCCTTTTTAATTGGTTAGTTGTTTTCCTATACTTATGTTTTGAGACTTCTTTATATATCACAAATACAAATGCTCAATAAGATTTGTGATTTATACGTATTTTTCCCCACTCTTTGGTTTGTCTTTGCATTCATTCTCTTCACAGTGTCTTTCATAGAGGAGTACCTAATTAATGTATAAAGTTTTTAATTTGTCAGTTTATAATTGCTTAAGCTATGGGTTTTTTTTTAATTACAAATCAGGCTTTTGATGCAGTAGCTAAGAAATCTTTGATAATCCATGGTCACAAAGATTTTTCTCCTAAATTTTCTTCTAGAATTTATATAGTTTTTAAGTTTTACATTTAGATTAAGAACAGTTTTGAGTTAATGTTATACATGGTATGATACATAGAGCGAAGTTCATTTTTACTGCATACAGATATCCAACTGTTCAAGCATTATACATTAAAAAGACCGCATTGCGTTTGTTCCTTTGTCAAAAATCCATTGACCATATGAATGTAGGTCTGTTCTGTAATCTCTGTTCCATTCCACTCATAGATTTGTCTTCCCTGATGCCAATACCAGACTGACTTGATTACTGTAGCTTTATAGTAAGTCATGAAGTCAGGTTTATTCGTCCTCAAAGCTGACTATTTCAGATCGTTGCATTCCTAATTTTAGTATATGTCTTGCCAAAGCGAGCACCGGATCGTTACATTTCCATATAAATTTTAAAATCAGCTTGCCAATTTTTTAAAAACAACAAGAAGCTTGGTGGGATCTGCATCTTTTGAGTCCATGAACATGGTATATCATCCTATTTAGGTTCTTTAATTTCTCTTGGCAGTTTTTTTGCAGTTTCCAATGTAGGGGTTTTGCACATCCTTTGTTAGATTATCTCTAAATATTGTACCTCGGTCACAAACAACTGAAAGATATAAGCATGGATCTATTCTGTTCCACTGAGTATCTGTGTATCTTTATGCCAATACAATATGGTCATGATTATTGTAGCTATATAATAAGAGGTCAAGTTAGGTAGTATAAATCTTCCACTTGAACATAATGAATCTAAGTGGTCAAACAATTTAAAGATTTTTTTTTTTCATTAAGCAAAGAGACAACTATATCCTGATGTCCCCTTATTCCATTCAAACTAGTGTTTGAAAATATGTGGTACCATAACTCACAGCTAACTTGTTTATTCAAATGGCCTTGGGCTAGGCATCTTTATCCATTTTTCCTAGATTTGGCAGGAATCTGGAGAGGATAAAGGGTGACATTATGGACTCATTGTCTGAGTTAGCAGTGTAAATGAAAGGTCATCTAAGCTCTTCAAAGTTAATTTTCTTGGTTTGGAGGTTTAACATAAGCACTTAAAAAAAAAGGTTAACATAGCTTATTTCATCTAAATTTTTATGACATTTTTATGTGACACAATCAAAACTTAAAAACAACACTTTTAAAGAATAATGTCATTTATATTCTCTATAATTCTAATAATTTGAAGTTCATATTAAGCTAGCATTACAATGAGCTGTTAAGTTATAATTTCAGACTTGACAACACTGTAGATTACATTGCGTAACACTAAGAAATTTTGAGTTATATACGGGTTGACAGAGAAAAAAATATCATGCTACCAAAATATGCTACATAAAATCCTATTCTATAACCACTAAGTAAAGGAAGGCTCAAGCGTGTCTAGGCTCCTGGAAGGGGAAGCACCCCATGTCAATTTATACAAACTACAGTTTAACCGAATCTGTACGTGATAATTTGTAATTTGTTAGTTTTGGTACATGCCTGATGCTACTGTTCAAATATGTTAATTGGTATTTTTTTTCATCCACAAATAATTTCTTCAGGTAATTTCAGGAAATTTCTTCAAGTAATTTCTTCAGAGAACTATACTTCAGAAAACACAAAAGTAGTTTTTTTGTTTGTTAGTCTCAATATATAGCCAAAGAAATAAACTCACTTTCTAGGCTGTAAAATTTGAAAAAAAAAAAAAAATCTACAAATTATAAATAAGAATTCCAGTTTGCTAATATTTGTTAATGCTTGAAATGAGATAGGTACCGTATGAAGAGGTGCATACACTTGTTAACGACTGATCAAAATGATTTAGTGCACTGGGAACAGTCCTTCTGAATCCTTTGTCATTCTAAAGCCAGAAAGATGAGTAAATCTATGAGTAAGGCATTAACTACTCTTGACGAGTGCTACCTATAAGTCAGTAGGGCTGTGTACACCCTACTCAAAAAAGCAAAAACAAAGGTGAATTTTCTTTCCTCCTATTTCCTCTTATGTGACATAATAGTGCAAATGAAGTCATGTTGTTCTTCATACTCTCCTTTAGGAACAACAATCTTGGCCAAAGTAACCATTAAGGAACGTTCTGCATCTTAGGTAGCTCTGATAGAAAAGTAAAAGAAAGTCGGAGGGGGAACACCAGAACGGCTATATGGATATAGAGCAGTGCCCTTTGTGTGTCAACAATCTGTCAAAAGGGCTGCACACTTCTCATGGAAACTCACACTTCGCATTCCTTTGGGCAGCCTGGTGGTTATTAAGCTGGCCAAGACTCTTCAACTACACGTGAGGATTTGCTCCTGTGCCCTTGAATCAAGGGTCTCTGACAGGTGATAAAAGTAAATCTTGGAATGGAAGATGTTTTGTGTCAGCCCCCTAGACAGTCTGTATTGCAGTACGGAATTATTTACGCCATTTGGAACACTTTTGATACCTATCCCTTTCCAAGCTGATTGTAATTTGCGTGGGCACTCTGTGGTAAAAAGGTAAACCATGTCAAAGAGGAATACATCAGAGAAATATAGATTTCAAATGCACCATACAATTCTGGCCTTGGAAAAAAACAAGTTGTATGATGCTTAAATATTACAAATCCAGTATAAAAGCCAAGGGCCTAGACTGAGTTGTACTAAGCTGTTTGGTTGAAGCAAACAGTCTTCAGAACTGACTTTGGTATTAAAGAATCATGTTTGATTTGTGCCACAGAGGCAGATAAATGCCACAAAGACAGATGCCTCTGTCTGTGAGACATTGTCCTATATGGTATAAAGTTAATAGCAAAGTAATAAGGAGCCTCTGGACCTGACATAAAATATAAAGTTGTGCCTGCCCGACGCAGGCTTCATGATCGATCACCTGTAAGCGCCTGTGATCCTAGCACGACTGTCCTCACCGCAGGGGGAGAGGGAGCTCTGGCACCATGGCAGAGGGGGCACACGGGAGGCTCTGCCAGTCCCCAGACTGCAGCTGGGAGTGACCTGGCGAGCAACAAGGGTCGCAAGAGTGACACTCAGGCACAAATACACTGAATACATCAAGAGCAAAGCACCCCATGTGAGCACGCTTTACCACCCCCCCCCCCCCCACACACACTTCCGACTTCTCCAGAACGGCTGCCGAGGCGGGCTGCCATCCGCTGGCCTCTCCTGCCATCCCTGACCCCAACTCCAGATGGCACTGGATTAACAGGCTGTGGCCAGAGGTTGCTATGATAAACTGAAAGTGGACTTCCACGTTTACAGAATTAAGTGTATCTTTCCAACATCAAGTTAAACACGAAATTTCTCTTCATTCGACAGTAACTCTTACCCTGTATGGAGACCTGAATCCTATACACTCATGATCTGAAGGAAGTAGCTGGCATTAGTTTTTATGAATCTTACAAATACCACGATGGCACTAGAGCTATAGTTAGCTGTTAAATATATCGTATCAAGGTTCGAAATGTCCCACAAACAACATGTATCTTCATTTCATGCCACTCTGAGTGCGACTGCCAAACACCCCACTGTCATGGTCCCCAAGGAAAACCCCAACATTCAGTGACAGATTGTGTTACCACATGATTTATCATCTAAACCAGGTCACTTTTGGTAATAAAAGAGTTCTGTTAATAATTAGAAGGGACAATGCCATTAACAGCACTGTCCTGGGCACGTATAATTTACAATTATTAACATAATTACTTATAAGACCGGGTAGGTGATCGATTTTAATGAATATTTAAAACTTTTCATTCTTAACTGTTATTAACTGAGGCAGCTATTTGATTTTGTTGAAACATAAAGAATGCAAATCATGAACACAAATCCTCTTCCACGTCCCTGTCTCAAGTAGCTCTCCATTCTTAAGAGCAAGAATAGAAAACAGCAAGAACCTAAAACCGCACCTACTGTTCCCAACTCACAGAGGGACTGCCCCTAGAGGGTCAGGTGGTTAGGTGGGCCAAGAAGGAGCTGGAAAGGGCGGGGAAGGGGGCCGTGGATAAGCCGGTCACCAGCCAAGGAGGCAGGGGGGAGTAAGAAAGTAGGTGGGAGATGCTGAGGGGAGAGGGCGCGTCTGAGAGCCAGCCGGGCCCCCAGCTCCCCCCACCATGTCCGTGGCAAAGTCTCACGGGCCGAGAGGGAGGCTGGTGTGTCTGCAAGTGGCAGGCAAGCTCTTTCCCCTCCTATATAACATGAATTTACACAGGCCACCTGATCCCCGAACCATGCAGTAGGCCGACTTTTTAAACATCTAAAAATAGGTGAATCCAAATCTTAGGTTATTCAAAGAGAATTCTCAGTAGACCCTCAAGTACCGGGATTTTACAACAACTGACGAGACACGCCTTTGTGGGCCGAGAATGGATGTTGGGGCGCCCGCCAGGGCCACCAGGCTGGGGGCGGGCAGCGGCCATACTGACCTGTGTGCTGGCGGCGGTGCTTGGTGAGGGCGTGCCGTGTCCCGCCGGCAAAGCCGCAGAGGTCGCACAGAAACGACTTCTCGCCTGTTGCAACAATAAACAGATGAGGGACTGCGGAGGTCACAGATCATTAAAACATATCTATCAAGGCTTTCAGGGTTACTAATTCCTCCAATCAAATGTTTCCATGTAAATATGTCAAATGGGAATGAAATTACCACTGCGGTTTATTGACTGTGATAAAATCTGAAAAGCACCACTGAACATAATTACATACTTGTCAGACCCATAAAAATTAGCTTTATTATCAATGGAATGGTTTTGTACAACTTCATTTCTGGTAGATGTCTTCCAGATGGGGCTGCTTTATGCACTTGAACAGTTTTTATGCATATCCTGATTTTTTACAATTCCCATACATCTGGTCTTTCTGAGCTGAGTAAAGATTGCTTGGAATAGTTAATATATAGTATCTAGGATTCTGCTTAAATAAAACATATTGAATTTTCCAACAACTGAAGGATACTGAATTGGTTTTACCTGATCCTATCAGGTTCTTCTTTAATAACTTCCTACTTAATAACGTGAATTGAATGGTTTCCTTGAACACACTGAAGATCCCAACTAACAATAAAATCCACATTACTCAGTGCCAATAACAGTTCAGTGCTGTTTATGTTTCTCAAACTTTCATAGCATAAAAAGGCAAGTCTAGGGATTGCTAAAGAAATTGTACAAAAACTTCAATTATCCATCTTTAATGATAGTTCTGGACTGAAAACCTCTGTAACAATTAGAGACAGATTTGGCAGGGTTAGTATTTGTTAAAAGTGTGTACATTCTCATTTTATTTTAGCATTTTTACACAAGTGAACATTTTCCCCTACAGTTTATAAATGCAATCTATCTTTTTTCCGGCAGCATATTTAGGCAATAAGTGCTGCCAAGCTGGGCAGTTTATCCCACAAGGCTCAAAGGGAAGGGCAAAAGAGAATAAAAATGCTAACCGGGGAGAGATAGGGTGAAATTATAAAATACTTTTCCAGAAACAAAATAAATCATTTGTATCTATCCTTATGTACTTTACTCATCTAGATGTTTAATGCAACAAGTCTTTCAAGAGTTTATCCCGAGTCAGCTGGCTTTGTTCTAAAACATTTTGGCATTTCATAACAGAAATTTAGCTTGATGTGTTCGGAAAATGGTGGTTGCTTTTGTAAAGTTAGAAAAAAATAGTAAATGTAGGAAGGCAGAATAACTTCAGCAACCAAAAAGAGTCTCCCCTTCACTAGAGAGCATTATTAGCTTTTGTCATCTAGACGAACATATATTAATACAGAGAGTTTTAAACCAAATTATGTTTAATTTCATTTCCCAATGGTAAATGAAAATGTTCACTGTTATCATTTATAAAATAAAGTTGAATTTAAATATTTTTCCTATCTTTGCTTTCCTATTTTGGGGTTAAGTTTGTCCCTTGGCATCATCATCTCAAGATTAAAAAAAAAAAAAAAAAAGAATAGAGTAGACGGATGTGAAGAATAAAGTTTAATTATAATCACTCATTTAATTATTTAATCAATTTGGAGTATAAATCTTTCCAACTAGCCATATTATCAATTAAATAACACTGAAAGTAGACTTTTTAAGAATCCCATAGATAATTTGCTCGTTAATATTAACATACTCCTCTATGTGGAGGCAAAGCCGTTCCCCGTGACGTCTACCCCACACGGCCCTGTGGTCATGAACCCCTCGTGCGCAGGCGGGAGCACATCCGTGCCCGGGCTCCCCCATGGCACTGTGGTCACGAAACCCTCATGCACACACGGGAGCACATCCGTGCCTGCCTGAGAGCGTACTTGTGTGCAGAGCGGTGTGGCAGCGGAAGGGCTGTGCCACCCAACTAGCAAAGCTCAGTGAGGACACAGTATTCTCATTACTCTCAGATGCAAGAAAACGAGGATTCCTTTCTCCCATTTATGAACTTCTTTGTGACCTACATCTTTCTTGTAACATAAAAACAGAAAAAAACCTCATGAGATTTATACCCTTTACAGGTTAATATGCTATATAAAAATATTAAGTTTTATTCCCTTTCCTATTTGAAGATATGTATAGGCACAGACAAAATTATTAATTTCCAATGTGATTCGATTCTAGACACATTAGTGACCTTGATTTTTTGAAACGTAGAATTTTATTTAGGATGTTAGCCTACAATGTATTGTATGTCATATTTACCTTGGTGGCTTGATTTGTTTTTCATTCTAAATTTGATTTCACTTCCTTTTTTTTTTTTTTTTTGAGGGGGCAGAGGCATTAGGGTCAAATAGTGGACATCAGACCATTTTTCAAAACAAAAATTTTGAAGAAAAAACCAAGTGTAATATTTCACTCCATAAAGGGGGTTCATTTAACATGCCATATTTATGTGATAGCAGGGATCTAATAGGAGACTTTTCTGAACAACCTGAATTAGTTTCAAGTGTGCCATTTTGCATTCAAATGTAGAAAGACACGGAAACCAATCCTTTATTTTCTATTAGAAAACAGCCACTGTCCCCTATCTCTCATTATGGTGCAGACTACAAGACCTAACAACAAAAATCTATATTATTGATCCAGCCAAGTCTCCACAATTATTCTTTAGAAGGAAACGCCGACGATAAATTACATCTGCACTGGCTTTTCATCTGCTGTTCGATATAAGTGATCTCTCAGGGCAGGCTGGGGACCTTAAATCGTCACCGCCCTTGTCAAGGAAGCTAAGGAGGCCTGGGCTTCCCACAAACTGCTTCAGAAGAACTTTTAACCTATAATTTCTAACAAAAATATAGGATTCTTGGCAATCAGAAGAACATTTGGGAATGCTGATTAAAATTTTTTTTTTTTTCCTTGAAACAAAATACTTGGAGAAGTGTAAACAGAAAGAAGACTACAAAAATAACAAACAGCTCGTGGCAGCAGAGCCATAAAGAGATAAGGAGAGTACTCAACTGTAAGCTTGTAAGGAGTTTAGGGGCCCACTATCCTTAGATAATGGAAAACATGCCATAAACAGTGAATATAACAACAGGATATTAGCAGGCTATATATTTATGAAGGTCCAAACTGAGAGTTCTCAGGCCCATGCCTAGCATAGATGTATTGTGAATGCTGGCGTTCACTATCAACTGGTTTAAATTCCATACACTTCTTTAAATGTTGTGATGTAAAACATATGTGGATTTGTACTTTTCAAAGATATAATTATCTAAAAAATTTGTAATAGCTAAATTCAGATTCTTCTCTTTGTATTAGTTATCAAAAACTCTTGGATCTGATACTATTCTCTTAATAGAAATATCAATTTCATTAAAATTTTTTTAAATGGTATATAAAACCAAAACTTATCAATAATGTTCAAAAATAGTATGGCACTGAGTTTATATCAGTAACAAATTACAAGACTAGTCCGCTATGAAAACAAATGGTCCCCAAATGATCTTCCATCAAGATTACATCTAAGATCTGTTTAAACACATGCATGTATATGTACACACACGACATAAATGAGCTTCTAAGTATGAAACTTATTTTTTTTACGTATGAAACTTATTTTGATTCAAACACAAACACGCACGTGTGTATACACACTTGCATTAAAATGTCACTTTAAAACCACCCGAGTAGCACTGAAAAACAATGAAAGGAGACCATGGCTTTTAATATTTAATTAGCACCACCTTAACACAAACTCTTCAAACGAGAAATCATTTCTACAGACCACTGGTGAGGTAATTAGCGCCCACGTTCACCCCGACGTTGGGCTGCACACCTGTGTGCGTCCGGTAGTGGTCTTTCATGGCGGAGGCCGTGAGGAATGAGTAATGGCATGTGGGCCAGGTACACTTAAATGGCTTTTCTCCCGTGTGGAGCTTCATGTGGTTGTTCAGGGCCCACTTCTCAGTGAAACTCCGGTCACATAA
Source organism: Zalophus californianus (assembly GCF_009762305.2). NCBI lineage: Eukaryota > Metazoa > Chordata > Mammalia > Carnivora > Otariidae > Zalophus > Zalophus californianus. Next base: position 90,078,453 of record NC_045608.1, on the reverse strand, counting down.
GTGGCATGTAAATTTCCTGCACGAAGGAGAGAGAAAATGATGTGAATATCACCCCAGCGGTACCACGGCCGGCCCCCCGACAGAAGCGTGTTTCGACCCTGAAGTGTGGCGAGTGCACAGACTCTGTGAGGAGAACCGCAGGCCTGGTCTGTCATGTCTGTATAACCAGCCATTGATTTTTCTGTCCAGGCCTGGCACTTCAGCCATTTATTCTCTGCTTTGCGGTTGGGCCCAACGGGTTTGAAAAATTCTGTTACAGTCCAGTCACCCCTGAGGCAAATGTGAGAATAGATTTCACCTGTACAGGCCTACACCACTTATCCAGGGCATGGGCTGTCAGAGCAAAGGCTAAATGAAAAGCTATCCATACTAAACTACTCAGACAACCCCTGCTCTCTACCAGGCAGAGGCAGCCGGGGCTGCCGGCTGCAGTCAGCCACGGGGCTGGCCTGGAGACGCCACGCGGGCCGCACACTCAGCCGCCCCGCACTGCAGGGCGGGCTCCTGGGGACCAACGACAACGCAGACGCGTTGCCTGAACAAGGTGTCTTTCTGTGTTACCTTAAGGATGGATTAAAAAAGTTTCCTCTGGTAAGAATAAAAATAAGATTATAACTATAACTTTTATAAAACAACCTTTGAGAAAAATAAACCTCAATTATCTCCTGCATAAAAAAAAATGAAAATAACAGCTCAGTACTCACACTCGAAAATATTAGAGCCCCACAGTTCACAAAGGTCTTTTAATACCTTTAATAGTCAAGGCAATATGAACCATAAATAAAAACTTAAATCCTTCTTCTGGCTGAGCTGTCCCTCGTCGCTTGCATTCATGAAATCATCACTGAAATTTACTTTTTATTTCTAATACAATTTAGTTTAAAGCAATGCCTGTGATGAATAATGTCCAGCTAATTAATTCAGGATAATGAACAGTCAAATAAAAGCAAATTAAAACCCAATATTCAAAATTAAAATATTTTAATAAGTGGATAAGCACTGTGCCACAAAAGAGAGCGACTGTGGCAGCCTGCTTTCAATATTGTAAATTGGGCTATACTTTTAGTAAGTTAATGCAATTAAAAAAATAGGATAATATGTGCGTTTTAAATTACGATATAAATAAGGAGATGTAAAAAATGTGCATTCTATCCATAAAGGCTTTAACTATGATTTTTACAAATTTCCTTAACCCTGTAAGGGTAGAAAAAGAAATCCTGAGCTCCAAATAATTAATTTTCTCATTTTGAAGCAAGTATAGATTAACTTAACAAATTAATCATCAGAATTTCACAAATTCTTAGGAAGCGAATTACGAAGTTAGCTTTTATAAAAGTCCTTCTTCATTTGTTATATGTAATTATATTTTTGTAGCAATAGATCTTAAATGCTACCGACGTAAAAGTTGCTAAATATTTAAGAAATGTCATATAAAATATCTTAAGTGCTTCATTAATATTAAAATTGCCAATTACTACATCTATATAATGTATGTGTAGAAACTATTTACACCCATTAACAGAGACTGACTTTGAAATTACTATATCTGATCACTGCTCACTGTACTAGAGAGTGACAAATATAACTAAATACCTCGAAATGCACTGTAAAAAAAATATCATGTCCGTATATCTCTTTGACGGGTCTTCATGCATTTAACATTTCAAAACCATGACAGGGATCTTATTTCCAAGATAAATTCCCCTATCTACTTATTTCTTCATGTATTTATTGTGGATCTAACCTTCTCCTACAAGAAATAAATAAGGAGGTTAAGTAGATGCTATCTTTTAACAAACAGTTTCTCCACACTGTATTACAACTTTATGAATGACAAAATAAATCCCTCATTTTTAAATCTACCATGATGTACATTTAACAAAATTACATCTACAAAACCTCAATATATGTACTCTATTACTCATACATAATAAAAATGTTAAACGAGAGCTCAGTGTCTGTCAGGAAACAACAAAAGCCAGATAACAAAGAACTAACTAAGGCCACCGCTTGACTTTTAGAAAACCTCACGTGCTTTGCAATTTGCTTATGAAAATAAGTTCATGTGCTTGTTTTTTAACAAGAACCTGAAATATCACCAAGAAAAATATCCTTACCTACTCTTCAACGGGCTATTTTCTGGAACTGCACAAATTCTGAGTCTCAAATACTGTAAATTATTGGCCTTCACACAAGTCCGTAAGAACGACATCCACTCAAGAGATGCAGCTCTCCTTGGGCCCTTCTGGAAGCTTAACCCAGGGCCTCTCCAGGACCGAACCTGAGTGAACACATGTTGTTCTGCTCTGCCATGTAGACCCAAGAAGGGAAGGTATCAATCTGTGTTCTAGATGTACTTTACAAAGACCTCAACACCCACAATACCCAAAACACTGTTTCCAGACAGGAGATGAAGGAGGAAGTCAGACTTGGCTCCTCAAGAAAATCACAGGCCACTAAGGGAGAAAAAAACATTAACAAAAATAACCTCAATGCCATATTAAAAAAAAAAAAAAAAGGTAAAATGCCATCCTAAATTTAAAAGAAGCAGAAAATTAATGGGCTGGGACAGATGAAAGAAGGCTTCCCAGGGGTGGTATTTAATTTAGATGTTAAAAGACAGGGACAAATGGACATGGAGAGGTGGCAGGGATGACGTGGCGAGACGTGGCGAGACAAATGCATAAGGAGGGTCTCAGCGCTGGGAGCACCACACCCACTAGGAATCTGATCGCCTGCCACCCCCCTCGGCAGCCATCCAGTTTCCTAGGGAAAGGGTGATGTCCTGTGACCTACATTAGCTTGGATCAAATGTTACTGTTGATGCTCTTCTATCCCCACACGGTGGTCTTCCATGAAAAACTTCTTAACTGGAATTATGATCTATTACAACGAGTTCTGTTTGGTAAAAACCTGGTAGTCTCTTTTACTGTGAAGATAGTTTTCTAGTAGGTCAATTGAAGGATGCAGAAAGACGACTACGAGACAATCCTGTAAAGGTTATATGCTAAAAGGGTAAATGAGACAAGCACAAAATAGGAAGATGGTGCTTGGTTCACTTTGTATCCTTAAGGCCCAAACAAGTGCATGGTACACAGTGGTGCTCGAGAAATAATTCTGGACCAACTGGGTGAAGTAATAAACTAGTGAGTAAGAGTTTTGTTCTTGACTCAACCTCCCCAGACTCTGAGTGAGAACGTGAGATCGGGGTGCTACAGCCACAGGGGCCACGCTGGCTGCCAGGCGCTCCCGATGCTCATGCCATTCGGTCCTCTCACCTTCCTGAGCAACTCTGCTAATTTTACGAAGTGTGAGTGTTTCAAACATACAGAACATGACGTAACTGCATACAGTATGAATCACATCCATGTTTTCCATATTTGTTTCAGCAACTTTGTTTAGTTCTAAAGTTCTTAATTCTTAAAATCTTAAATGTTTATAAATTATATTTTTAAAAAATGATATGACAGGTCATAGCAGAGGATAACAACTGTGCTGTGCACAAAGCCATCTCTGGGGGGAGAGGGGGTGGCCTCAACACCATTTCCAGGTCTTACATAATCTGGCTACTTTATAATATTTACTAGGAACTTCAAAATGCCTAATAGTACTCTAAGACCTGTAATGAGAAAGGGCATTTTGTTACCTGCTTTTTCCTCAGGCTTCACTAGATGTTTCTACTGGATATAAAGTGTTATAAACCTCTTAAAAGGTTTCGGCGGGGGGGGGGGGTCACAAGCAAAAGAAATCAAAATGATACCAGACTTCTCAAAAATGTGGAATTAGAGGACAACGTAGCAATGATTTGTACATTTTGAGGGAAATGATTTTAAACATATCATGTTACATGTAACACCTGTCCCAATTCCTACCAAGAGATGTCATTACAAAGTTCCTGGTTTCCAGGGGTTGAGATGTCCAACTTTCTAGAAGAAAGCCCTTTTTCATGTTGGTAACTACGATATGAACGTCAATTAAGGGTTCATCTTTTAGTGTAAATTTATAAGGCTTCCCAAATTAAATTCTAAGCATTTTCCGATATGTTTCCAGTAAGTTTCTGTATTTACAGTTCTATGTGCCCTCTCCTCCTTAACATCCCCTCCCACACCTGGAATGGCTCTGGGCCCTTGCTTGGTCTCCCTGTTAAATCTGGTGGGGAACCTGTCTTTCCTGAATCACTCATGACATGATTTGTAATAACACAGCCAAGACTAAATAAAACCCACATCTCTAGACTTAAAATTTTGAAGTGAGTATACTAAATATCCTCATTGTTAGATATGTAACAAAACTATAAGTTCTCACAGTGGTGTCAGTAGGCATTACGTACAAAGTAAAACTCAAGAACCAGTAGGGAGCTGAATTATATGATTAATACCATCATCTTAATAGGTGCTTCTGCCATACAGAAACTCTGTTACATGGTCTGTTTTTGAATGCCTAAAGGGCAGACAAGTTATGTCAAAATATAACTTCTATTTTGATTTGTGTCTTTTATCTTTCCATATTACTACAGAAAGTAAACACCCTAACAGGAGAGTCTATACTCACCTTCTTCAAAGTATATTTTTAAATGTAATTTAAAGTATTTTAAACCCTATTAGGTGGATTATTGACTCAATTTATTATCAACTTAATAAAAAATCGGTACACATCCCACTTACATATGAAGACAAGGGTATCTTGATACTTTGGTGCTTTACTACTTTATAATTTTTTAAATACAGCAAGAGGTGTCACTAGCATATCTTTATGTTCTTTTCTAATCTCTCCAATTCAGGATAATTTAGGATATAATTGTGTTAGCAATGCTTTTTAAAGCTGCAGATGTCCCTACCTCTCTTCCAGAAAGCTCAGTCTAGGTATACATAACTGGGAAACTCCAGCAGAAAGCACAGGCATGTAAAAACAATTATCCGCATTAAAATATAAACAATCTTAAATATCCATCAGCTGGGGAGTAGATAAATAATGGGTTTAATCACAAAATGGGATATCATAATGTAGTAAAAATGCATCAACTGAGGCTACATTTATCAGCAAACAATCTAAAAAATGTAACTGCATTAAAACAAGTTTACCATTTACATAACATTTTTCATAAAGGGAAAGGCATTAAATGCAAACCTATGAAGTCCACATGTGAAAGCATGCATGACATCAAGTCTCTGAAAAGAGGGGCTAAGGCATGCAGGTGGGGATAGTGTTCACTCTTGTGCTACGATTTTTGTTGTTATTTATTATTTTTTATTTTTTTGTGAGAAAAGCATTACAAATTATATTGAGTTGACACCACTCAATTACAGCCACATTACTGAATTAAACCTGTTCAGCCACACAATTTTGGTTTTTTTTTTTTTAAAGATTTTTTATTTATTTGACACAGAGAGAGAGGGGGAGAGAGGGAGAGCGCAAGCACAAGCAGGGGGAGGGACAAAGGGAGAAGCAGGCTCCCCGCTGAGCAAGGAGCCTGATGCAGGGCTGGATCCCAGGACCCTGAGATCATGACCTGAGCCGAAGGCAGCCGCTTAACCAACTGAACCACCCAGGAGCCCCAGCGATTTTGTTGCTTTTCAAAAGAGAAGGAATCCAAAGTCAATGTGGCCATATGTGAACACCTTTCCAAATGCTTTCACTGTTTTTGAAATTTTTCACAAGTAAAAAAGGAGTATTTTAATTAAACAACCAACCAGTCTTTTTTATCTTCTCTACATGACTCCTTGGACCAGTCTTGTCAAGTTAATAAATCACACAAATTCACATCTGCAAAAACCGCACAGCACTGAGCACAGTCTGGTGTGCTACAGATACAATTTCAATAGAAGAGTAAGCTAAATTTTGTCAAAATATTAACTAATCATGCAGTTATTATCTTTCAAAACTGTGAAACAAAGGTGTTGCCTGATTCAAAACTATTCCTGTAAAGCCCAACTGCGGCTGCAAACACGTAACCGCCAGGTATCGCTGGTCTTTATGGGGAAACACAGAATACAGAACCGTGAACACAAGGCCAGGTGTGCGTGATTCCCCCCAAAACCATTCAACATACCAATGAATTTGTTTCCACAATTCCTAAGTTACTCAACTACTACTAATGCCCAGGCAGTTTCTTGGGAATGAAAGCCTCTTTTTAAAATGATTTTAATTTCATAATGATATGATAATACACTAAGAGATGAAATGAAATTAGAGAATGACGGACTCTCAGCACAGTAGGGTCACCAAAGGAATTCTGCTGAGCTGCAAACATAACGGCAAACAATCACTTCCTTGAACAAAGAAGGGCATAAAAGGCATCTAAAGACAACCACTGAAGAGCAACTACAATGCTCAATTAATTCATGTGAGCGCATTATGCTGAAAAAGTACCCTGAAGGATAACAAAGCAAAATGACAAAGTTCAGGACATTCTGCCATGATAACAGATGCAGGATCCATAAGCACCAGAACTGTGAGATGCCTGTATTGTTTCTGGCCCAGGAAACATCGGAGTAAAAATATATGATCCTGCTTTTAGACGCGTTCATGTGCAACAGTCACTAAACCCACATTAAATAACCCCAGTATTATTCCACAGTAATTATGTTCATCTATGAAGTTTCAAAGTACTACGTACATGTTTAAATAAAATACCCAACTTTAAACTGCATGGAAAATAAATCAGTATGTTCTCTGAACTGAGTAATCCAAAAGGTACAGCAACAGCTAAATAATGAGTATGAGGATACTCAGGGTCCCTCTGAGCATCTCCTTCCAAATATTTGCGTGTGTGTATATGTGTACAAAGTCCAAATAAAAACTCTGGCTCAATGAATGAAGTTATAACCCAAAACCAAAAATATTCCTTGATAATACTAGTATCCAGATTACTTGAATTAGGCTAGACTGGGAGAGTGGCCTGTTTCTGATTATATATAAAACATGAGCATGATTTATATCAAGAAGCCACAAAGAGCTAAGATTAGAAAGGTTTCATTTACTAAATTCAACTCTTCAGGCTCAAGTGTGGTTACAGATGAAAGTTGTTCTCCCATCCGCCCTCAGGGCTTTTATAGGGCAGGCAAGGGAGCCTGCTACTGAAGCCAAGAGTGCTGAGTGCATTTTTGCCCTGAACAGGTGATAATTAGCCTAATTAACAGGCTAGATCCTTGTTAACTAGTTGGAAAAGAAATTTAACCTCACTCACGCCAAAGCCTGTCATTTTAAAACCTCTTAACATATCATTCAGATCCTAAAAGCTGTGAAATACCTTTTCTGGCTCTTTCAATCCAATCCAAAGGTTGAAAAGCTTTGTGTCAAAATTACTTCTGGGAGGAGCATTAAGCAGAATATTAATCCCAGGTTGCTTTAGTCTACTAAGAACCAAGAGAATGACTCATTCTAAAGAAAAATATTCAAGGATTATAAGGGCTACGCCCTCAGAGATTTGAATTCATCCTTCAAAATCTCATTCCCATGAAATTTTTCTTTGTCAAAGAGACCATAAACTCTAGTCTACCCAAAACCATCCCATGAAGTTTGGCTGGAGTTTTTCCCATTCCCCTGCATGTGCTGTATCCAGCGCTCACCAGCACAACAGTGTCTTCCATCAGGGGCTTGGAAAGGCTCTGTGTAAAGAACAGTAAATATCTTCTCCACGGTGGGTCATCGCGTTTGATGCAACTACTCACCTCTGCCTCCATAGGACAGAAGCAGCCACAGGCAGTACATAAACAAAGGAGTATGGCTGTGTTCCAATAAAACTTTATTTACAAAAACAGTTAGTGGGCCTGATCTGGCCTGCAGGTCATAGTGTGCCAATCCCTGTCTTCGATGAAAGAGGTCACATCCCTCCCCCCCACTCATGTCCCCAGTACACCCTGATCTACAGGGCAAAGGAACCTGAATTGAGTGCTGCCATAACAAGGCTCCACTAAGTCTTTTTCTCAGGGTCTGAGAAGTTGGGTTAGTCCTGAAATAGTTTATGTTTCCTGCACAGCTCTAAAACACCAACATGAGAAGAACAGGTGGAAGGAATTATACCGCATATGAGACCCATTCCCATTGCAGGCTACCCCCTCTTTTTCAAACTACCCCCTTTCAAGGGTTTTGCAGAGCTGGAGGGCTTGGGAAGTTGAAACAATTTTAACTAACCATAGAAGTCAAGTCCTGAACAACAAGACATATATTAAATTGCCAAAATCCTCTACTCTGGACTAAATGAAATTTTATCGCTTCAGGTTAGGGAAGAAAACACTGGATTTATGTAAGGAAGGTTAAAATAGCAGTTACAAATAAAGGACTAATATTACTGTTTAAAGACCATATATAGAGGATTTCTTTTAAGTCATTGCTCTAATATAAATATTTGGAGATAAATTGAAAAACGAATTTCAAACTCCACTTACAGCTTCATCACAAATGCCCTGACTATTGTTAAGTCTTTGGACATTTACAACACAGTCCTAACAATCTTCAGATTATAATCGTTCAGCTCCTTCTCTAGTAACTGATGAACAACAACAAAAAAGTATGTATTAGAACTTAGTGTGTGTGTGTCTAGCACTGACCTGTGCTACATTCAAACCTATAAATAAACAAAAGACATACATGCCTCTGCGAAAGGAGCCTATGGTTCAAATGGTCAACACTAATACCAGTGAAATAATTAGAACACAAAAGCACCACATTCCGTTGGGCTTTTTAAAGAGCATCTTTTAAGATGCTTAGGAATTGGAGGGGGAGACGAACTATGAGAGACTACGGACTCTGAGAAACAAACTGAGGTTCAGGAGGGGAGGGGCTTGGGGGGATGGGTTAGCCTGGTGATGGGTATTAAAGAGGGCACGTACTGCATGGAGCACTGGGTGTTACACGCAAACAATGAATTGTGGAACACTACATCAAAAACTAATGAGGTACTGTATGGTGACTAACATAATAAAACAAAATAAAATTTAAAAAAAAAGGAAAGAAAAAGCTCTGGTGGCTACTGAATGAAATGGCTAGAAAGGCTTCCTGGAAGAGGTGGGGCTTGAGGTGAGCCCGAGAGAACAGAGCAGAAAGGTCAGTAAGTAAGGCAGGCAGCAGGCACCCACAAGCTCAGGGCAGAGACAAGCAGAGGCGCCCGGCAGTGCGTGTGAGTGGCGAGCCAGTCATCTGAACCCCCACAGGCGGGTGGGGAGCCTGCTGCACGGAAGGCAGATCTGAAGTCGCGGAATCGAGGCACAGTCAGATGAAGGTGGCTCCAGTAACCAGAGAGAAGAATTCGGCTTTGAGAGGACAAAAAGAACCATCATTCTATTACTGTTTTTCTCTTTCCCTTTCCTATGTCTCCTCAGTGCTTGCTTTTCACAATTACTTGATTATAGTTTTCTAAGGAGGTAAATGTGCCTCTACCCTTCACAAGTGCCCAGGACCACTTAGATGCAGTATATATGCATACAAGCCACAAATCTGTGCATGTTCTGGTGAAAAAAAACCTACCGTAACAATGTCTTCATCTGAGATTTATGATGAGCTCACTTTTATATTTGGCCAAGTAATGCAGCCTTCCAAAGAGCATGTTAGTGCTAACAAAGACAGCTGTCCTTCAAGCTACACAACTGCAGATGCTATGAAAATGTTACCAAAGAGCTAAAAAAGCTCAGACTAGTCATTTACATGTAAAGGGAACAACCTCCTACCAAGTTTTCAGATGACAATCTTACCAGTTACTTACTGTATAGAATGAACTGGTTAACAAATATAAACAGGAAAGATTTTACCAGTAAGATTTACAAAAAGGAGAAAAGCACAAATAGAGAAAATCAACTGCAAAATTAACTAAAGTAATTTTCTTTTAAAATTTTAATATATTAAAATTAGGGGCATCTGGGTGGCTCAGCGGGTTGAACGTCCAACCCCTGGTTTTGGCTCAGGTCTTGATCTCAGGGTTGTGAGATGGAGCCCCGTGTCGGGCTCTGTGCTCAGTGCAGCATCTGTTTGAGATTCTCTCCCCCTCTCCCTTTGCCCCTCCTCTGGCTCGTGCTCTCTCTCTCTCAAATAAATAAATATATTGAAATTAAACACAACTGATATATTAATGGAAGCCGAGTATGAACAAGAATTTCTGTCCCAATTCAAACAACTGTCACAGTCCTAGTCATCAAAAAACTATGATTCATACAGAATTTATAAAAGTTGTAATAAGGTCTTTATACTATGGTGTTACAATATTATGCAAAGTAAATGTTTCATTAACATGACTGTATGGAATTTTACTAGGACAGATATATATTTTAGAAAAATCTCATACATCTCTATAGAATAAATCCCAATCCCCTTTTGCTAATAAAGCTGATAGTTTCATAGGAACAGTATCGCTCAGTTTCTTGTGTGCCACGGACTCAGAGATAATATTCAGGTTCAGATATTCATGGTGCTGGGGAAAGAGAAGTTAGTGTCTAGCCTTGGACAGCCTCTCTAGCCTCAGTAGAACCATGCAATTCTTATTCCCGGTGTGTACCCACATTAATGTTTCTAAAAATACTGGGCATCGTACATCTATTCATTCTGCATCACAGTTAGATCACTGGTATTCTATAAATAGTGAATCAAGAGAATTATCTATTATTTCACAATGATTTAAAACAGCAACGATAAAGAAAGCCATAGTTTCCTACATGGATTCCTTTCCAGCAATCGGTGCCAACAATACTCAATAAAGACCTATCAGGGTACTTTAAAAAGAGTAATAGTTTTCTCAACAAAATTAATAAGCTGAAGACAACATGACTGATCATAAGTAGTGCTTGGATTAGACCTCTAACGTAGGAGACTGAAATCTGTTAATGCTATAGCCCTGTTAGTACCAGTAACTGACACCAGCATAGTACTTAACTCTCTGCATGTGCACATTGTTTACAGTTAAGGGACACTAGACTCTCACTAATGTATCCCAAATGACTTCATACAGGACTCAAATATACAACAGATTAAATTGAAATGAATAAAATATTCCTTTCTACCAAATAAGTTAAAATTTACTTTTAACATAAGTACTACTATTTTTTTTTCTTAAAAACTATTCTTGTAATACTGGAATATGTTCCATAGACCCATGCATCTTATACACTAGCAAATATGGTATGCTTAAAATTTATCCCGTAGGTCTTTATGTTTCTATTATGGAAACAGAATTTCTAGACATTTGAATATATTTTCCAGATTTAGAAAGGACTGTCCAACCTGATGGAGACTGTGTGATTTGTGGGAGCTAGGAAAGGCAGCCTTTCCAAACTTGGGTATTTCATTGTCTTGGCCTTTGTCATCATCTCGGCCTTCTAGCATGTCAGGATGATCTAGGGAACCATTTGAGCTCAAGGTAAAATTAGCTAGAGGGGTTGAGATGTATTGCACAGCAATCTCAGAGTTCAGTACAAAATTGACCCTTTCCGAGCCCTCAGTCCGAGAGCAGCAGTTACAGCACACTCTAGAGTAAATATCCTGGGGCATCTGTGCACGGGAGGATCGCCGAGACACAACGTGAGCTCAGCCGGCGACCTCAACGTGGACACTGGACAGCCTGGCACGGATCGCAGCTTGCTTTAAATCATCACATCCTGACATTCAAATATATAGAAAGATCATGTTGTAAGGGATTTGATTTGTTCCTTTCTAAATCATAAGTTCAAGGGAAAGTACTAAAATTAGATTAACATAAAAAACAAGTTTTTAAGGGTTTTGAAGTTATTTGATCCGACTGAGAGCAAGCAGTTAATAAAATACTAGAAGGCCCCTCACTATTTCCCACACACGGCCACTGCACAATGGGCATGGAGTCACCTGCAGTGAAGCGTGAGTAAAACTAGAGGGTGCGTGCATGTTTGAGGTACACGCAGATGGGGAAGAAGTCTCCAATGCAGGGCAAAGCAATCATGTTAGCTTCCTTTCAACACAAAAGAGCATTATTTATTTTTAAAAAATTGGATGTGTGCAGCTATGGATTCTTCTTTTCACAAAACAGATCTGTGAATTTCATCTACATCTCATGTATCCTAAATTATTTTGAAAAGATAAATTCGGATAGGCATCTATAAACACTGTATAGTGTTTGATCACTTATGCTAATTTTTCAAATCTTCAACACCTCAAGACTATGTGGATTGCCATTATCATTTATTATATACCTTCCAGCATTCAAAATACCAGACTAAATTTCTTTCTCATATACTTAAAGTGCATAAGCAAAAACAATTGGAAAGATGTAGGTGATAAAATGTTTACACTTGGCATGGGGATAGTGTTAGGGAGGCTAAAATACAGAATTAACTGAAGCTACCAAAATGGGGTTAACGACAAAAATGACTTTTCAGTTATGGCCTGGGAAAGAACAGAAACGAAAGGCAAAGAGCTTGCTAGTTTGGACTTGATGATACAAAGAGAACAGAACTGCTCACACTTTATACCATGACTACCTTTTTGTTAAAGACGTTTTGGAAGAAAACACATGGAAATGAAGTAATACAGGTCAAGAAGTTGTTTCCCCTAAGACAGGAACAAGGGACAGCAGGTGTCACTGAGTCTCCGGCAGGCCCACCGCCCCGGCAGAGTCCAGAGGATGGCAGCATTTGGGCAAAAGCACCCAGAAAGGATGCTGCAAGAGAGTCCAGCATGCCCAGCAGCCAGGACTACAGACTTCCTGTTCTCCCACAACAAGCCTGGTGCATCGCTGTCTTCACTAAATACCAGACTCCAGCCCGAGAGTGAGACTTGAGCTGCAGGTGCCACAGCAGCCTACGACGGACGTGTCAGCAGCTGGTGGAGGGCCCACTCCCTGACTTGAGAACAGGACGGTCTCGTGATTTTCAGCAGTCACCTTTGCTGCTTCCTCCTCACCTTCCCAGAGCCATAATGTAGGGTCTGGTCCGCACGTCTCCCTTCCGACCTACATTCACTCCTTTGGTGATCTCTGTTCTGAGGACTTCCAAACTCCTACCTGCAGCTCAGATGTGTTCCGTTAGTTCTCATCTGTATTCAGCTGTCCACTCGACATATCCAATGGGATGGCTAACAGGTTTCTCATATCTAATGTGTCTAAACCTGGCTCCCAACATCCACCAATGGACCCTGCTCTGACAGTGGTTTTGCCCATCTAGGTAGTGACGCGACTTCACGGTTCAGGCCAAAATCTTGGCATCATTCATTATTACTCTTTCTCTCATCCAACCTACCAGTACGTCCTGTGGGCTGTGCTCTCCAGATATACTCAGAGTCTGGACATTTCAACCTATCTCGGTTGCCACCACCAGGGTCCAACTGTCCAACTGACCACCATCTTTTTATGGCAGGATCATAACGAAAACCTCCAACACGCTCTCTGCCTCTGCTCTCCCCCACCCAACTTCATACCATTCAGCCTGTTCTCTGCATACTGCAGACAGTGGTTCTGTTAAAACCTAGGTCAGCCACCAGGCCTCTGTTCAAAACACTCTCATCTTGCACAGAAGGAAAAATCAAAGTCCTTGTGGAGTCCTCCAGAGCATCATGTGGTCGGAGCTCCCGTGAGATTCCCATCCGCTGCCTCACTCCCAGCATGTTGGCCCCTGTGACATTCGCCATGCCCTGCGAACTTCTTCTGGTGGGACTCTGCCTGAAGTACTCATGGAGCTCAGCCCCTCCTGACTCACCTGTCACCTTCTCTCCAAGGCTTTCCCTCGGCACCCCAGCCCCCTCTGTGGCTCTCCCCTCTTGGATTTTACTATATCATCATTATTTTAAAACTGGTATATATTTGACTTCTCATTTGGTTTACTGAATATCTCCCCACACTGAAATATAATAAGCTCATGACAGCAGAATGTTTGCCTGCTTTATTTTCTGCTGTATTCCCAGGGCCTAATACATTGCTTGGTACGTTAAATACTGCAAAGGAAAAAAATTTACAGAATTAAGTTTATTTTGATATGTCACATCAAAAAACATACACACACACACACACACACACACACACACACACACACACACACAAATGTATGAATCAACAAATAAAAAGACAATTGGAAGAGATTCACACCAAACTGTGAACAGTAGTTGTACTGAGTGGGAAGGAGGATGGGACAGGAGAAGCCTGGAGGAAGAGGAAGGGCGTCAACCTTAGAAAAGAGAAGTTTTACTCAGCACTTTATATGCTGGTGTATTCAATATATTTACATGCACACATTCCAGTTTTAAAAATATATATGAATAAACAGATTTTTATAAGGACAATTTTAAAACAGAGGCGTACCTTAAATAAAATTTACGGGAATCACTAATTGCCATTCGCTGTTGGCTTTTCTGTGTCATACTTCTACAATGTTATATAGCTGATACAATCAGAGTAGTACAGAGAGAGACACGAGTTGAAATATTTATTGAGAACTTTAGAAAGAAAGGTATCTCTTGGCCTTTCAATTTTTGAAGTCGAAACCTCATTATATTTATATTCAGATAGCTCAGACACCAGTGCCCAATGGCTGGAAAAGCCTACACTGTGAATGCTATAAGGCAGACAGCTAATCCAGATACTGTTCATGTCAATTAAAGAATCTTCTGTTTGCCATGAGTAAGAACATAATCACAACTTTAGAAGTTTCTAGGTGTTCAATGATAAAAAAATATATATATATATATTACCAGACTTTAGAGGCCATCAGACCAGCTCTCACTAAAGATCTCTCCTTGCTCTATGTCCCATTTTAATTCCCCACATTATACAGGGATCCTGACCCTACTGCAGTTGACCTGCCACTCACACGTCTACCCCACGCCAGCTCATGCACATTGTCTTTTGATTATTATGTACATTCCCTAAAAGATTCTAAACAATTCAGGGACATTTACACTGATTTTCAACTCCTTGATGTCTTCCATAGTAGCTTCAGAGTGGGGAGCAAAAAAGTGATATAGTAAAACATTTGTAAAATCTAGTATTTGTACGTAATTAAATTTTATCAAAGGCTCAAACTATGGCAAAAGTACTCTGATAAATGACCTTCCCAGTGACACACTGAAAACCACAAAGGTGCTCGAAGGATGCCATGGCACAGGCGTGGAACAGAGAGCCCGCAATGCCGGTGCCCTGACTATTCTTCTAGAAATTCCACATATGACAGGTGCAGCGGACTTGCAATAACACACCCCCAAAATATGTCCCAACAGTAAAACCCTACAGATCTAATTTTAACGAATTTCCACTGAGTCCAGTCCTAGGGACAAAATGGACCCAAAGTTCCAAATTTGTGTGACCACCCCCTTCCAGGACTGGAAGGCAGGGTTCTGAGGAAGAGTCCATCGAATATATCGGGGTGGTATCAACCAACCATCACAGTTGGTGAGAAATTCCATGTCTATCATATTTTAAGCTCTGTCTCTTTATCCATGTGTCTACACGCAGTCCAAATGCTAGTTAATTCTCCACTAGAACAAAGAGCCCTGACTTCCAGGAGACACAAGCTTGAGTACCTCTATTCTTTCATTTGTCTAAGGCTATAAAACAAAATGGCCGAACACAACAATCTAAGAGATTACGCTGCCAGGCGCAGCTGTGGAATAAAACAAACCCAGGAGGTGCAGGTAAGGGAAGGTAAGACAGCAGAGAACAGAGAGTGCTTGCTGGACCCCACAGCCTAAAACAAGCTGCTCTGATGTTAACAGGTCACAACAATTACTGGACAGAAAGTTCTCCACTAAAACAGACAACTAGGGTAGGAACACATAAAACAAAAGGTGAACACACAGGGACTTCTGTATGTAAGCAGGAGGTCCAGATGAATGGAGCATTCCATCGGCATTTACATGCTGAGATTCACCAAACGTGCTGAAGAGCTTGGCACTCAAGAAGAGTTGCTAAAAGAGAGAAGAGACACTGGCCCTCATTCCTACAAACCGCCTCATGGAATGTCCAGGGGTCTGTGTTGTACATCTTCCAACATCACGAACATTTTCCATAATCAGTACATTTACATCAGTTACTGGGATCCACTATTCTCCAAAAATAACATGCAGTCGGCACTAAGGAACATACACAGAGTCACTCAGAAGTGGGAGAGGCAGAAGAACAGCACTGAGAATAAAAGCCCAGGTGATAGATCATTAGGAAAATTTCCTCTGGGGAAGAGCAAAAGCGAAAATATTAGCACATTTTAATTGCTATCAAGTAAACAAGTCCTCTGATTGAAATTTAACTTTTACCTGAGCTTAAGTAGATCTGACCTGGGACCCAGGGAGACAGAGCTGGCAACAGAGGGAAAGAGGTAACATTTTTAGAATTCAATGATAAAACTGAAGGGTATAGCTTTCCAAAGCAGTTGATTGGAAAATGTGGGCAATTTAACTTTGACAAGTAATTAAAATCAATTAAACTTTGACTAATTATGTGAAGTTCCTGTGCTGAAGTAGTAAATAATTAAAATAAAGTGCTATATAAATGTACTTTGCACTTCGGTACTCAATCAAGATAGAGCTGACCTCAACTTTACAGAACGCAGAGCGGAAATGCCATCATGCACTTATTCCACAAGGGCGGTATCAGGGCGTCAGACATGTATGCTTCTGCCTATTTGTTCATATCTCCTATCACTGTCATTAAAATTCTTAGAAAGACCTTTGGCCTCTCAGACACATCTGGCTACCTGCACCAGGGCAAGGGGGTCTCTATCTGGTGGCCCAACAGCTGCATATGCTGCCCTCAACACAATCTGGCTTGCAGCTATCTTTTCCTGGTGAAGAGTTCAAGGATGGTGCCGTAAAGTTACGTACGGATCATAAAATACTGTGGCCCAGTACTGGATTTCCCCTTTGTTTAAAGAATTAATACTGTTTCAAAACATTATTTATAATTAGCAAAGACATCAGTTATTTGGTAAAGCCAAATTGAAGATCTGAATGGAGATTTAAACAACCTAAATAATCCTTAGAGGGATTTTACAGAAAATTCCTAAAGTTATACTGCTTATCCAGTGAGTGAATTATCAAAGAAAACACTACCAACAATTAATACTTGATAAAACAGAGATCTTTCAATCACAGAAAGGAACTCTATTCTCACTGAACAAATTTATGAAAACACTGATTTCATCTTTAACGTCACAGAGTGAAAAGTGACGTTAAAGTCATATATTTTTGTAAATTAAATCCTTTTTGTATTTTGTAAATTTTGTAAATCCTTCAAAAGTAGATTTAATTTACAGATTCTTAAATGTCCATATTAATGAAGATTTAACTATTTATACATGTTATATGCAACACCCTTTCATTTTTCATTTTAAAAATATTTCATATTGCTAAGCAAATAATAAAGCAATATGAAATATTTTTAAAATGAAAAATGAAAGGGTGTTGCATATAACATGTATAAAAGTCAATGGAATACACACACACACACACACACACACACACACACACACACAAGTAAAGGCATCTTAACAAATCAAAGAATATTCCTTTGGGACATGACTATTCAATAGTTATTGATATAGTAGGCTCCTTACTCCCAGAAACTATAATTAGACATGATGTATTCTACCCATTTTCCCAAGATGTAAAATACCCAAGCTAAATAGTTATTCCTGTCCAGAACATGCTGTCTATTCTTTTAGCTGAAAGCAAACCTCTAGTAAATTCCTATTTATCTTCTTGCCAATCATGGAATGAATGACTGACACTAACGCAGCCTTATCTGGGCCTTATGTCTGCAGCACATTCTGCTAAGTGATGTCATTGCTCCAGCAGACGAAAATAAGCAGATTATTACAGTGACTAGGAGCAAACTAAACATTTGGATTTTTGCATGGACAGATTTACACACTGTCTGTCAGATAAAGCACAGTTTCCCTGCTGCTTACACAACAAGAATGTGCCTGACAGCTCCCTCCCAGGGTTAGTATCTGATTACATAAATAGGCCATTCCCCAACATTCCTAAAGACTGACAGTCTGTCTTAGTTTAAAGTGCAATTTTGGACTATCAGCTTTTCTGTCTTGCACACTAGGCTGATTAACATCAGAGCACTTCCTGGAGGTCCAATCAGGTTTCCTCACTGCCTGATTCTGGGCCATCTGAAATGTGGTGGACACAACGGATGAGAAAAAGACAACTTAAAAACTACTTCTGAAGAGTGCTCCTAAGGCGTATACTGAAAGGTGAATCATTTTAACAGACTTACATATGTGTATGTATCTGTAGCATTACCTTTGAAACAACTCACAAGTATATAATGGATTCTTTAAAGTTAATACGTTTATTTATAAAATTAAATATGCATAATCACACAAAACATTTACATATTATTTTACAGTTGCCGTGTTTTTAATGAGTATTTTTATCTCATTCCATCAATGAAATAAAACACCAGTGACTCATCAAGTCATGTAAAATGAAAGCACTGAGCTGAACAAAATGTTTAAAAACTTATCTACTGACAATTAGTATCTTTCCTATCCCCAACACCACATCCAAAACAAAATTTATAGAATTAACAACACCAGTGAATGCTGATGCATCTGAAAATGAAGCTTAAAATTTACTTTGGCGGCAGCAGAAATGGTGGTCAAAAGTATTCATGGTTAAATTGTGTCTGTATGGATTTCAGGAACTTGCTAAAAATTAATGATTCTGTATTTTGGTAAGCTAAATAATAATAATTAATAATAATAATACCACCATCACCACCAAAATTCTGCAGTTTACTAGAAGCTCAGTTATGAATGATCCTGGGTGAAACTTTAGTAATTCCATAATTCACAAAAAAATACAAGCATGACGTTTTCATACAAATGAAAACTGAATTCCAAGTGGTCTACCTGATCAAGACCGATGAATTTCCTTCTTATAAGGGAAAAAATTAGGCAGCAGTCATTTTTAAGGCAGTACTGAATATCTTAAGAACTCCACTGTTAGGAAACCATTTGTTTAGTAATTGTTTTCCTTGGCTTCACACTATTTGGGAGCTGCTGCAAGGGAAAAAATTCAAGCATTTCCACTACTAATATACTAATTAAACAAATGTCTCCTGAACATCCACTGTGGCCAGATCCTATCCTGTGTTCTGGAAACACAAAGATAAGTTAGGACACAGGCCTCTACCCTCAAGGTACGTAAAATCTGAAAAGCAAGAGAAGCAAGCAAACACATAAATTATATTGCAAAGTAGTAATTTATCTTTATACAGATAAACGTATTTTTTAGATTCAAATGGCAATCTTCTCCAGTATTAAACAGCTCTCATTCTCTGGATGGTGATCTGCACAACCCACCCTGCACTTTTCTAGTAAAAAGAGTCTCTTCCTCCTTGATCATTCTTCCGCCTTCCCACACAAAGCCACCTCAAGTTAAATAATGATTTTATGAAGCACAGAGCTGAGAATTACATACACAGAAAAATCTACCTATAACTACAAAAATGACCTGCACTCTCCTCTTCCCCAACAGAATGGCTCCACATTTGCTTTTTACACTCTTACACATTAAATACTTACATTTAGCTTAAAATGTCTTATTGCCTAATACTAAATGTATTTCGTCTTTTTCATTTGTTTCTTGACACCAACACTAATGAACTGTCATAGAAACAGTTTTGGGAATCACAAAGGGTGAGGTTCCTAACAATGGTAAACAATCAGAAGTCATAAACACGATATTGTCTCTAGTAATTTCAGCTATAACTTTCAAACATTCATACCCAGACAAACCAGATGAAATATGTTGCTTCAGGTCAGCTCTGATGGATCCCTCAGAAATATCAACATTATTGCTTTTATTTTATTATGTACCACACTTCATAACCGTACACTGCAGAGTACAATAAAAACTCTGCTACACAGCTTGACTACTTATTAAACAGGTCAAAAGTTACTATAACAAATAACTTGTCCTACTTAGGGTCCATTAATAACATATCTTGTTGCTGCTCAGATGTGGAAATTTTTTTTAAAAAGACAAAAAATAAGGCCAACAAAGGAGAAATGTAAACCAATTTGAAATCTTCTATATATCTGATTTTCCTTCTCAGATTTCCTTTACAGGTCCACAGTTATCTACTGTATCTTTAATTGCAAGCATATGCCCAACAACTTTGAAATAAGGAATTAAGAAACAATACGTTGCTATTTATGAGCTCCCAGAGAGGAGGGGCACTGACAGAGCCCAGATGGTCTGAAGGTAGGATGCGCGGGTACGTTGTGCCTGTCCCCCCCCCAGGCTGGATCCACTTAAGTGAAGTGCGTTTATGAAGGGAGTGCCAAATCCAAAGGACACTGAAAAACCAGCCACTATTTTCTCAGGATAGGTGGTACGGCCACCTCTGCCGGATGAGGCAGAGGCTTTCTAGAGATAAAAACCAGCAGCTTTTGAAGCTGACCGCAGCAGTAACAAAGCAGGAAACTATATGTGACAGGAAATTACAAAGCAAACAAAAAAGCTAATGATGTTTAAGGTGTCCCAGGAAAGGTGTGTGTGTGTGTGTGTGTGTGTGTGTGTGTGTGTGTGTGTGTGTGTGTGTGTGTGTGTGTGTGTGTGTGTGTGTGTGTGTGTGTGTATTGGGAGCAAACAATGGGAATGAATTCTTTCAAGTCAAGGAACACACTTCTGCACAGCTGGTGTGATAAAACATGGGAGTTTTTCACTCTTTCTGTGACCTGGGATGAAAGGAGGGAGCGAGGGCAGCAGGGGTGCTGGGAGGAGGGAGGGCAGGAGGGGTGCTGGGAGGAGGGAGGGCAGGAGGGGTGCTGGGAGGAGGGAGGGCAGGAGGGGTGCTGGGAGGAGGGAGGGAGGGCAGGAGGGGTGCTGGGAGGAGGGAGGGAGGGCAGGAGGGGTGCTGGGAGGAGGGAGCAAGGGCAGGAGGGGTGCTGGGAGGAGGGAGGGGTGCTGGGAGGAGGAAGGGAGGGCAGGAGGGGTGCTGGGAGGAGGGAGGGAGGGCAGGAGGGGTGCTGGGAGGAGGGAGGGCAGGAGGGGTGCTGGGAGGAGGGAGGGAGGGCAGGAGGGGTGCTGGGAGGAGGGAGGGAGGGCAGGAGGGGTGCTGGGAGGAGGGAGCGAGGGCAGGAGGGGTGCTGGGAGGAGGGAGCGAGGGCAGGAGGGGTGCTGGGAGGAGGGA